>NC_136986.1:43396869-43644369 GCF_032717465.1 Coenobita brevimanus
AGAGAGAGAGAGAGAGAGAGAGAGAGAGAGAGAGAGATCAGATCCAACATTGCGTCCTTACCTTGTCGAGAAATAAACAGGTAAGGAAGAGGCGTTAAGGAGTCTCTG
This sequence comes from Coenobita brevimanus, assembly GCF_032717465.1. NCBI lineage: Eukaryota > Metazoa > Arthropoda > Malacostraca > Decapoda > Coenobitidae > Coenobita > Coenobita brevimanus. The sequence continues at coordinate 43,396,978 of NC_136986.1, forward strand.
TTGCCCTGGATAATACATACCAATTACGCTATATTAGAGTAAACTGATGTCAGTATACGCTATGTCCGCTTAAGGGAGAAAGATAGTAAGTTAAAGGTCAGGTGTGGTTGGTTAGGGAGGGTGGGGAGGGAAGGAAAGGGAGTGTTAGACGTAGAAGAAAAGGGAGGATGGGTAGGGAAAGGAAGGAGGCTGGGAAATGGGGAGAAAGGGGAAGAGAAGGTGAGAAATAGGAAGGGAATGGAAGGGAGGGAAAAGAAATGGGGAGAAATTGGAAGGGAGGCTGGGAAATGGGGAGAAATGGGAGGGCGGGGTTGTTGGGGAGAGGGAAGAAAGGGTGGTGATAGTTCGGGAAGGAAGGGTTGGTAGTGAGTGATAGAAGGGGAATGAGGGGAAAAAAAAAAGTTAGGATGCTGGGGAGGGAATGGAGGATGGGGGTGATGGGGTGGGGAGGGGAGAGAGAGAGAGAGAGTAATAGATGTAACAGGAAAGGAGGGAGGGTAAGGGTGGTGGAGGGAGGGATAGAGTGGAAGGGACGTTTGTTGTGGGAGAAGGATGGGAGTGAGGGTTGTAATGGTTAAGGAAGGGAGGGGAGGTGACATGTAAAGAGGGATTTGGGGAGAGGGAGGTGTTATGTTTGTAATCCTAGGCTCATCTGAATGTCAACCCGGCGGAATACAGACCAAAGTTACCCTCTGCAGCCTACCATTCTCCTTTAGGGGGATAGGGAGAGTGTTGAGGGACGTATGTATTAGTCAGCCAACGGAGCCTATCGGTTAAGCCACCAAAGGAAGGCACCGAGGGGAGGGGATGAGTGAGGGATGGAAGCGGAAGCAATTGATGTGGACACCAGTTGAAGGGAGAGCAGCCCGAATGGGAAAATGAAACAACATGCAAAATGGGTTTATTTAGTTGGCAGTATGTTTTGGTATTGTGTTGAGCTGGGGAGGGGAGAGACTGACGTGGTGGGGAGGGAGAGAGAAGGGGGGGAGGGAGGGGAATCAAAGGGAGGAAGAGGGAAGGGAAGAAAAGAAGAGGGAGAGGGAAGTGTCGTGGTGGTGGTATTGAAGACACTAGAAGGAGAGTGACTGAGGAAGAGAGAAGAACCGTAGTGTGCAAGTAGGGAGAAGGAGAGAGAGAGAGAGAGAGAGAGAGAGAGAAGAGGAAGAAAAAAAGAAAGTGTAGGGTTATGGATGAAAGTACAGGAGGGGGAATTGGAGGAAGGCAGTGCTTTGGTACAGCTTTGGAAAAAGAATGAGGGTGAGAGAATAGTTGGGTGTTATCATTCATTAAATACCTAAATGTGTGCGTGTGTAGCTGCGGGAGAATTCAGGTATGAGTGTGTCATAGTGATGGAGCGTGCAACAGTGCGGCAGAGAGAGGGCGATATAGTGAACAAAATCGTTTGGTAAAGCACTCAGATGTGTGTGCGTAGCTGCGAGAGGGTTTAAGTATGAGTGTGGCAGAGCGATAGAGAAGAAACATGCAACAGTGTGGAGAGAGAGGAAAACAAAATTATCTGAATTACTGTAGCACGTATCAATCACAAAATGTGTGTGTGTGTGTGAGAGAGAGAGAGTTTAGGTATGAGTGTGTCAGAGCGATATAGACGAACAGCGAGGCGGAGACAGAGTGGTATGCAGTGAAAGCACAGAACTTGTCGATACTCAATATGGCTGAACTGGCAGCCACTGGGAGTCAACACTACACCGCCTCTCACTCCATTACCCTCCTGTCCTCCTCATCCAGCTGCTGGTAGAGAAGCACTGAGCCTCTGTTTTGGGGTTTCTGTCTCGTGTTTTGTCTCCATTTTCTACGATGTGCATTTTTACCTCAGTTCCGCCTTCTATCTCCACCACCTTCGTTTTGCATTCTTACCTCATGCGTTGTTGTGTCTCCTTTTTCTTCGGTTTGTATTTTTACCTGTGTGGCTGTGCAGAAGATAGACGCCTTCACGTAATGGCATTGATGTAGCCGAACTGCTCCTCTGCCTGGGTATACGGACGTTCTGCTTCCTCCTTTTTCCCTGAGAGGAGATGGACTGCCAGAAAAGGGCATCCTCAGCCTGTATCCCACTGAGTTCACGTTTCAGATGAACCTAAGACTGCAACTCCTTCTCCTCCTCTACAACTGCTACTGCTACTACCACCACTGTTGTATCGCATGGTGTGTTAAATTGGACCGTGCCCTCCGTCTTGGTGCTCTTGTTTAATTTTGAATACTTTGATATCTTATTTGTAATTTGTCAGTGTTTTCAATTTTTCTGTGTGTGTGTGTGTGTGTGTGTGTGTGAGAGAGAGAGAGAGAGAGAGAGAGAGCGTATAATGGTATTGAGGCGTACCCTATCAGCCCACGTGTAGTTTGACTGTGTGTGGTTGACGTGAAAGGACTGGATTGCTGAGCTGAAGTTTGTCCATAATGGCAGGTTGTGCGGTAGTGTTGTGGTAGTTGTGGTGGTTTGGAATGTGTGGTGATTGGAGGATTGTGGTGTGAGGTGATTGTTTTGTGATGGCGGTTTGGGTGTTGAATGGGAGGTTGTGGTAGGCGTGGTGATTGATTAGTTATTTTGTGATTGCGGTGTGAGTTTTGGAAGGTTGTGTGGTAAAGTTGTGGTATTGTGGTGAAGTGGTAGTTTTCGTGGAGTAGTGGTTGTGTGGTAGTTGTGGGTGTTTGGTAGTTGTGGTTATGTGTCGTAATTGTATTTGTTTGGTAGTTGTGGTGATTTGGATTGTGGTGATTGGGTGATTGTGGTTTGGCGTGATTATTTTTAGATTGTGGTGTGGTAGTTGTGATGTTTGGAATAAATGGTGATTGAGTGATGGGAGTTTTTGTTTTGTGATTGCGGTGTGGGTGTTGGAAGGTTGTGTGGTAAAGTTGTGGTTGTGGTGGTTTGGAATGTGTGGTGAGTGTGTGATTGTAGCATGGAGAGAGAGAGAGAGAGAGAGAGAGAGAAAGGGCCAGCGTAGTAGAAATAAGAGGAAGGAGAGGCCACTTAAGAAGGTTTTGTATGGGGTAAACGGGGCCAACTTCCCCCTAACACTTTTTTTCTCTCTCTCCTTCAGATTTTTTCCTCCACACAGTATTGACAGCTGAACACTTCTTGCCTTCCTCTCTTCTTCTCGTGTTCCTCCTCTCCTCGTCGTCTTCCTCTCTCTCCCCGTCGCCATCCTCTCTCTTCTCCTCGTCGTCTTCCTCTGTTCTCCTGCTCCTTCATCCTGTCACTCCTGCGCTCTCCTTTCTTCTACCATTGCACTTTTCCTCCTCCATTTCTCATCATCTTTGTATTACTCCTTTTCCCCCCATCTTCTTGCTTTACCTTCTCCCCCTGCTTCATTCTATTGTATTTTCTTTCTCACCTCCATCCTCATCCCAACCTTCTCCTTCGTCGTTCCTCTACCTTCCCTTATCAGTCTGCTAGCGCTGCGAGCCTCTCTCAGGGCTGCAAGTCTATCTTGCAGCTCTGAGCATGACTTCTCGTGAGGATGAGGCATTCTATAGTATGTCTGTTTCTCTCTTTTATATGGCTCGAGATTAGTGAGTAAACTTATCAGGCGTTAACTGGTATAAAATGCGAGATAATACGCGTCCGTGAGTTAAAAAGAAATCGTGATTAATATAATTATCTTGTGTCAAAAGTGTCTGTTTTCACGCGGTAGAGTTTGAAAATTTTCTGCCTGCCGAGTCTTAGTTGGCGATCTTGGTTCTGGCGCCCTGATTGGCCGAGGCTGTGGACGTGGGCCAATGGGCGGCTAGTGGGGCATGAGGCGCCCGACGCGTTTTCGCTCAGTTGGCGTTAAGTTCAGAGGTGTAACTCACGTGGTTGCTGATGTACCTCATTTATCACCCATTTCATCGGTAATTCCCTACAATTCTGTAAGTTAACTATATACAAAGTAGATTTGAGGTGAGTTGGTGTTTATTTAGATGAGATTGGTGGTGCAGAGAAGCCGGTAAGACAGTCTAAGCAGGTGGGAAAGTTTGAAAATTCAAAATGGCGGTTGGGCTCCCGACTGCAAAGGTTACTCGCCCGGTTTTTTCACCCATTTCATCGGTAATTCCTACAGTTCTGTAAGTGAACTATGTACAAAGTAGACTTGAGGTGAGTAGGTGTTTATTTAGATCAGATTTGTGGTGCAGAAAAGCCGATATGACTAAGCGGGTGTGTAAGTTTGACAAATTCAAAATGGCGGTTGAGCTCCCGATTCTGAAGGTGACGCGGCCAGCTAGGAAGTATTACAGCATTGACTTTGTGACTTGCTGAGGCATTTTTGACACTGATTGCTTTATGTAGATGCTAATGGTGATAGGTTAAAGTGCCTGGGTAAGTGAGGCTGAGGTGAAAAAGTCGGTAGATGTGTTAAGTTGTATTAAAGAGGATCTTGCATTTGGCTCTCAGGTGTCTTGGTTTTATTTCTTGATGGGAACAATTTGTATGCTCCTGGCCTTTAGTTCCTTCTTCCTCGCATAAACGTGTCCCCTATCCTTCATTTACCGCCTCCTTCTACTACCTGTACTACTTTTGTCTACCACAGCTACTAATACAACATTTATTTATTTACCATATGTGAGTAATGGATAGTGTAGGGAGCTTCAGGATTGTCTAGGGTTGAAGAAATGTTCTAGAGATAGAGAACCTAAGAGATTTAAGAGAGATTTCGCAACTCTTCCCAGGCGATTTATTATAATTATTAATTGATGCTAAACAGTTTTATTGAGAAGAGTTGAGTCATTGTTAGTTTTCATCCTCAACCCCGGCCTAAAATTGTCTTCTCTTCGTCTTGAATACAGTTATAGTAAGATATTTAACACGAGAATATGATGCTAGTTATGAAGAAGTGCTGTGGTAAAGATGTAGAGCCTTCGTCTTGTATTATGTCTCTGAATTGCGTGGAATAAGCTGCCGAAGGACAAAAGTCTAGGCCAAGTTAAAGGACTAGCACTCAATATTACCCGTATCATTGTTGGGATTGTAATATTTCACCACTTGCCAGATGCTTGGATTAACCTGAGAATAAGTCGCTACAAAGTTGAGTAAAAGAGTTTCATTAAATCGTTTAGAAGTGTTCAGTCGTTGCTTGATGGGAAAATTTTGCCTTTCTTTATTCCTGCATCGATAGCATCCATTCTCCACAGCATTTTGCTCATGCCTGCCCTCCTCTTCACTTCCGAGTCTTTTTCTTCTTCCGTATCTATCATATTGTTTCCCGTCTCTTTTTACTCGCCTTCGCTGTTCCATTTCTCTTCATCTATCTCCTCTTGAGTCATTTACAACTCGCTTTCCTTCGTCGGTGTTCTCTAGACCCTTTGTTTTGTTTTTTGTTTCTTCGTCTGTCTTCTGTGTAGACATTTTCTTTCACTTTTGTTCGTCTGCCGTCTCTTCAGACAATTACGTCTCACTTTTTTTTCGTCAGTCTCCTCTTTAGACATTTTCGCTTTTCTTCGTCTGTCTTGTTTATAAATTTCTCACTTCTTCGTTTGTCTTCTCGTTAGACATTTACTCCTCAATGTTCTCTTCGTCTGTCTTCGCTTCAGGCATTTTCTCACTTTTCTTAGGCATATCTCAGCTCAGAGGAAGTGAATTTTGTCCCTGTTTTTCTTCCATGAGAGAGGAGAGGACACCAGAGGGGCCTAATTGATGCTTTGTTTATTCTACCTGAACCTCTCAATTGGGCCGGATGCAAATGAGTCTATAGCGGGTTGGATGGCTAATGGGCTTCTGATAAATTTTCCCATTATTGCATCCATTCCATTTGTTTTTTTAAGTAGTGAGAATTTGGTATTTTCCTTGTTATAAGAAGTTCAGTCTTTATTTTTAATGATTTTGGTTATGCTGGTAGGTTCTCTCGATAATATTTTATATTTTAATGTATTTTATTGGTAATTATTGTTCTCTTGTCCAACCCTTGTAAAACAGTGGTAGGGGGTGTTCTTATTATCGATACTGTTATTACTAGCAGTGGTAGTAGTAGCAGCAACAGCAGCAGCAGTAGTGGCAATAGTACCACCAATATATATAACAATATTACCAAGACTGCTTTGTTCATGTCAGCAGATTCAAGTTTTGCAAAAAGTTGCGTGGTGAGAGTCGTAACACGGCAGCCTGCACCTCCACTTTCAACTCTACCGGGAAGTCAGTCTCAAAAGTTTAAAATTTGACGTAATACCCCATAACAAGTCCACAGAAAACAGAGGCTAATATGCTGGCATGTGTACTGTCTCGTCCACTTGTTTGCATGTCTCGCTTCCTCTAGGTTAGTCTCTCTGTCTCTCTCATCGAAGATTTATTTAGTCTTGATTGATGTTTTGAGTGTGTGTGAGAGAAGGGGGAGGGGAATCGAAAGACTACGGAGGAAGGCCTCTGGAGTCAAGCGAGGGCGAGGGAGGTTGGGAAATTTAAGAGTGTGAGAGAAAAAAGCGGAGGAGGAGAGTAAAGATATTAGGGAGAGAGAAAAAAGGGAGGGCGAGAGGTGGAGTTTGCCTCAAGGGAGAAGCGACCTGAGAGGGAGAGGGACTGGAGAGCATCTTTGCCCATTTACATCTGTTTACTGTGACACTTTAAATTACACACTCTGGTTTTGAGGAGAGAGAGAGAGAGAGACAAAGAAGCTGTGGAAGATGAACACAAGAATTTCTGAATGGAGACGAGGAGAGGACAGTATTAAATGACGGAAAAGTTGGGTGAGAGGATTATTATATGTGCAGGCGGAACCATAAATGTAGAGGCACTAGTGTAACTGAAGGAGGAATAGGAGAGGGAAGGGAGAGAAGAACGGGAGAAGAAATAGCCTATATGGAAACGGGAGATGGAAAATTGCGAAAGGGGGGGGGAGGCAAGTAGGAGGGTAAAGGGAGTGAGGGGAATGGGTGAGAAGAAAAGAGGAAAGGAAAAGGGGTAGGGGGGGGAAAAAAGTGAAAGGGGAGATGGGGAGGGAGAGAATGTGGGGATGCCGTGGGAGTACAGGGAGTAGGTGGGAAGGGAGGAAGAGAAGTGAAGGGAGAAATGGGGAGGAAGGAGAGGATCGAGGGGGAAGAAGAGGAAAGGTGGGACTATAAGAAGACAGATGAAATACGAGGCTCCCTCTGAGTTAATGATGCTGTGATAAATTATACTTGGCTGGGAGTAGTTTTGTGTGTGTGTGTGTGTGTTGGGGAGTATTGCGTTGTCAAGGCAAAAGCAAATCCACCAAAGGAAGTGGGTCTTGCCAAGATAATTTTAAATGTCGGTTCACATTGTATTTCCCTTCGTAAGTAATATTAAAGTCTTTTGAAATTTTACCTTTACCTGGTACGAGATAAGACGGTAACAGAAACGAGCCACTTAAGAGCTTCGATTAGGGTTAGGAATACGGGTTCAGTCAGATAACTCAATGAAGCAATAAACCGAACAGTCCAGCCTCAGCCTCCAAGCAGGAAGCTGCACACCGCGTTCCCTCACCCCTCCACCCCCTCTTTTAAGTATCATTAATAACCCAAGTATTTTGTAATTCTCTATTACTAGCTGTTGAAGGCAATTATCAAGATTATAATATAGGAATGGATTGTTTGATGTGTGTTTTCATCTGCGTGTGATTGTTTAGGCTTCTGGTACACTAAATGCTCTATCACCACCACCTGGTTAGTGTTGTTCAGTAGAGAATGGTTCGTGTGTGTGTGTATATATATATATTTACCATGTATGTAGGTTTTTGTGTGGGTAATACTGTTTGACGGGAGGGTTTGTGTGGGTGAGTGCGCTCGCGTAAGTGTATGTTTGATGTATGTAGAGAGGTGGTCGCCAGTGTGTGTACATTTTTGATGAGGTAGATGGAGGTCTTAGTGCACACATCAACCATCTTGAGCGGCTTGTGGCCTTTGTGACGGTGTGGGAGAGGGGAGGGAGATTAAATGAGAGAGAGCTGTGAAGGTAAGATGGAATGAAAGATGTTACTAGGAGGAATAGATAGAGAGGGTGACGGGTGGTTGTGTGGCGAGGAAGGAAAGAGTAGAGATAGCTGAGGAGAAAAAGAATTATTACGTACTACCTGTATATATACCGGTGTGTGTGTGTGTGTAGCCACGCAGTGGTATTGTATTCAGACACCAGGCTAATTTGTTCAACTTAGAGATTCTTGCAGTTGAAGATCATATGGCCAGTGGATATTTACCTAAACACCTCATTGTAGCTTTTAAACATTATGCTCGTTTAGCTTGACTTTGTCCATATCATCTTAGTGACAGGAAATGACGCCCATTTCCTCTTACTCCTTAAAGGGTAATGACATGGCACAAAGAACAGTGTTTTATTTATGGTGATTTGTCTGTCGTTCTTCGTGAAGTGTTATTATTTTTTTTTTTTTTTCCGCAATTAGAGTAACGAGAGCCAACTGAAAATTATACCCCTTGTTTCAGACTTTCAAACTCTTGTTGTTTTTGCTTGTGTTTTTGTTGCATTAGGTTGATAATATTGTATCTAGGTAATATTGCATGTGGGATGATACATCTGAACTCAAAATTAAGTTTTTTTCTCCGCACTTAGAGTAACGAGAGCCAACTGAAAATTATACCCCTTGTTTCAGACTTTCAAACTCTTGTTGTTTTTGCTTGTGTTTTTGTTGCATTAGGTTGATAATATTGTATCTAGGTAATATTGCATGTGGGATGATATATCTGAACTCAAAATTAAGCTTTTATTATGTAGTTAATATTTGTGTTGCATTAAGTTACTGTTCCTTAGGCGAAAAGGAGCTAAATTCCAATGACTTAATGGTGGTCTCGTTTCATATGCATGTGGTCCACTGTTCCACCCATGCTTTCCCTTTCCTGGTTTCAGAATCCTACCTTACCCCGTCTTTAGGTGGGGAGAGAGATTAGGGGAATGAATGTATGAAATTATTATTGTATTCTCCAGACGCCTGAAAAGTAACGTGAATACATTATAATTCCCAAATTTCGGATTTCTCAGCTCTTGATTGTGTTGTATTCAGGATATATTTTAGTTTAAGAATGATATTATTGCATTTAGAAGATAACACATTTCAATAAGGTATCCTAACGTTGTCATATTGTTACTTTTGATTGATAGTATATTCATCTTTGTTGTATTGATTTGATAAGTTTTGTCATGATTGGTATATTCATTTCCACTAACCACCACTTCCTCTCTTCCAGATCCTGCAAGGGAACATCAACACGTATATATCAGTGCGTAACGAGCTGATACCGCCCATACTCGCCTCCAGGATACGCTTTGTGCCCTACTCACCACATCCCCGCACCATCTGCATGCGGGTTGAAGTCATTGGATGCCCTTATAATGGTTAGTGTGTGGTATAGTTCATGGTTGTGCTGGATTGCTAGGGTTTTCAGATTTAATTATGTGTGGCTAGTTGTGTTTCCTGAGAGAGGGAGAGAATGCCTCAATAACAGAGCTGGGCACCGCAGTCTAAAATTCAACTTCACAATTGCAATTCCACAACCTCCAACCCTTACTTTCCGCTTCCGCAATACAGTTGGAGTGTGCAGTTCTGCAACCGCAATCCAGTTTCACAATTTTCAGTACAAAGTACACAAACGGAGTAAATAGATTGGTAACGAAGTTAATTATTGTATTTATAATCTCTTTGACATTAATTTCCCAGTCACTCAATCACTGGAAAATTATTATTATTATTTTTTTTCATTGGATTTATCATACACCATTAAATCCACCTTTTTATACTGTTTAATAATCTTCTGTATTTTAAGTAGTCTCTGATATCTTGGTGTATTTACTGAAAACTTACCCATTAGAGTTATCATCCTCAGAACCGAAATTTTGTAAGGTACTGACGTATACTCAGGTATATATCTATCACTTTTTATTTTGCATCAGAGTTAGGGCATACCATGAAAATCTCACAATCCTAATGTTATAATAACATGATCATATCCTTTATTACAAAAATAATATTACAAAGAAAAGAAATAACCTTAGTGCTACTCGGGAAAAACAATCTGACCAGCAGCAGAATGCAGTCCATAGAACTTAAATTGGTAATTCACAGAAAAATGCTTACTTTGCAGATAATAACTCAGTAAGACCATAAAAAAAATATTTTCAGTGATTAGTTACATTAACCCATAAGATCATCATCCATCAAATTGTGGAACAACTGTGCGTGATTAGCAATACGTGCCACAAAATTTACTGCTAGGCTGGCTTATAGTATATCATATCGTATCGTATCAAATCGTTTCTCCTGGTATCGCCCATCCCAGACTGCTAACCGATGCAGCGACGCCACGCCCTCAGTCACCGCTGGCTGGGAATCCTGTTCAGGCTTGATATTCATGAGTCATGCTGTAGCCTGTACAAACTGACACCGACTACCATGTGGGAGATTGCGGGCAGGATTGCGATTGCGGAAGTACTTCCGCAACACAATACTGCAAGTTTCGGATAAGTTTGCTGCAGTCGCAATTCCGCAACTGAAATCATGTGGTCCGCTATTGCGGATTGCGGAGGTACCCAGCTTTTCTCAATAATGATAGTAAATTGTTGTGCTGGGATATGGTTTTCAGGTTTTCATTTTTGCATAGTTAGTTGTGGTTTTTGAGAGAGAAAGAGAGAGATTGTGATTGGGACGAATGAACCTCACTCTTAAGAATCTGGCAGTAGATGCTTTATAGGTAGATATGAAAGTATGTTCCTGCTTCTGGCAATAGGCAAAATACATAGGTAGGTTGGTAGATAGATTGGGTATTTAGGCTATCCTAGTTTGGCAGTATATAAAGGCACACATTGGTTAGACTGCTAAATTGCGACTGATACATTTGTTTGAATATTATCGTGTTATTATAAAAGGTTAATTTCGTACACTACTGGTAACTGTTTCTCTTCGCTTTGCTATTTGGGTCGTTTTAAGCTTCAGGCGTTATTTCCTGGAACAGACGAACAAAAACAGAAGCTAGCATTTTCCAGTGAGGCCATTGTGTGTGTGTTGCAAGCCTCATGAGGTTAATCTGGCTATTTTTAGTCTTTGCTAACACTGTAAACCGTATTTCTGTATTTTGATTGTTTTCTGCCAGCGGACATGAATTATCGGAATGGTTTGGATTGGAGACCGCAGCAGAACTTTTTTTTGCTGCTTATTTAATTAATGTGTGTGTGTGAAGGTAAAGAAAGGAGAGAAGATTAAGATACAGAAATAGCAGGATGGTAGCAAAAAACGAAATAGAAGAGGAAGGATGAAGAGAACTAAAGGGGAAAGGCTGGAAGAAAACTGTTAACAAACGAACGATAAAAATAAGACAGAAACAGGTAATGAGAAAAAAGTAAATTGAACCCTGATGGTAGAGAGAGAGAGGTGGGTAGATATTGTGAAAGGCTAAAATGTTGATGGTAGGCTTGAATATCACACGGATAATATGATTGTTGTGAAGAACTAGACAGCTGTATGTAGAGATGGAGAGGAGGGGTGGGGGGGGAGAGTGATTGTGTGAAAGACAGACCAGGTAGACAAGTGAATATAGACACTGCTAGAGAGAAAATAGAGAGAGGAAGAAAGATACAGAGACAGATATGCGAGGAGCGGCGGGAGATTTGCATGGAAGTGACAGTTCAGGTCCGCTTATTGAGAAGGGGAAACACGAGAGGGGGAAAAAAGGAGAGGGACAGAGAGGGAGGGAATGAAAGGGGAAGAATGAGTGAAATGAGAAACCAAAATGGAGAGATGAGAAAAGAGGAAACCGGAAGGGAACAGAATTAAGATTAAAAGAGAGAAGTTAAAAGGAAGGAAGGAATTAAAGGAGATAACTGTCACAAAAACGGGAGTTGGAGGTTTGTTGGTGTGTAAATGAAAAATGAAAACTACAGACAGCAGAAATATATATACCGGTAATTATGGTAAAAAAAGAAAAATCGCTTTATACATGTACCTGTCTATCAATGTCTGAATATATATGTATGTATGTGTATCTTTGTTTCAGTCTGTCTCGTATCTTTATCTGTACCGTATTGTCTATTAGTGAATGTATGTCTATCTGCTTATCTGTCCGTGTTCGTCTGTCTCATATCTATATGTATGTTTGTATGTCTACATGCTCTCCACCACTCACGCTGCCCAGTTCGTCTTTTTTGCACCCCACACCACAATGGACGGATCCAGCTATTGTTATTGTTGTTTTAGGAAAACAGTGTAGTGAATGTTTTAAGAGAGGAGAGGGAAAGAAGGAAGGGGCTCGGAGATAAGAAAGGGAAGAAGGGGAGGGGAAGTGAAGGGAGAGGTGGGAAAAAAGGGAGAAGGAGTTTGGTTGAGGAAGGGTGGGATGGAAGTAAGGAAAAGGATGAAAGAAAGAGGGGGATGAAGGTGGGGGGAGTAGCTGCCATGGTTACGAACTTATGCGCACAAGCTATTCTTCCTTCTCTTTTTTCTTTTATTGTCTTCCCGTTTTCTAATTTTCCTTTCCTTTTAGAAACTATCTTCATCTCTGCAGTTGCCATTTGACACAGTAAACCAGAACCTAATTACGTAAACATGGCACTTGCCTCGCTGTTGATGGTTTACTAAGGCTGCCATATTGGACGAAACGTTTTTTATTATTTATTTGCCTGAGAGAGAGGGAGAGAAAGGAAGCGTCCCCGATCTGAGAGAGGTAGACCCGATCTGGCATTGTGTTTCCTATATTTTATATCCTTTCGGAGTGGAGTTCAAGGTTTGCATTGGGTGGAAGGCTTTGCTCCTGTTGTGGAGGGGGAAACGAACTTCACTTTATTGACGAACCTGGCAAGAATTGTGCGAGTGAGGGCTTTGAGGTGGTTGTGTGTGTGTGTGTGTGTGTGTGTGTGTAAGAGAAGGGTCAAGGAAGTAAGAGTTAAGGTTGTGTGTGTGTAAGAGAGGGGTCAAGGAAGTAAGTGTTAAGGTTGTGTGTGTGTGAGAGAGAGAGAGAGAGAGAGAGAGATTGTATACATAGCTAGGCTACATGTTTTTAGTAATATCAAAAACTCCACAGCACATTTCATTTTCTTTATTTAATTGAAAACTGTACCATACTCGGGTAGTGGAAATAATAAAGTTGAGTGAAAGTAGTTAAAAAGTTATTTACAAAGAGCAGTTATGAGTTTGTAAATTATCTTAAAGCTGGAGTTTTTAATTGGGAGAAAGTTAAGGCATTGTAAAAAACTGTCCACCTGTAACTGTAGGGAGAGTGTGTGTGTGTGTGTGTGTGAGCGAGAGAGAGAGAGAGAGAGTTTCTTTAATTAGTGTGTACCTGAGACTTGAGTTAGGTGGGATTAAGCAGAAGGCAGGGGGAGAAACTGGGCAGCTGTGAAGGCTGAATTAAATTTGCATAAGCTTGCGTTAACTTAGGTGTTAGTTAAAGCATATTCATGGGTGAGAGAGAGGGAGTTATTCAGTGACTTAGTGAGCAGGTATGAGATCTGTTAGGTCATGACACTGAGAGTGAGTTATTGAAGGACGAAAATATCCACATGTGTACGGTACGTGAAAAGAATGAAAAATAGCTCAGCGATTTTCTTTTACCCCCATTTTAATCGTGTCTACTCCGTGGGAAGATAGTACCAGTAGGAGTTGTAGTGTTTATACCTTCTGGTTCATTAGGAGGTTAACCCGAACTGTAGACTGAATATTCCCTTTTCCCACAGTCCACCATCTTCCTTTTGGTGGATGCCTTTGTATAACCGGGTAGCTCCATCGCCGGTCATATTGGTGCCACCAAGTGAAGGCGACCCTCTAGCTTCACTTGGGGGGGGGGTTAAAAACGTGTATACAAACTATTCCCTCCTGTGTTTTTGGGAGTGAGTTACTTAGTTAAAATATTTGTGAGTCCCATCCCTCCTGTCCACTACCCCCCCTCTCCCTCTTGCAACCAATAGTGCCTCCGCTGACACCCTCCCCGCCGCTGCAACATATGGCCCTGCAACATTGCAACCAGGGGCGGTGCCAGCTTGGGTCGGGGGGTGCCAGGGGGAGGGGGGTGTAGTTGTAATTTAGTGGGTGGCGGTACTGCCCTTGTGGATAAATGTTTTAATATTGTGGTGACCAGAGGGAAGGGGAGGGGGGGGAAGGGAGGAGAGAGAAGGGGGAGGAAAGGGGTCTAAAGGAATGAGTTAGGAGGGGAGTGAAAGAAAGGGAAGGGAGAGGTGGAACAGAGGTAAAGGAAGGAGTGTGGATGAGCGAGAGTGAGGGATGGAAAAGGATGAGGGAGAGAGAGAGACGGGAGACAAAGGAAGACAGAGGGGAAAGAGGGAAAAAAAAGTCAGAATGGCTGCTTGACCAAAGGACGAGAGGACGTAGAGAAGTGGAAGTGGGGGAATAAGAGAGAGGGAGAGTTAAAAATAGGAACAGGGAGAATGTAGTGTGAGGGAGATGGAGAGGCTGAGACAACAGATGGACGACAAGGAGGGAGAGACGGAAAAACAGGGGAAAGGAAACGTAGAAAGGAAACGATGTTATGGGGAAGGAATGAAGGAGAGAAAAAGAAGGAGACTGATCGAGAGAATACTAAACCTATAGAAGTAGCTATTTATGGGGAGAGAGCGGAGGAAAAAAAAAATGAAGGAGGGTGAGGAAATATAGAGCACGTAAGAGGGAGTAATTCTTTCACTGTAACGAAGCCTTCATACTTTACTCTTCCTACCGATTGATGACTGGGAGCTTAGGAGAGATTTTTAGACGTGGAGAGGTTACAGACCATCTTCCTTTGCTAGAATGGTTAGACATTGAACTAGATGGGTTATTTATTTGTTTCATTTACGTCCTCAAATACATTTTTTTTTTTTTTAATGGATTGGGTGAATTTGAAGACGCCATACTGATGAAAGGATTAACTTCTTCCGCCCAAGGATGTCTTACACTCTATTCTTCTTACCTACAGACTATTTTATTCAGTCTAGTAGATTTTGCGAGCTGAGAGTTAGATACTGCCATCAGTAACTTAATCCAGTAGAAGTATTTCCTGGGTTGAAATAAATCGTCTGGAGATAACAAGAATAAAACAAGACCACAGGGACGCGATTAATGGAGGGAAAGGGTTATGGAGAGACGAGGGAGGGAGGAAAGGCGAATGGGAGACAAACGGGCTGGTGTATTTATGGTAGTGACCGCAGCCATTAAATGAAGGGACAGGAAAGTGCTTCAACTTGGCGGTAAATGTGCTTCAGTGTGGTAGCTACAAGTGCTTTAATGGGACCACTTTATTTGTTTTATTATGACAGTTTCCTTTAATGTAGGTGCTTCCACATGACTTGATGCTTCAGTGTGGCTACTTTTAATGTTTCAGTATGGTGTATAGGTGCTTCAGGATGGCGGTATAAGTGTAAGGTGGTATGGGTACTTCAGTGTGACGGTAGAGGTGCTTCAGTTGGCTTTACAAGTGCTTCAGTTTAGGAATATTGACGTGTACATGTTTCAGTATGGTGGGAAATGTGTGTGCGTGATGGTATAGGTGCGTCACGGGTTTTAAGTGCTTCAGTTTGACGGTATAGGGACTACGGCATAGTTGCTTCAGTATGACGGTGGAGGAGCCTCAACATTGATGCTACAGTATGGCTTTGTAAGGGCTTTAGTATGATGGTGTAGGTGCACGTGCCTCAACATCGGTGCTTCAATATGGCGGTCATCACCATTCGCTTCAAGGCAGCTATTTCCCCCCAATAGGTAGGGACAGTCAGAGGGAAGATAAATGGGAGGGAGGGAGGAAATGGAGGGAGAGAGAGAGACGGGAGGAAATGGAGAAAGAGGAAGGGAGAGTGGAGGAAGATTGGCTGTAATTTTTTCTTTTTTCTCCTCCCATTTTTTTCTGAATGATATAACCTTTTCTCCGTCCTGGCTTGTTATTGCGTTTATTTTTTTTCTCCTCGTTCGTTTTTCTCTTTGTTTCGTATTTCCTTTATTTCAGGCTCTTGTTTTTTGTTTGATGTGTTTTTGTGGTGTTTTTCTTTGCATTTAAGTGATTTTTCTCATGTCTTATGCTTATTAGGTAGAATCATGATTCCGTGGGCTTGAGTGGTAAATGAATGAGTATGGGACCTATTTATTGGGTTTCTTATGGATAGTTCTCTTTGTTTCTTCTTGCACCGTGCACTCTACCTCACCCCATCTTTGGTAGGGGATAAGAGGCTAGGGTAATAACTAAGACATACAGTACTACATACTATGTTTGTGACATGTTATAGTACACTAGTTTGATTAGTGGTGGTATGGTAGTGCTACATGTTAGTGTGTGTGTGTGTGTGTGTGTTGAATAGAAGTTCATTGACATCATACCGAAGTATGTATTATATAGTTGCCGATGAGAGTATGTTTTTATCATTGTTAGTGGTAGTATTTTGTGGCTTGTTATTCGTGATAGTATGTTCGGTGAAGTATTATCATCAGGAAGAGGTTTGACACCATACAGAAAGTCTGCTGAAGTATCGTATCGTGAGGAAGACGGTGAAAAGTGAAGTTAAATATTGTCTGTAATATCACATCATCCCCATTTCTACCGTTGTGATGTGCCATTAACAATAGCTCCTTCCCCTTTTTACCTCTCTGATTCACCTCTTCTCACAGTCGGGTAGGTATCATTCTTGGTGCCCCAGGGTGAAGGTCGAGGAATGGACGTGAACCTCTCACTCATTTTTCTTCTCTTATTTCCCCCTCTCGCTACTCATTCTCTCCTCTGTTTTCCTTCCCCCTCTCTTCTCTCGTTTCTAACTCCTTACATCTCACAGACGGGCAAATGTACTCGTGCCTCAAGGTAAGACACGAGAAGTGAATATAGACCTCTGGTTCAATCTACTTTTCTCCTTTTCACCTCAGTCTCACAAGTCCTTCTTCTCCGCAAAGTCTCCGTCTCTCCCTCCCCTCTCCTCTAATTTCTCTCTCCACAGATGGGCTAGTGTCGTACTCAATGCCTCAAGGTGAAACACGAGGTGTGGATGTAGACCTTCTGGATCTGAGCTACGACGGTAACATCACTGAAGGGCTTCTGTATGGAGGTCTTGGCCAGCTGCAAGATGGCATTGTCGGGGTGCTCAACTTCCGCTCCGACATTGGACAGGGCAAAGGTGAGTGTGTGTGAAAGAAGTCGGTAGATTGATAACTGAACGAAATAGATGGGTAGGTAGTGAAGGACGTGGGATGTGACAGATAGAAATGGCAGCATCACTGAGGGACTTCTGTATGGAGATCTTGGCCTGCTGAAGGATGGAATTGTTCAGGTGCTAACGTCCGCTCCGACATTGAACAGGGCAAATGATATGTCAGGGGGATGCTTAGTCAGTTTGGAGTTAGATAGGCAAAAGGACCGGGGGGAGGGTAGGTTAGACAGAAATTGCAACATCAGAGAGTAGAGGAGGAGAAGAGGTTATGAGAGCGGGAGAGAGGGAATGGGGGAGTATGAAAAGGATTTATGGGAGGGAGAGGAACGAAAAAAGCTGGTTTGTAGAGAAAAAATTAGACCGTTCATAATTGGAAATCAGAGAGAGAGGGAGGAGGGGTTGGAAAGGATGTGAACAAAG
The DNA here is from genome assembly GCF_032717465.1 of Coenobita brevimanus. Taxonomy (NCBI): domain Eukaryota; kingdom Metazoa; phylum Arthropoda; class Malacostraca; order Decapoda; family Coenobitidae; genus Coenobita; species Coenobita brevimanus. Next base: position 43,414,457 of record NC_136986.1, read on the forward strand.
AAAGATGGGAGGAGAAGCAAAGGAAAAACCGGAGGGAAATGAGAAAGAATAAATGTAAAGGAGTATGAGGATAGCAGACATGAAAATAAATATCGGCTAAGCGTTCTGAAGGTTGAGGGAGGGAGGAAGAGAGACAGAGAGAGAGAGAGAGAGGGAGGCAGGGAGAAAGAGAGTTGAGGAAAGAAATATATGAAAACCAAGGGAGACAAAAGGGGAAGTAAAAATAAAATGCACATTGGTCCACATCCAAGTTGTTACTCCATATGTTGTTAAATTTATACCAGAGAGACGGGAAAGGGTCGCGAAAACTTACTGCTTCCCGGGGCCGTGACGCAGGAGACGTTAGATAAGAAATGTAAATCAAATAAATATGTTGGATAGCATCGTGTGTGGAGTGGAGAAGTATGGAGAAAAGAGAGAGGGTGGGGGGGGGGGAATTGGTTTGTGTGTGTGTGAGAGAGAGACGATGGGTCAAGAGGTATAGAAAGGAACGTGGGTGCGGGGTGAAGGACATGATATTGAGGCTGCAGCATTCAACTTCGTATATTACAAGGAGGGAGAAAGAGTACGTGAAGAAAAGAGAAGTGTCAGAGAGACAAAGTGGGTGGAAAAGAGAGAGTACCGTACGTGGAGAAAAGGGACGCGTCAGAGAAATGGGGTAGAGAAAAGAGGGAGGAGCGAGAGAGTTACTACCTCAGGAACCACATTAACATAAAGGAAGGCACGGAGGACAATTTTATAGCCAACTCTTCATCATCGATAGCATCTACAGGTCGCACCCCTCCTCTGTGAATCCCCCCCCCCCCTCTCTCACACACACACACAATCGTCTCCAGTTTCTGAGAGAGAGAGAGAGAGAGAGAGAGAGAGAGAGCAGTGAATTCCACAGCTCGCCTTACATTATGGGAAAAGTAAATTCAAGTGATACGCATCTATGTCCCGAACGAAGCTTTGTGACATTCTCGACTCTTTACGACGCCAATTCACAATGTAAGGGCGAGATATGAGTCTGACCTCTTCACTATTGACGTGTGGGTTGGCTTTTATAGTTTTATTTATTTTTACCTTGTCACCAGCAGAGAGAAGATAGAGACGTTGCAGTATTTATAGATGTCACGGGTACGAGGTCACAAATCTCCCAAGGTCTGGTAGTTTGTGAAATTGGGTAATAATAATGATGATTGTATGAATTGTTCTTATGCCTCGTCTTTCATAAGTTTTGGTGGTTCGTTATAACTTTTAAATTTCTTCGAGTTGGCCTGACGTCTCATTCCTTTTAATTTCTCGCCACGTCTTAACACATCTCAAGCAGTCTCGTCATATCTCGCCATTCCTCAGCGTACCTCGCCCTGTCTCGTGATGTCTTGACGATTCTCAGCTTATCTCGTTTTCTTTCAGTTTTTTGCTCCTTTCTCTCGATCTCTTGCTCCATTTCTCTCAGTTTCTTGCTCCTTTCTTACAATTTCATTGTCTTTATATCTTACAACTTGTCACGGTTTCACAGTTTTCTCGTACCTTCCGTTCTTGGTCTTTCGATTGTGATCTCACCTAATCTCATCTCCAAAAATCAGCACATAATCTTAGCCTTATTTCTCACCATTTGCTATTCATTAATCTCACTCTGTCTTACCCGTTTCTCGTGTTATTATCTCATCGCCCTTTTCCCTTGTTACAAATCTCACCCTGCCTCACTATTTCGCTTCCTCGTTACCACTCTCATCCAGTCTCACACTTGCTTCCTTGTTACTAATCTCACCCTTTCGCTTCTTTGTTACCAATCTCACCCTTTCGCATCCTCGTTACTTATCTCCTCTTATCTCACCCTTTTGCTTCATCGTTACTAATCTCACTGGTTTGCCTCTTCGCTACTAATCTGATCCTGTCTCACTGTTTTCCTTGTTACTAATTCACCCTTATCTCTTCCTTGTTATTTATCTCACCTTATCCCCTTGCAGGTTACGAGTGGGTGGGTTGGAAGAATGATTCGATGCGTCCGCTGGAAATCCTTTGTGAGTTCGACGTGGTGCGAAACTTTACCTCCCTCGACATATTCGTCAACAACATGCACACCAAGGACGTCCAGGTGAGAGTATTGTGTGTGTGTGTGTGTGTGCGTACAGGAGTTTGTATACATCAGGCCTGGTGAATATGTCTGGATGGGTATTAGTGTTATTTCTAGCCCATGAGCCTTTTTCTAGTGCTCATTCAGTCATATATTTTAATCTTCCTCCTCCTACTCTTAATTTTCATGATCTTCATCCTCCTCCCTTTATTTAGCCATGCTTTGATTATCTCCTCCTCCAGTATCTCCCCTCCCACTATCCCCACAGCCCATGTTTCCTGCACACCCTCTTTCCTTACGCTTCACATTTCCCTCTTCTTTTCCTCGCCCACTCCTGTTCTTCCCACAGCCTTGCTCATCAACCTTTTCCTACACCCCGTCGTCTTCCCCTTTCCTCATCCACCTTTCACCCTCACACCCCACCTAAGTCGACATTCTCGGTCCCCTGTTAAATCATCCTTCCTCATTCACCCACCAACCCACTCTCTTCTCACTCCTTTCCTACTTTACCCATGTTCACACCCACTGCCCTCTTTTCACCCTCTCCACTTTCTCCCCATACCTCTCCTCGTTCCCCTCCCTCTATCATCCCCTACCCCTCTCCTTACCACCTATTCCCGACACCTTCGTGCTAAATCCCAACGTGCCCTCGTTCTCCCCTTCCCCCTTTCTCACCTCCCCCGTATCCCTTCCCCACCTCCACCCAGCCTGGTTTAGGCCAGGCCTCATCCCAGCTGTAATTAGAATCGTCTCCGTTTCCGCTGCCAGATACTTTAATTGCCACGTCCATCACCACACCGGCATTACCGAATCGGACGAGTGATTGCAGGCGGGATGTGGGGGTTGGGAGTGGAAGGAGGGAAGTGCAGGCGGGGGAGGGGAGTTTAGATGAGAGGAGAGAAAAGAATAATTAAGAAAAGGAGGCAACATGGAGAGGAGCGAGAGAGAGAGTGGAGAAAGAAATATATATATGATGATGGATGAAGGTGGGAAGGAGGTTGGAAGGAAGAGACGGGGGGGGGGGGAAGAAGAGGGAGTAAAAGAATAGAAAGATCAAACAGAAAGAAGGAAAGGTTCAGAATAGGGAGCGGAGGGATTATCGAGGAGGGGGTGAGGAAGAAGAGGGGGAGGAGGAGGCGGGATATGCGAAGGGGAGTAGAGGATTAGAGAGGGGATGGGGAATCAAAAAAAAGGTAGAGGAAGGAATAGAGTTGAAAGATATTTATTTTTGTACATTTTTTGCGTTTTCGAAACTAATGAAATCATGAAGAAACTTTTCTTCATATGGGTGTAAAAGAAAGCTGTCTAAATGCCTCCTTCAAGTTGCCCTTCGTCAAATATTCCCAGTGCAAAGTCCCCTGTCTTCAGTAAACCACTTATCAACAGTGTTTTCCCCAGTAGGTTTTATTCAGCCTCCGAGAAGACCATAAGGAAGTGCAGAAAGGTAAAAAAAATAAATAAGTAAATAAATAAATAAATCAGAATCCCGCTTCCTAAACTTTTCCTTCGTCAAACATTCCCAGTTCAGTCCTTCAAACTCTCCTCCTCAGCAAACCACTTTTCTTCAATTTGTTTTCCTCAGATTATCACACTCTTTCTTTTCCTGACTGTTTGTACCCTGATTGTCCTTCACCTTTACCGATTCGGTTTAGAATTTAATTAACTTTACCAGACAGAGAGAGGGGCGATTTTGGAGAGTGCAAAAATTTCTTTTGTTTCTACCCCCAGTATTTCCCAGCTCACCTTGTGTTCTCTAGGTATTTTTCCATTTTCTTTCTTGATTATATTTCTCAGCTTACCTTTATTTCCCCAAGTATTCTCCCACGTCCTTATTTGTCCCTTTTTTTTTTTTCTTGCCTTCTCTTTTGTTCTTTTCTCACCCCCCATTTTTTTCTTCTTCCCAAACTTTCTTCTCTTGTCATCTCTCTTATTCACTTTTCATGTCACCGTTCTTTTCCCCCATCCCAAATTTACTTATCCCTTTTTTCCCTCAGGTGTTCTCCCACGCACGGGTTCTGTTCAGCGTCGGGGGTAAATTCTTCAACGGCCGGCCGGTGGACTATGAGTACATGCCAGACCAGGTGTTAGAGTACTCCAGAAACGTCACCATTAAACTCCATCACAGGATCGCCAAGTACCTCAAGATACAGCTGTACTTCCAAGCACGATGGATCCTTATTTCGGAGCTCTATTTCGTCTCCAGTGAGTACAGAGATTGGACAGATAGATAGATTAGGCTTTGATAGATAAAGAGTAGTGCAGAAACGTCACCATCATACTAGAAGTGCCTCGAGAGAGAGTGTTAATGTAAGATAGAATGTATGAGGACCTTAAAGAACACTGGCTTTTTACTTTGTGTGTGTGTGTGTGTGTGAGAGAGAGAGAGAGGTGAGGTAAGGTAAGGGATGCGTGAAGAACTTAAGAATACTGCCCTTTTACCCTTGTATCTGTGAGAGCGGCTCATCAAAGACACAAAATGGGTCAGCTTGCACTCCCACACACTGAGCCAGGCAAGTCCGACCCACCTCAACATTTATACTGACCTCTCTTTAGACCAGGGATTCGTAGTCATGGGCATTCTCTCTCTCTCTCTCTCTCTCTCTCTCTCTGTGTCAGCTGTCAGTCTGCTGTCTAATTACTTCTCTCATCATGGTTTTATCCCTTTGCACTTTTCACCAGCCATCACTCCAGTTCACTCATTCTCTCCTTATTAAAAATAAGGTATAAGAGAGGCGGGGGGGGGGGGGAATGGGATGGGCGTTTTCGTTTTCTGTTAATGCAGCCTAATTTGGCTGCCCTACAGTATAGAAAACGGTATAAGGTTGTTAGTGCCTTTAAGGAAATACTCTTTACACATTTTGTACACTTTCAGTCGACCCTTTCCCATTTCCCCCTTTCAGTTTTTGGATAGTTGTCCCCCCTACCCCCTTTTTTCTGTGTAGTCCTCTTCCATTTTGTCTTATTCCTGTTAATTATTTTTACCCTTTTTTTTTTCTCTCTTACGTTCTTTTTTCAGTTTTTCCTTCGCTTTTCACTCCCCTGGTTGACCTGTTTCCTCCCCTTCTCTACTGTTGTTCTACCTATCTGTGTCCTCCCCTTTCCTTCCCATCCATCTGTTAAACCATTCCCTACAAGTACCACACTTCCAATGCCATGCAATACAACCACCACCCACTTCCTACCACATTATCATCTCTACCTTGCCACCACACCGTAATAGCTTTGCCACATACCTACCACCCCCTATTGTAAAACACCTCTTGTAACCTGCCACACCACCACACCCTGTTACTCTTGCCACATGTGTATCACCCTCTCTGCCACTCTTGCAGTCTTACACACCCAAGTATATTTGCCATACTATCTGGTACTCGCTACCACCTCTTATAGTGTACCACACCACCACCACACACCTATGACACCACCCCATCCAAATATCTGCACACATACCACACTAGCTACCACCCTGTGTACCACTTATAGCCCACGACACCACATCCTTCCCCCCCAACATGCGGTCTCTCGCAACCTAATGAGCTTATCTAATCTCCCAAGAGGTTGTGTCGTCTTCTTCTGGCTTTCCTGTCGTCTCTTTCTACCTATTGCTCTGTTTCATATTTGTTGCCTTGCTCCTCTTCTGTCTTCTCCTGACCCTCCCTATCTTTATGTATTAATTTTACATATACATCATATCTTCCTCACTACTACTACTGTATACCATCCTCCTCCTCCTGGCCTCACACGTCCTTTTATGTAAATTTCCGTCTTCTATTTTTTCCCTGTCTTCTTTCCTTCCCGCCCCCCCTCCTCCTCCTGTTTTCTTTTTCCCTCTTCTGAAAATTGCTCCTCCTCCTCCTTTATTAACTCACCTGTATGTGCATGAAGCTAAAAGTGTTTGTGATGATAGTAATGAGATGATGGGGATTGTTATACATTATACATTCAGGCACTAACCCTTACGTCATTCTCAACGCCCTCTGTCTACTGAATTCGCACTTAAGGAATTAGGTTACCTCCAGACGATTCTGGAAACCCCCTTTGCAGTTATCATTGAGACTCTTATGGACTCACACTCAGCTTAATGAAATCGTCTGGTGTTAGCAGTAGGAATAGCGTTGTCTGACTGTGAAGGGATTAATGGTGACAGTATCAGTACCGGCACTGTGGCTTCTGTGACTGACTCGGCAGAATAAATCTGGCGTTAGTTGTATGAATTAAAGGACTGCAGTCAGAAAAGCACATTCTTTTTTATATCTTTTGTTTGGGTTTCCTTGGGTTAAAATTTTTATTGATTGGATTTTGAAATCTTTCGTTTGATTATAAATCGTCATGGATTGGCATTGTGAAATATTCTTTGAAGTTAAAGTCTTCATCTTTATGTGTGGTTGAAAATGATCATTAGTTGGGATTTAAACATTTTATAGGGTCGTTTTTAAAATGATTGGGTGGGATTAAACTCGTCATTGGGTGGATTAAGTCATCATCATGCGAGGCTGCAGTCATCCTCACCTGGGGATTAAAGATTTCACTGGGTGGGGTCTAAATTATCCATCTGGTAGGGTTTAATATCACCATCTGGTCTGGCAATGAAATCTTCATTGGGTCGGCCATCAAAATCCACGAATTTAGGGCCAGAAGTCAGTGTTCCCTCACGTGATTAACCATTCTACCTTGTGTTATTCTCAGGCAACATGCTAGCCGTCCTCTTCCCATCCAGGTCTGTTCGTATCCAGTGAATTGTAACTTTGTGTGTTGGACAATGTGGGTAATTTTTGTTTAATCACTATAGCTTATTCGTTTTATCTAAACTGAAATTTCGGTCATTTTGCAGTGTGTTTCTCGATGTTCGGCATTCCATTTTTCCTTTTCCTTCCCGTCTCCCTCTCTTCATGACTTTCTATTCCCTCCTCCTCTTCCCTTTACTCAGTTAGTCTCTTCTTCCCGTACCGTCATCCCCATCCCCACCCTCTATCTCTTTCCAGCCATGCTCTCTTTCCTTTCTCCTCCACTGTCCCTCCCTCCCTTGCTTATCTCCCTTCCACCCCACCACTTCTTTTCCATTGTCTGTTTCCTTTTCCCTGTCACACTCTCTTCTTGCTGGTCTCTTCCCCATCTTTTGTATTTTCCCTCTATGTTTCTCCCTCATATCTCTCCATGCCTTCCTTTCCGTTCTCTCTCCCTTCCCCTCTCACACTTTCCCTGTTCCCCGTCTCGCTTTTACACCCTCGTCTGTCTGTTGTCTTCCTTCTCTCTTCTCTCCCCAGTTTCACCTTTCACCAGTTGCAGTCTTTCCTCCTTCCTCTCCCTCCCATCATCCCTCTCCTCCCTGTCTGTTTTCCTTCCCTTCCCTTACATCTGGCTGTCCCCAACCCCCCTCCCCCTCTCTCTTATCCCATCTTTCTCCATTCTCTCCTCCCTTCTCTCCCACCTCTTCTTTGCCTTCTTTCCTACCTCTTCGCTCTCTTCTCCCACCTCTCCCTTTTCTTTCCACCATCTCTCCCTCTTCTCTCCCCTCCTCCTGACTTGGCAGTAAAATTGAAATGACCCAAGGGCTGTGATAAGTCCGCAGTTGAGAGGTCGTCATCTTTTAATTGTAAATGAGATCCTGATTTTTGTTCGTCCGGGCAGCAACGCGACGAGTGACTAGAGAGAGAGAAGATCAGAGGAGGATGCGGTGGAAGGATTGTTAAGGAAGGTGATGAGATGGAAGGAGTGAAAAGAAAGATAACAAGGAGGGAGAGGAGTTAAAGAAGTGAATCTGAATTTGGTAAGAGTATGTGTTTAGGGATTGAGTTTAAGATAAGAGAGAGAGAGAGGGAAGGAGGAGGATGGTAAGGAAGAATGAATAGAGGGAGGAGGATAAGGACGTGATAATGGAGTATTAAGGGAGGCTAAGGGTGGATGGATAGTGAGATTGGCGTTACAAAATACGGAGACAGTAGAAACGTTGTCAACTTGTTGAATATGGAGGAAGAATATACACTACCGTAATAATCTACAGTGAGTGATGGTGAGTGGGAGTTGTTGATGAGTGTAACTGGCGATGAATTTGAGATATGTTTGTTTGAAAGAGTACATATATTTCCAGAGTGTTGTGGAAAAAGTATTCGATAAAACAGTGCCATCTGCATTCACATATGTCAGCAATATTTATGTTCCTTTTCAGTGCTGTGCTTGGGGAAAAAATATGAAAATTTTTGCGCCAGGTATGGCTTGCAATATTTTAGTTTTGACAGTAATGAATAATGATTTGTTTATTATTATTCATGAAATTCAGTCTATTACCTAGATCAGTCAAATTAAAAGGCCCAGCATTTGAATATTGGCAGACAATGAAAGCAATATGTTGTTGCGACCTTATTTGACTTCACCGGTGACCTGGCTTTGTGTGACCTGGGAGGATGTTGGTGCACTGACCTGGCTTGACCTGAGCATTGAACTTTATGACCTGTCGACCCGGCACTTAGAGAGAGAGAGAGAGAGCGCGCGCATACACACACACACACACACAGTCAGACTTACAATAATGCAGTAGATACATAAACTAACAATAATTCTTCTCTTTTTCAGCACCAGCCTTAGGGAACTTCAGCGTGGAGACCAAAGCAGTGGAGGTTCCCCCACTGCCAGCCCCCCCTCGCCAAGACTCATCCTCAGGCTATATGCATGATGGAGCTCCTACCGGCTCAAACACGCATCTCGGTGAGTCATTTGCAGGTTCTGTTTACTTATATGAGACACTGTCCTTGAGAGTTGGAATTTTAGGGCAGCTTGATGGTTGTGAACAGGCAACATGGAGGCGATTCGTATGGGATCTAGTTTTTTTTTTTTTTTTTTTTTTTTTTTTTTTTTTAATGTGACCGACTCTGGGCATAGGCTTCACAGCCTGATTTCAGTCTAGCATTAGATAGATTTTGGTAGATTGTTTACTTTTACTCACTGATATGTTTTGTTCACAGTTAGAACTGTTCATTTCTGCTTATGTTTACACTTATAATTGCTGTTTCTTACTCAGCTTAACCTTTATGGATCATTTGGGTGGGATTATTTCGGTATCAAGTGATGACACTGTTGTAAGCAGTCGCCTCCTGCTCCTGGTTACACAAACGCCCCTCAACCCCCATCCACATCCCCCAAAAGGAAGATGTTTCTAATAACACATAATCAAACTACTGTATCGATTTGTATTACTACTCACATGCATTCGAAAACATTGCACTGTCTGCGTTACTAAATCAAACTTACTGCATTCATTTTCATTCACATTCATCTGCACATACTCAGCGTAACGTTGATGGGCTCTTATTTCTCATTCCTGTTTCTGCTCATGCACCTCCCCCCCCGAACCTCGTTCCTGTTTCCCTCTCCTCATTTTCTCGCCCTTTTGCTCTCATGTTTGCATCCCTCGTGTTCTTGTACATGTTTCCATTGTTCTTGTACATTTTACTTCTGTTTCCACATATTATTCATCTAGTTCTTTCCTTCCCCCTCCCACCCTACCTAATGTCATCCTTGATCTCACTGATGTTTCCAGCTCATTCTTTACTCCTGTTTCCATCATATTCCTCAACACATTGCTCCCCCATCATATTCCTCAACACATTGCTCCCCCATCATATTCCTCAACACATTGCTCCCCACACCAACTTGATTCCCGATTAATCCTATTAATATTAACCTCACGTATCCAAGATTAATCTCATCAATCACCCTGCCCATCTACATTAATCCAACGCCCCCAAGTAAATACCAGATCAGTCTCGATTTCCAAGAGATGTAATCCTTCACAGAGGCTAATAGTCCTCTCCCAGCCATGATATCTGAAGGTGGCTCGTCTTCTCATTTCTTTTAGGGTATATAACGGCGGTAGTTGGTTGTTACATAACTTAGGGGTGCTGAAGAGGGACACCTTCATATGGTGGCACTGATCTAACTGTAACTCCATTGCCTGGTTACATAAACGTTCAACACCCTCCCTCTTCCCAAAATAGATGGTAAGTTGTAGGAGAAGAGGAACTTCAGCCTGAAATCGACTGGGTTCATATCCAGAAGAGCCTGAAACTGCACCAGCAAAATAATAAATGGTGCTAATCCACTCTTTTTGTGTATATGATCGACATATATACTTAACCTGTCCCATATGATGGGTCTGTAAGTACCGGTAGTTCGTTTCCTCCGTATCATTACCACCAATCTTCACAATTGTCAGTTACTGATGCAGTCTGTTGTCTCCAGTACCAGTCAGTTCTCATCAATCAGTATATCACCAATACCAGTCAGTTCTCATCAATCAGTATATCACCAATACCAGTCAGTTCTCATCAATCAGTATATCACCAATACCAGTCATCAACATCATCTCTCTCCCCTTAGTGGTGACCGGAGTATCAGAGGAGCCACGAGGCCAAGAATACGTAGCGTTGGTGATCGGCGTCCTTGTAGCAGTGATCATAGTGCTGGTGTCTGCTATACTCCTCATCGTGTGGCGTTCAAGAAGGCAGAAATCAGGCACCATCACGCACGAGACTTTCACCACAGCTTACGGGGACAAGAGGGACATTGTAAATCTCAAGGTGGGTCCAAGCTTTTTACATATTTTTTTATTTCTGCATATTGTTTTAGGGATTGAATTAGATGTTTATGATTGTTAGGTTTGTTTTGGTAATTTTTTATGGGCAGTCTTTGATACACTCTGCGAATAGGTTCTCTTTAAATGGGCCAGTTTTTTGTGTTTGGTACATCTTGCAGTCTTAGGATGGGCCAGACAGTAGGGATTTGTAACTTCATCAGCTCTTGTAATGTGGGCTAGATTTTTGTGACATTAATGCTGTGTTGTTAATCTTAGTGTGGATCAGTTTATTTATTTTGGTTAACGCTTTTGGAAGTCATACAATAGACTGATATTCGTTTTAACACTCCAGAATGGTAGACTGGGATTACAATTTAAGACCCAAAATTATTAGTCTTACGGTATGATGATTGTTCAAATTATCATAAAGTACGTGCTAGGTTCGTGTTCAATAAAGGAACTTGTACACTATTTCTCTTGGTTATCAGGAAAGTCATCATGCTGTACCTGATTCACACTAAAATGCAAGTAGAAACCCTTCAAAATTATCTTTGTGGCTTCTTGGCCAATTAAAGTGGGAAAGAAGCAAAAACCATATGGCGTCCCATTTTTGTGGCTCCTTAGGTCTGGAATGGGAGTTGTAATGAGGGGTCTGTAGGTCTGTAAAAGTGAGAAAGAAGTGAAAATCGTATGGCATTTTCTGTGTAGTTTCTCAGTTCTGTATAGTAGGTTTAATGATATACCTTTGGCTTATACAAGTGAGAAGAAAGTCAGAACCCCATGTCATTCCCTTTATGTAGCCCCTTAGATCAGGAATGGTAGCTAAATCCGAAACCTGAGAGACGTGTGGGTGAAAATAGAGGGAATGATGTACTTGGCCAGGTAGGAAATAATTCAGGTGGACAGGTAGGTCATTAAAGGTGTATTAGGGTAGAGCTTTCTGGCTGCCTCTCCCTTGGTCGACTAGGCTGCTGGATTATGTAAAGCCTTCAATCTTTATCATTGTTTTCCTCTACCTTGTTCTTTCTTCTTGGCATGATTTCTTAGTTGGATTGCTTCTTCTTCTTCTCTCTCTCTCTCTCTCTCTCTCTCTCTCTCTCTCTCTCTCTCTCTCTCTCTCTCTCCCCATCCCCCTCCCTACTTCCTTTCCTTCTTCCTATCACTCCTCCCTCCATTTCCTTCTCCCCATCTCTTTCCTTCACCATTTCTTCTTCCTGTCACTCCTCCCTCCTATTCCTTCTCATCTCTCTTTCCTTCTTCCTATCCCTTCCTCTTCCCGTCAATCATTCCCATCGTTAAAACGATGTTACACACGATAGAGATGATCATTTACAGTTTTTGAGTCTACCATTAAAAAAATCCCAGGCGAATATTTTCCTACAAGATTGATAACCTCGCAAGGCCTTTCCACCCACCTCATAAAAATTCACATCTTCATCAGTTTTGCCTTTCATCTTCCGAGGTGACGAACGAAAAATAACAAGATCGTTACTTTATATTTGGAGTGCTGGACGAAAGGTTTTGATGGTGTAAGTTTGGCTGCCTTGACGTAGCAAAGATTTTCGTTCTGTATTTCTCATAGCTTCGTGGCAGAACAAGGTGGGGATACGGCTCAACGTCCATCTCATAGCACTTCTTCGTGACTAGCGCCATATTCTAGTGTTAATATTAAAAGACTGCCAGGGCTTAAAATCTCTTCCATGGCACTTCATCGTGACTAGCATCATATTCTAGTTTTCATATCATGTTACAGTTCTGGATTCAAGGTGGAGAGATTGCAATTTTAGGACAGGTTAAAGTAGGCAGAGGAATAGAGGATATTATGGATCGTGTTCAGGTATTGGTCTCTCTCTCTCTCTCTCTCTCTCACATCGTTCATAGGGTTCAAGAATTTCGGATACTTTGATGGGTATTTTTAGGGAAGATTAATTGAGGGCGGATGTTTTGAGTTGTGTAATATATAAATGATTTAGTGATTTAGCTCAGGCCCATTTCACTGAGTAGGCTTTTAATAGTTTTCCTACTTTTACCCTTTCATTTTTCCAATTTCTTAGCCCTGCCCATCCCATTTATGTTAGTGGAAAATAATGTTAGGGCTTTGTTTATGAATTGGTGATTTCTTGAACAGAGTTTGGTCATGTTTACGTTGAAGGTAATTTTTTTATATTTTTATTTTTAGGATGAAAATGATGATGATAGTGATGATGGATTTGCGGTATCTGAAAATTGACAGTTTGGTGATCACTGTTGGTAGTACAAAGGAGATTTTCTTGTTATTTTTTGAAGTTTTTACAGTTTTTTACCATGTATTTTCTAAGATTTTTAACCACCTTTTCCAGCTGGTGATTTTTGACATATGGAATTGTCGTGTTTTTACCTTACCCCATGTTTAGGTGGGAGAAAAGGTTGGAATGATGATGATGATGATGATGATGCAAGGTGACATCCATTTTCTAGACATAAGAGGAGGAATGTGCATGGTTTGATTTTTATTATTTTTATTCCTTTTCCACGCCTGTCACGGTATTTTGAGTGGGTGACAGTGTTGTGCCCGAGCATGCGTCACCATCCACTCATCTGATTAAGCATTTATCACAGCATTTTATAAGTATGCATAATTTTGACTCCCGTCTATTCTAACTTTCTCTTCACCATCCATGCATATAATGAAACGTATCCTACTATTTCATTAGCTAGTATGCATAAGTTTTCTTATGTATATTTCCATCCTCTACGTCCATACATATATTTGACCACGTATTGATGTACATTTTGCTGAATAACATTTTTCTCGACACCATCCACATATTTTTTGAGATGTAGTATTGTGTATAATTGTCAGTATTTTTACCCACATAGCATAGTATTTACACATCGATACTTTTACCCATGGAGGTGTTTGGTGGAGAGACAGGTAGGGAAAACAGAGAATTCAAGCTCTCACCTGAATCTCTCCCACCCAGCATTTCCACTCGTCATGCATCATCTACTTCTACCCGTGTATGAATCCTCTTTCAACCTACACCAGCTTCGAAATTTTTGGTATATATATGTCTCGTATTTTGTGATATAGGAGGCGATTACAGTCACATAAGGCATTTTCTCATCAGTAATTTCACAGTCGTATATAAGGTGTAATGGTCCAGTTCGACATAGGTTGCAAACTCGTGCCAATAGGGTGCTTTACTTTAATGTATTTGGGTAGGTTGTCGTTTAGGCTTGTTTTTGGTGTGTGTGTGTGTGTGTGTGTGTGTGTGTGTGTGTGTGTAAATGCTAACAGCCAGTTTTGTATTATCTCAGTGTAGAGGATTCCCAAACTCGAAAATGCGAAATTTCACCCATGTTAAAGAAAGACAAGTTACAGTTTGTTTTATTCTTGATATGTAAAGACTATTAGGTTAGAAACAGATTTTTCATATGTTGGTTAGTTAGATAAAGCCTTCAGTACGCCCTTGAGTTTGTGGTGTTCTTTTAAAGTCAACTGAAATTAGCTAGAGTTTGCAAGAATGAAATTTTAAAAGGGCATCATTGTAATGGTAGTTAAAAGGCATCGTTTTGATGCGGTTATTAAAAAATAGCTTACGGAGCTTTGGCATCAGTGGATTCCCAAACTCGGAAGTGCAGATCAACAAGGACTGTTGAAGGGAAAACATTCGATTTGAGGGTTAGATCTAGCATGATACGTTTCAAAGGTTTTGAACCAGTAGTAATAATAATAAATTCCTTGTTCGTTCGTAGCTGTGAGTTTCTCAAACTCGAAAGTAAATAATATACACGACTCTAAAAACAAAATATTTAAATAATAATAGTGGGAGTCCTCAAGCATCTTGCATAACAAAGTTTGGAACGAGTGATGAAAAAGATGGATTCCCAGTGTTAGAAAATGCATAATACTATAACCATTTAAAAAAAAAAAAAAAAAAAAAAAAAAAAAGCATCGTATTGAAGGTTTACTCCAGAATGGAAAAAAAAAATGGTTTACTCGTTTCTGTGGAATCCCCAAACGGAAAAATGCAGACTACCAACGACTATCATTTTTCCTGCGTTGTGGAATTTCAATATGCCGAGTGCCCCAGGAAGGTGGTGTCTCCTAATAGCATCAGTACCACGAAAATGTCCCAGGGCTGTGATTTCTACTTGCCTGGTGATGGTATTGCTGCTTGTGGTAGTGGTTGGAGGTTGTGGCAGTAGTGGGAGGTGGTCGGTTTAAGTGTGTATGGTAGCTACAGTGATGGTGGTGGTGTGATGATGAACTGATGGTAATGATGAAAATGACCCCAATGCTATGATTTCTAGTTGCATGGTGATTGTGGTAGTGGTAAAGGGTTGTGGTCGTAGTGGTAGGGGGTTCTGGTCATAGTGGTAAGTGGTCGTTTTAAGTGTGAATGGTAGGTACAAGTGATGATGGTCAGGTGATGTTAGTGGTAGTTAATGGCAGTGGAAGATTTAACTCGTGGTAATAATAACATTTGATAATCAAGATGAATGGTAGTTGTAGTAAAATAATTAACCCACCATGATTGTAAGAACCACAAAAAATATCTTTGCCAGTATGGTGCGTTGTTTGATTGTCACAGATTTAGGGCCTGTCAGTCTGGAAAGATGATAAGGAGCGACACTGATTAGTTTATTCTCACAGATGTCCTCACTTTGTTAAGCTTAGTAAGAGTTTGTAAGTCATGGGGGTTGATGAAGGTCGTATCTAACCCCTCCGGTTCAGAAAGGCTCTTGAATTTGATATTATGGAGAGAGAGAGACAGAGTACTGTAAGAGAGAATGGTATAGAGGTGGCAGGACCGAAAAGATAATCACAAGAAAAGAAGTTCTCAGATTAAAATAGTTAAAACGAATTGAGAGGCATACATTCATCTAGTATTTGAAAGTTCCACCACAATATCCCCCCATTATGGTGTGTTTTCTCGTTATTATTGATCTGCTCATACACTGGAAAGGTCATTAGAGGGGAGATTGATAGTTGGTGTTAGTTAAGGCTCATTTAGCGGGCGCGGTGATTAATGGGCAAGGGGGCGTGTACGTGGAGAGTGATATTTCTGTAGGAGATTGTGGATGGATATTTTTTCCCTTTTTTCATTATTATTTTTATTTTAGTTGATGTTGACTACTTTATATGTAGAGTGTGAGAGTTACAGTAGGTGTGTCGAGTTTATACAGGCAGTAGAAACATCCCTGGGAAGTGTGGAGTTTATATAGGCAGTAGAAACATCCTTGGGAAAGCAGAGTCTTATAATGAAGAAAAAGCCAGTACTCAGTAGAATATCACCTTGTTTCTTTGGCACGACAGTTTGAGAGAACTTTACTCCATCGTCAAGCATTGTACAGGTTAAAGGAAACATCATGTGGCAAGAGTTTGAAGCAATTTACTGAGTTCATAAAAAAAAAAAATACACGACATAAAAGTATCGGTAATTAAATGACCTGGTCAGCCTACAATAAAAAAAAAAAGTAAAAAATTCAGTACAAATAAAGAAGTTAAATGATAAAGCCAAGAAAAAGGACAAGGCAAAACTTAGACAAAAAAAAAGGCAAGTAAAGCAAAGTCCACAGATATAACATTATAGTGAGCTACTTACATTAAAAACACAGGTCAAGGGAAGTGTCATTGCTGGCTAGTGACGGCCTATGCTGCACCGTCAACACACTCGAACAGAGAGAACTTCGCCTCGTTCACACAAACAGTGAGGAATGAAAAGGAGTCAGCGGATGGGGGGGGTCAGAGTCTAGGGAATGTTTACGTATGGCGCTGTGGGATGGTTTGGCTATTGGCCTGTTCTATTGTCATTGATTGACCCAAGTGCTCAAAGATACGAACCTTTAGCTGGTGTTTAGTTTTGCCAGTGTACATTACATTACTGACACGTGTACTGATGAACTGCAAGCATGTGTAGATCACCAGTACACGTGTCAGTAATGTACACTGGCAAAACTAAACACCAGCAATAGGTTCGTTATTTGTGCACTTGGGTCAATATAAACAGGTAGATAAGGTGTGTTTGTGAACTGAATGTTCTTTGCAGTGTATTTAAGAGGTTATTTTAGGTGTATCAGAGGTTTTATAAATATTAAAAGCTGTCAGAGTTGTAAGATGTGCTACTTTTTATTGATCTGGACTATGGCAGCTTGAGACTTGAGCCCCTCTCGGATTGAAAAGGGATCAGCTTGCAATAACCCGATAGCTTTTCTGGTATTAGTATGAGTTAGATATATATTGCTACCAGTGGGACTTTTTATTTGTTTTATCTAAATCTTCCGTGACAGGTTTCGTTGTGATTATATTCCCCCATTTACTTGACGTTTTAGGCAGTGGGGTATTGGAGCTGATATTTGTTTTTATTATTGAGGCTGTGGGATGGTCATTACGTTTATTGTAATTTCAGAATCACTTGAAAATCTTGTCTCAGCTTGAAGGAAATATTAGGAGGTAGTGTCTGGTAGAGAGAAGGAAGAATACGAGGGAGAGAGATTGAGAGTGAGGGGAAAGGATGAGAGAGAGAGATTGTATGAGAGGTGGGAAAGGATGAGAGAGAGGGAGGTTGTGTGAGAGATGATGAAGAATAACAGAATATATCAGCATACCATTGAGACGCGATTTAAGACAAACCTACTAAGTAACTGTACCATTCCTACATAGAAATTAATCAACATACCTAGCCTACTTGCGGCCGCCCTGCCCATCTCTCCCATCGGCTAAGCGCTGAGAGGTATGCAGTGTGTGTGTTAATGTAAAATGAGGCTAATGGCGGTTGGTGAAAAGGTCGTCATCAAAAAGAAAGTACTTTGGAACCTGTTGAGGGAGATTGGTTCTTGTGCATGGCGGTTTTAGGGTGGGTATTGACTTGGATTGGGAGGTTATGTATTGATGTGTTTTTTACGTCTTTGCTTCTTGTGTTTGGTTCTCTCTCTCTCTCTCTCTCTCTCATGCTTTCCTTTCCGTCCTTCCTTTTCTCCTTTTTTTTTTTTTTTTTTTTTTTTTTTTATTATAAATACTCCCATCCTCATCCTTCCTCTCATCCTTTTCTGTTGAAAATTAAAATAATTATCTGTGTGTGTATGAGAGAGAGAGAATCATTGATCCTTGTCAACCCATGTGACTCCTTGATGAGCCAACACTGACCCACCCCAGCCTTTCAAGGGAAAGGGAGCTATGAAGGAGGGAGGGATGGTGAAGGAAGGAGGGATGTCTGAGGGATGGAGGAGGAGGAAAAGAGAGAAAATTGTTGAGATGGAGGGAGGGAGGGGTGTTTGAGGGATGGAAAAGGACGAAAGGAGAGAAAATTGCTGAGGTGGAGGGAGGGAAGGATGGTGAAGGAAGAAAGTATGAGGGATAGAGAAGGAGACAAGGAGGAAAGATGCTTGAGAAAGAAATAAAGATGGAGGATGGAGGCAGGAAGGAAGGATACCTAAGGGAAAAGATGTAAGTGAGGCAGAAAGTGTCATGAACGTAGAAAGGATGTGTAGGGGATGAAGGAAGGACGCTTATGTTACTAATTACAGGAATAGTTATCACCTTTCGTGTTTCTTGCCAACCCCACACGATTCTCTCTCTCTCTCTCGATGGTTAATTGTAATCAGGTTAGAGGGGTTGACCAGTAACCAACGAGACTCTTTTCTGTATCACAAAGGTCATCAATTTCATGCTATCATCGCAGTGTATTAAGTTGTGAGGATTGCCCAGTTCCATCAAGTGAAAGCAGACTAATTCTTTCACACAGTACTTTGTAAAAACACTATTGGCATACCAGTAGCATAAAACCTATCACCATCACCACCACCTGCGCAAGTATCACAGTTTTATTCAGTTTTATCCACTGTCATCACTGCTTTAGTACTTCCACCTTAACTTGGCCCAGGTTTGTCCTCTTGTAACTTTTTTCACGATTTCTGTGGCAGAATAAGAATGTGCTACGATTCTGCATCCTCTCCATATCACATCTTCGTGACTGACATCATTCTAGTACTGATCTCTTGTTACACCTCAGCATTCAGGATAGTGAGGTGTCAGTTTTAGGCCATGTTATAGTGAAAAGAGCAAAGCCTCACTGTCACTCACTTTAACAACTCAGAATTCAAGATGGAGAGGTGACAATTTTCGGCCAAGTTAAGATGTAATTAGTATAATATGTCACTCCCATTTCCAACTCAGCATTCAGGATGGAGAGATGACAATTTTAGGCCAAGTTGAAGTGGAATGAGTACAGCATCACTATCACTATCACTTTACCAGTTTCCATCACGCACCCTACTAGTACCACAAACAGCACCATCTCCAGCTATGTACAAACCCCTGTAGCATCTTATAGTGGAGCCTGCAAGTGGTATTTGGGACGCACACTTAATGAATTATCCACTGTGTGAAAGTTGGGACCTGCATACAGATGCACACCACCCTGCCCACCACTTGCATTTTGTGTGTGTGTACGTACCTACAGATGTGCACCACCTGCCTATATATGTATGTGTGTGTTTTGTGTGTGAATTGGAACCCACACACATGCACACCACCACCTCACCCACCCTGCGTTCTTAGCTTGGGACCCTGTTACAGTCTTGTGTATTAAGTGAAACCCCATAAGAAGCATTTATTTACCTGCACAATTTGTTAGCATTTTAAGACCTGCCCACCACTTCCCATGCATTGCCCCACCCCTTACTCCCTCCACCCACTTCTTATCAGTAATTCAAGAAGAAGCATTATGAAGTGGCTGTATTTCCTGTCACCCACTACTTTCCCTGCTATGCCATACCTCACCCCCCCCCCTCATTCCCCATCTGCAAGCAAAAAAGAAACCAAGATAAACTGAACGCATATTTCCTTTTGGTAATAATATTCAAACCCACCCATTCACAGGCTTCCTTACACCACCCATTTTCTTCTCCCCACCCATCACCTTCCACATACACCCCATATGGAAACAAGTGCAGAATAAGTGTACCCGATATGCTTCGCACACTCACGAGAGCGATGAATAGACTGATCCACCTTCCACTGCTTTTCACCCTCTCTCCACCTTTCATTGCCTATCACTTTCCATCTGCTGTCCCATACTTTACTACCCAGTCGCTCCCTTCCTAGGAACAAAGAAGAAACCATTGTGAAGTGGACGCATTTTTCTTCACGACTGAGAAAAGAATGTATATATATTAGGTTTATCATAGATTGCAAAGGGATAAGTAAGCTTCCATTTTTCAAGTCATTTGTGAAACCATGACTTGCTTAAAGCGTATTTGGCTTCTCTGTCTCGCAGTTAAAGGCACTGTATAACGTGGAATGCTAGCAAACCACGCTTAATTCCCCCAGCTATGCTATACATTATCATCTAGAACTTAACTGAAAATATTTTAACACTACTGGATGAACCCACCCACTCCAAACCACTTTTCACCCATTGCCCATCCTTCTCTGCCGACTTATCTACTTCTACATTTAAGAGAAAGATTATAATAACAATTTAGACCCGCCTCGATTTCTTGCCTACCACTTTGCACCCATGGCCCAGCCTTCACAACCCACCTAACCCCCACCTGAAAATGAGGAATGTCTATACCAAGTCCACAGTTAAGGCGGCGATGATGCTGAAACCCACTAACCACCCCATTCACTACGCACCTAAACTCCCCTGTTTGGAAATAAGAGGGAAAAAAAATGTGGAAGTAGAAAACCCTTAACGAAATGTACACTAAAAATTACACATTTAGAAAGAGGTAATATTTCAACCCACCTACCGTTCACTTTCCAAGCATTGCCCACCTTTCCCGGTCCACTACTGCCCACACTTCACTCCCCCCCCCCCCATCCCCCCGTCTGGAAACGAGAGAGCCTGTAGGAGTCAAGTAGGTTCCCGTGTCCGTGTCATTTGTATATAAAGCGGCATAAGAGCATCGTTGGCATATTCAGTAGCATGGAGGGCATTTCTTGGGCTACACAAATCCACCCTCTCCCTGTCTATACAAATACCCCCTTCCTCCTCCCCCACCCACCACCACCACGTTCCTTCCCCCTCTACCATCACCGCCACTTCTATCCTTTCAGTCTACTACTATCACCCACCATCCAAACCATCGACATCACCACTCCTGTATTTACCCTCCCCACCCTTACCACCAATGCCACCTTCACCCCCCACCATCTGTAAGTCCCCTTATCACCCTCTGTCACCTTCACCCTCACCATATGTAAGTCCCCTTATCACCCTCTACCACCTCCACCTCCATCCTCCTCCTCTCCACAAGCACATCTCCCTCACACTCCTCCACGTCCCCTAACTCTCCTCCACGTCCCCCCACTCCCCTTCATGTCCCCCTCACTCCTCCACATTCCTTCGCTCTCCGCCACGTTCCCCCAGTCTCCTCCACAACCCCCCACTCTCCACATCATTTCATTTCATCTAGTCACTCATTAACCCCCCTTCTTCAACATGTCTATCCTCCCCCTTGCCCTCCCTCCTTACCCCACTCAACCTTGCCAACTCGGGACTCGTCTGCTCGCTCTCACCTTTCACATGTAAATTTGGACCCTCAACTTGAGTACGTGTGACCTGCATAAAATATTTCTTGAAGTCCTCCCCCCTTTACCCCTTTCTGAATACGCCTCTCCCCCCGTTTAACCCCTTTTGGATACGCCCCTTATCCCTTTTCAGACCCCCCTCATCCCCCTCCCCAGCCAGCCCTAGCATTTAAACCTTCATTTTTTCATTCCAAGATTTTTTTTTTCTTTCATGCACGGAATTCGACAGCCCAATTATCTTTTTTTTTTCCTCCACTCTCTTTGCCCACTGCCGAGTTTTTAAGCTGTAATTTGTTAGGGTAAAATTATTCTGGAAAATATGGCACGGTTGTGTTTGGGTGGTGGTGGTGGTGTGACAGACTAGGTAGCCCCTCTCCTGGTGTGGTGTGATGGTGTAGGTGGGGGAGAGGTATTGATAGTGTATGAGTGAGTAGGTGAGTGGTGTAGTCCCCTGTTTTTGGGTGGTGGTGTGGGTGGTGCGACAGTTTATCTAGTCCCTTCTTTAGTTTGGTGTGTTGGTGTAGGTGTGAGGTATTGGTGGTTTTTGAATGGTTAGGTGACTGGTGTAACTCCATGGTGGTTAAAGGTTCTTGGTGAAGTGTTGGTGTGATGTATAGCTGTGGTTTGACTTAATGGTGTAGTTCTTTAAAGTGGGGTGACAGATGTGAGTCTTTATTATGTGGTGGGTAAGGTGAGTGGTATAGCCCCTGCCGGTGTAAGGTGACTGGTGCAGCTTACTCACCCCGCGCAGTGGTGCGAGGTGGCTAGTGTTAGGGTTTTTTGTGCTGAATGGTAGGTGACGGTTTTAGCTTCCTCGTGGTATAGAGCGACTGGTGTAGCTCTGGTATAACTGGTTTATCTGCTTATGTGATTCTGTAGTCCTGTAAAGTGAGGTAGTGACTGGTGTTTGAGTCTCGTGTTATATAGAGGGCAAGGTGACTAGTAGCTCCCAGATGGTAAAGGGTGACTGGTGTGGCCTCTGATATGACTGGTATATCCCGGTGATGTGAGATGACTGCTGTAGCCTCTGGTATGACTGGTGTATGCGGGTTTTGTGAGATAACTGGTGGGATGAGGACTGGTGAGGCCCCTCATATGACTGGTATATCCCGGTGGTGTGAGGTGACTGGTGTAGCCCCTGGTATGACTGGTATATCCCGGTGGTGTGAGGTGACCAGTGTGGTGGTCTCTGCAGGACGTACAAAAGTTCCTGACCGCTCCTGCCGTGCTGCGTCCCTCGTCCCTCTGCCCATCGCCTCGCCTGGGGGTGCCACGGACCAACGGCTACCGACTCAACACCACCCTGCCCATACACCCGTCACAGGTAGCGTCACACACGCCTGAAACCCACCCTTACATGCCTCATACCTGCACCCACAACATCCCTTATCCACATCCTGTCCTTACTCTCATCACAGGTAGTGTCACACACCCCTAAAACCCACTCAGACATGCATCACACCTCCCCCCTCATAACATCCTCTGAAAACATTCCTCAGTTGTAACACCTTTTCTCCACACCCGTCACAGGTTGCATCACACACCTGTAAAACCCACCCTTGCTTGCGTCACATCACTATAGCATCCCTTCTAATCACTCTTCTGTAACATCTCTTCACCACATTCAACACGACACCCATCACAGGTAGTGCCACGAGTCCTAAAACCCGACTTTACATGCATCACATTTCCCGTAACATTCCTTAACACTCGACACACCCAGCTTATACCATAACCCATCACAGGTAGTGACATACATTTTATTGAGGTTAAATCCAAGCTGTTTTATGCGGGCGAGGGAAATTCACTCATTGCAAGATGTAATCAGCACAATTTTGAATACTCAGACCACTAGAATAATTCTGGCTAAAAGAAATTGTCTTGTGGGAGCGTGAGTAAATTAATGCGTCCAAAAATTGTGAATGGGTTAATTGTACTCCTGTCCTAGCATACATCTCCAGTTCCACCAGTCATAAATAGCTTACAGTATCCCTATGCCATAATACCATTCCATTCATAATTATCCTTCACCCTCTTTTGGGTTAATTGCACTCCATCTCCGAGTAAACATCTCCAATAATTCATACATTCCACCCATCATAAATAGCGTTACAGAATCCCTGCACTTTAATATCATTCCGTTTTTAATCATCCTTCATTCTTGACTAGCGCTCCTTCGATTACCATTTTCCTTAACGTCTGATTCGTGTTTTAATAGACCTCTTTTAACCTCATGGCATATTTTCACTTTTCATTTTATTGGTTTGAGTGATGGTTGTGTTTCTCTGTCATTGCTGCACACGGGTAACAGATGGGCGTTGGAATTCATTTCATTTAGCAAATTATTTTTCCACCTGTTTCATACTCGGCCGCTCCATTTTTAGTGACAAATTGCGTAGGATGACAATACTAATGAAAATTTCGTTCCATCATGTACGATAGCTTAGTGTGTGTGTGCGTGCGCGTGTGTGTGTAATTGTTTTGCAAGATTCCCATTGCCTGTCCTGTCCGACTGGTTTTTTCTTTATTGAAGAAAGCCATCTGACTGCAGTAAAAGAAATAGGTGCTCTAGAGGGAACCTTCGTGTGGTGGCAGGAGCTGCCTGGTTACGTATAGAAATGTCCTCCACTTCCTTACCCTCAAACAGACAGTGGACTGGAGGAGGGCAGTTTAACCCTGCAGTCCACAGAGTTCACATTTCAGATGAGCCTGGGGTCACAACACAAAACGAAAATGCCATAGTACTGAAAAGGTTAACCATTGTTGTTATCTCATATCTTTGTTGAAACTTGTTCATTGTACGGCTGTGCCCGTTTTCTTGAAAGGCTGAGCTAGTAGTAGTTCTGGTTATTCTTACCATTCTAAAAGTTTCTTACAGAGTGTCTGAAGAGAACCGATTGTTTTATTTTCTCCATTGCCTTTGCAGAGAGGGTTTTGTCTTTGAAACAACATTAACAGTAATTTTCTTGTGTTAACTAACCTCCGGGACTGAACCGCAACTACACATCCCCTAGCTTCCATACCCCCCCCCCCACGTGAAACATCAAACAATTCCTGTTATCCTCATCGCCACATTGACCCCCTCGCCCCCATTCTCGTTAATTAAATGTGGCCGTCACCCCGGGTACATTAGTAGCGGTATAGGGGAGGGAAGTGTCAGAGATAGAGGGAGGGAGAAACAAGTGGTATGAGAATGTAGAAGGAACTGCATGAAAAATAAGCTGCTAAAATGAATAAGTACTGTACACAACATTTATGTTTTTATTCATTTACTGATACCGGAATAATGTTTGGGAGATGCAAATAACTTTATTCTTTGTAACAATGTAGCCTATACTAAGAAAATATTTGGGGTATGGAGCAAATGTGTTTATGAAACATTTGTTGAAGTTATTGTTCTTTACATAGACGTGACATTTAAAATGCTGTAAAGTGCTAGTCCTTAAGTCAGAATGAGTGGGAATTTAACTGTTAAAAGCGCCATAATGCTTAAAGACAAAAACTAAGTTCTATGTACGTTTTATGTAAGCATGAACAATTTCGTAACTAATCTATTAAAGAATTATCCAAAATATAATTTATATAAGTGAGCCGTTGGTATCCTGGACTAACATCACAGGGAAGGTGATGAGGTAGCAGAAAGCAGGAACGGGTAAGTCATACAGAAGTCAATGAAGAAGGTAAAAGAGACTGTAAACAGTCGTCCCAGCGACTTATTCTTTCACTGGTCGTTTCACTCCCGTGCAGTAAGTATTAGTACGTTTAGTTTGTACTTATTC
Source organism: Coenobita brevimanus (assembly GCF_032717465.1). NCBI lineage: Eukaryota > Metazoa > Arthropoda > Malacostraca > Decapoda > Coenobitidae > Coenobita > Coenobita brevimanus. The sequence goes on from NC_136986.1 coordinate 43,439,389, forward strand.
TTTATTATGGTGGCAGTTGCGCCGCCAGATTTTAATTTTATTCAATTAGTATTACCATGGCAAATAAGGTTCTTAGGATAAGGATTGCTCAGTACACTTAGTTTGCCTACAGCTGGTGTGTTGTTACTTCACATAAGAGGAATTAACTCCAAGATTGATATTTTTCAATAACTCTTTTGTGCATTGGATATGAAATTTTTATGTGCAGGTTTGACCATATCTGAGGAATAACTAGTTTTGATTTCATTAACATTGATAGCTATATATACTCTTATGACATGGTTGCTAATGAGGGTTCACGAGAGCTTAGAATCCAGAAGGTGACTTGTTTCTGTCTTGATTTCAGCCGTTCTCCGCCAAGTTGGAGTATAGGTTGCCGATCACTTTGAAATTTAGCATACAGTACACCGGTCATAACTTTCAGATTACTGTATCTCTTAAACCTGTCGTAGAAGCATAGGAAAAGGGTAGCATAGCAGAAGGCAGTTTCCACCCACCTTCCTAACTTGCGGACAAATATTCATTCATTCATTCATTTCATTGCCAGATGCCATGTATCCCAAACGGGGTGGCCAAGGGCTTAGAGTTAATTGTTTTTACAGGGAGGGGCACTAATCCTCCACCAACCCCACTTGACACGTAGGGATGCCTACAGCATCTGGTGTTCCCAGGTGGTCACCCATCCAAGTACTAACCAGACCCAATGTTGCTTAACTTCGCTGATCGGACGGGAAGCGGTGTACTCATGTTGGACAAATATTCTGTACAGAAAATTTATGAGAATGAAATACCTGAAGGGTATGTGATGGGAAAGATAAAGAAGTGCTAAGGCTAAAGTGATTTGGTATACAGTCTTATTTTAGAGAGGCAGTCCATGGTGTGGGTGTCGTGAAGGAAGTGTTCTGGGAATAGTGAAAAAAGTAGTACGTGAAATGACCCACACAAATTGTTCCGGGGAGGGAGGGGGTGGAGTGATATGGAAAGGGGGAAGAAGGAACTGGCACGTGAAATGAGCTGCGTTGTATAGCCATTGTGTGTATTTGTGAGAGAGGGGGAGAGGGTTGTAATAGATGAACCTGTGTGTGTGTGTATGTTTTTAACAGATTTCTTTAACTTCATACATGTGAAATTTGTGGAAGTGACATTAAATTTTTCGAGATTTTCATAAATTTGTAAGTTGTGTATCATTCATTAAAAATTCATTTGCGTCAAACGTTTAACTTATTCTCAATAAAGCGTTTAACTTACTCTCAGCGAAACGTTCAACCTACTCTCAGTATCTTATTTTGTGGGTGATTTATCTTATTGTATCATTCCATTCTGGCAGTCTTATGTGGAAGATTTTAACTGTAGGATCCAGTGTGTGTGCGGGTGGGGGGGGGGGAGTATTAGTTTCTTTCAATACTACCCCTGTGTGGGTGGTTGATGTTTTTATATCATTCCATACTAGCCATCTTTTTGTGTGGAAAGTTTTCACTTGAGCCTGTGTTTATATAGATGGTGATTTTTTTTTCCCCCCCTATCATTCCTTTGTTCCATGGTATATGTACTCATTTTTCCCTTTATGCATTCATTATTTCGTGGTATAAGTTTTGTCCATTTTGCCTTTTATTTTGTCTCACAAGTTAATTTTGTGTTATCTTTATGTTGTGTATTTTTTCTGTAGTTTCTCTTTATAACTTTGCATCTCCCTCTCCTCAGATGGGCGTGGAGGGTGCTGGTGGAGAGCTGGACAAGAACGGTTTATATTCTGAGCCTTACCACATGACATACAGCTCCATGGGCGGCTACTCCTCCCTCGCACACAAGATCCCACACCACAACCCCCTCTCCAGCCCAGATTATACAGGTCAGTTGAGTTGATTGTAAGGCATACTGTAGAGCTACACAGATGAATTGGGGAGGCTTGGAGCTGATCTGGCTGAGTCTTGGTACAATGATTGACTACTGAACTAGCCAAATGGTCTTATAATTAAGCATGTGTGCGTGAATTAGCAAAGAATACTTATTTTGGGTGAATTTTAAAAAACCTGTGCTTGTTAGAAGTGAGTGGAGGTGGTTTAAAGGAACTAAGCTACACTGGTGAATTAGCTAAATAGTCATAGAGTACACTTTATTATATAGAGGTACATCAGGGAATAGGCCATCTGATAATATAAACTTGGGTGCGTGAATCTGGATAATTATAAAGAAGAATGAATTTTGGTTTGTTATGAAAACTATAAACCTGCCTTTGTCTACGTATCAGCCTGCATCCAACATTATGGAATTCAGCCAGCAGTGATGCAGAAAAGCCAGACATGTTCAGTAGTCACATTGTTTAGGGAAAAAAAAAAGGGAACTTGTCTACACCTTTTGTTTAATAATGTGCAACAAAAGATTAGGGTAACAGGTAGGTCACAGGTACACAGGTGAAGTGAGTAGATTTTTGTGGATTAAGACTACGCAGGTGAGTTGCTTATATTTTATGTATTAGGGAACAGTTTGTGATTTCGATAGTGCCATGTTTATTGTTATTCCATATTCATATCCTAATATATCCCAACCCATCCTCTCTTATCCTGTCATCCCCAGTCCCCTCCTAACCTGTCCCCACTCTTCCAAACTTCTCTCCAATCCCATCTTAACGAGTCTCAACCCTGTCCCATTCCCCTACCACCCTCATCGAGTATCGTGCTCTCGTATCGTATCGTCCCCAGTCCCATGCTAACCCTTTCTCACTCTGTCCTAACCTTTCCCCAATCAAACCCCATCCCAGCCAGTTCAGTCCAGTCCAATCTAATCCAATCCAGCCCAATTCCTGAGGCCTTGCAGAGAATAGGTGTGTTGAGCTGTCCCATGCTAATACAGTATATCTCCATCTCATTTCATTCCAGTCTAGCCTCATCCTATCGTCCCCTGTCCCTTACTGATTCATCCTCATTCCATCCCAGCAAATCCTATCCCTCGAGCCCCTGTCCCAGTGCTAATCTAACTTTATCATGTCCCCAACCCCATCCCATCCCACGTATATCCCATGAGCCTATCCCATCTAGCCTGATCGTCACCAGTCCCTTCCAAACCTACTCTAACCCCACCCCATCCCATCCCAATCTTCCTAACCCCATCTCATCCCATCCCAACCTCTCCTAACCCTGTCCAGACCTGTCCTAACCCCATCCCATCCAAACCTGTCCTAGCCCCATCCCATCCCATCCAAATCTGTCCTAACCCCATCCATGCCATGCCTATCCCAGGAGGCTTATGGGATAGGTGTGGTGAGTGCTGGAGGATAAAAACTCGTTAAGTGTAGAGGGTGTAATTTGGCTGACTTGCCGGCACACGTCACTTGGACTAGATGATGTGTCACTCAAGCCCCCCCCCCTCCTCTCTCTCTCTCTCTCTCTCTCTCTCTCTCTCTCTCTCTCTCTCTCTCTCTCTCACTCCCCTTCACCATCATTCCTTATTTTTCTCCCTTGTCGCTACCTACACCCTCCCCTCCCTCTCTCCTCCCCCTGCCACAGCCTATCTCCTCTCTACTTCCCCCCCGCCATTCCCTGTTCATTTCGTATTTTCCCTTCACTCTCCCTTCTCCCTCGACGTCTCCTTCCCCCCCCCCCTCTCTCTCTCTCTTTTTTCCCCAGTCTCCTTTCTCACTCCTCGTCATTTTCTTCCTATCCTTAATCCCCTTTTCATTCTAATCTCCCTTCCCTTCGTCACCCTTCACCTTCCCACCCATTTTCCTCCTCATAACAGTACATTCAATCTCTTCTTTATTTCCCAGTCATCCTCCTCCTTCCCAAACCTCCCATTCCCTTCCCGCTCTTAGCCTCTTTTTTCCCCTCATTGCCCTATCCTCCTTCTCCTTCCAACACCTCTCATTCCCTTCCCTCCCTTAACCTCTTGCGTCCACGTTTCATCCCATCTTCCCCTTCTCCCCACGTCACCCAGCGAGGGGAAGGTGAAGTCAATTCTTGTAGATGTGTGGTAGAGCAAGATGCAAATGAGGCGGGAGGGGAATGGCCTTTTTGTGGAGAGAGAGAGAGAGAATACTTTGAAGCCGGACTAGTGAATAAAGACAAATGACATTGAGTGAGTGCGAGAGATACTGAAATGAGTATTGCTACCCTCATCAATTCAATTAGGTATTTTTCCCATATTTGTGGCCACCAGACGATTCTATTCAGCTTAGTAAGGATCTCTACTGTGAAGGGGTTCCATAGGACTGTATCATACCCCTGAAGTTCTAGAAAGCCCCTTCTATGCTACGTTTACTTTAACCTAACGAAGATCCCTAACCCGCTTCAGCTCAGAGTGTTGATTTTTCTACCTTCCATCCTTCCATTTCGTCTTCCTCCCCCTTGCAGTATTTTCTTTCCTTGCTTCTTCCTCTTCCGTATCTCCCATATTCATTTGTATTTCCTGGCTTTTTTTTTTTTTTTTTTTTTTCCCCCACAGCAATCATGAATTTCTGTCTTTTTTCCCTCTCCTTCCCTTCCCCTCCTCCCTTGTCTCTCTTGTTTCTTTTCCATATTTTTCTGTCGTATAGTCTTCTTTCTTTTCCCCCTGCCCCACCCCTCTCCAACATTCTCGATTTTTTTCAGTATTCTTCCTCTCCTCTCACTTCACCCCTCCTCTCCCTTCCACATTCAGCCGCCCTCCTGCCAGCTTGTTTCTCCTTCCCTCCTCTCCTCCCACGCTTGCTATTAATAGCTCATGTTGTTAGGAATTTGTGCAGGAGACTCAGGTCAGCTTGGGGATGGAGGGAATGGTGGAGAGATGGAGTGGATGGTGGAGGGATGGAGGGAATGGATGATGAGGGGAGGAATTGGTGGAGGGATGGAGAGTATGACAGCATGATGGAGAAAAGAATGGAAGTTGGAACGGAGATAAATGGAAATAAAATAAAGATTGTGGGTATGTAGGAATTGATAGAAGGATGCCGGTGTGGAGAGATATGGGGGATTTGAGATAATTTAAGAATATTAAGCCTTTTTTTAATGCTATAACTTGGCCTGAAACTACCTTTTTAATCTTCAGTGCAGAGGTGTAACAGGAGATAAGCACTAGAATGTGATGATAGTCACGAAGAAGTGCTAAGGAAACCATGTTGAATCAACTATGTATGTCTTTCTGCCACCATGCTGTGAAGTGTGTGCGTGTGTGTGTTTGAGAGAGGGGGAGGGGGAGGCTTCAGTGAAACCTACAGCCTCTCCATGAATGTTTAATCTGAGACCGTGTTAAAGCTCCCCCCCCCCTCTCTCTCTCTCTCTCTCTCTCTCTCTCAAATTGAAAATGGAAGAGCACTACCAAATTCACAGTTAACACTCTTAAGTAATTAAAGTACGTTATTGTTATTATTACACTAGTAGTAGTAGTAGTAATGGTATTAGTCATAGTAGTACTAATAACAATAACAGCAATAATAATAAGAATTATAATAATAATGCTCTTTCTCCCCTTACCATTTCATCACTGCGACTTTCTCTTCTTCTCCTGTCGTGTATTATCATCATTTTTCCTGTCATACAATCTTCATATAATCTCGTTATTGCTTGTAAAATTTTCTTGTCCTCCTCTTTCACTTTAATTTGTACTCTCTCTCTCTCTCTCTCTCTCTCTCTCTCTCTCAGCTTGTTTTTGGATTTTCTTCAACTATCCTTCCCATTTTGCTTCAGTCTCCTTTCCCCCCATCATTCCTTCTCTTCCACCATCCTCCAGTTCTTCTTCCCTTTTTCTTCCGTCCCTCTCTCTGCATCTCCTTTCCCTCAGCTCCATCTCGTTTTTCTCCTTCCTTCTCCTAGCCTTCATCTACATCTCACTTTTTTTTTTCCCCCCCGTCATCTCTTCTCATTATCTCTTCCCAACTCCTCACTCTCTCCTTCCATTCCATTTTTCGTCTCCCTTTTCTCCTTTCTATCTTTTTTTTTTTTTCACTTTCTCCCTCCATATTTCCTCCATCTCCATCCCTTTTCTTTTTCTCCTCTTCCATTTTCTCCTTTAATTGCTCTTCCTTAATCTCCATCTCACTTTCTAATTTCATCTTCCCTTCACCCTATCTCACCTTTTATCCTTTCATCTTTCCTTCATGTTGTCTCTTTTTTTTTCCTCCTTCCATCTCCTCCCTTTCATCTCACTTTTCCTCCTTCCATCTCCTCTCCTTCATCTCACTTTTCCTCCCTCCATCTCACTTTCTGTTAGGCCTTCTCACAGGAGTCAAGGGAGTGTGTGTGCCAGCATTCACTTCAGTTTCATCCAGACACCTAGACTCCCCTCATGAAATGCCCCCCCCCCCCTCTCTCTCTCTCTCTTTCTCTCTCTCAACACAAAGTCAAGGGGCCACCACCATAACCCGGAGAGAGGGGGAACTATCGACCTTACCGATTGGGAACTTAGGGCTGTTTTTACCCACCATATTTTCAGTCAGATGGTTTGCTACTAGGGGGAAGAGGGCCATGTCACTACTCCCTACCTTCTTTGTTTACAGGAATTAGAGAGAGAGCTATATTTAGGCAAGCAGTTGAGGTGTACCATTGATCTCTTTAGCCCGATGACGTCCTTTTTATATTTATTTCAATTTTTATTTTTTATTTATTTTTTTGCTCCTAATTATTTTATGTGCCTTTTAGACTAATCAGTAGACGATCTTTGTTGAGATTTATTTTATACTTCAATTTGTTCACTCATCTTCAGGCAGTAAGAATTGTGTGTGTGTGTGAGGGACAGGAAAGAGAAATGCGTCCTTGGCTTCATGGGGTTACTATACGCACGCTCATAAGTGCACCTATAGTATACCAGATGTTTGTGTAAAAAGTGCGTCGTTTTAGCGAGGGGCTTACAGAGATAGTGAATTTTCCTACCCTGCCACCAAAACAGCTCAGTCTCAGGAAGTCAGCTTGCAAAATGACGTGAAAAAATAAGCAATGCAGGAATAAATTATTAGACCTTGACGTAATTATGCAGGGAAAAAAGTAGTTTGGTGGCATTGGGTAAGAAGGAAAAAGTTTTTATATATTTTTTATGCCAGACATGGAAAACATCTGCCCAGGCTCTAAAAAGTACGAAAGAGAAACTATGTCTGTCTGTTTATTGTGTGTGTGTGTGTGTAAAATATTTGTGTATATGTTTGTCTGCGATTTCTTTTCTTTTCTTTTCTTTTTTTTTTCTTCCGCCAACCCATTTATCAGACTGCACTTGTGTTTAAGTTTTCGTCAGGTCGTCAGTCTATCATTTTGTCGATATTTTTTCCACGTAGAAGGGGGGGACCGCAAAACTTCACCCATGGCTGAAACAGGGCAACGTGGAGGAGCTGTTGGGAGGGAGTCTGACAAAGCTGACACATGTTGGAATACTCTACACAAATCCGGCTAGATCTGACCTGCTTCCCTCTCCCCTCCTTTCATCCCTTCTTCACTCTTGATCATTCCTTCCCTCCTCTCCCCCTTCTTCGATTTCTTCGTCCCTATCCCCCACCATCATTTCCATTCATCCCTCTTTCACTCGTTCATTCCTTCCCTCCTCACCCCCATTTTTCATTTCTCCCTTCATGTTCCCCTCCATCATTTCCGTTCATCTCCTCCCTCCATTCTTCCCATCTTTACATCTTTCCCACTTCCCCAACTTCCATCCTTCCCTGTCATCCTACTGTCATCCCATCCCTCTTTATCCTCGTCTTTTATCTCCATTCCTCCTTTTCTCCCTTCTTTCCCTCCACCATTCCCTCTCAGTCTTTCCATCTTTCCCTTCTCATCCTTCCATTCCTCCCTCTTCCCCTCCTCTCCCTCCGTCACCTATTTCATCTCTTCCTCATATCTCCCCCTCTCTCTTCCCTCTCCTTCCAGTCCTCCATCAGTCATTTCTCCTTCCTTGTTCTGCTTCTCCCTGTCCCCTTCCTACGATACTTTCCTCTCCCTCCTCCCCTCCCCTCTCTCTCTCTCCCACTCTTTAACTCAAATTATCACCTCCATATCCTTCCCTCCCTCTCCCTTCTGTCTTCCTTTCACATCCTTTCACTTCTTTCTTCGGTCATTATTCTTCTACTTTCACCTCTTCCTCATCTCGTCGTTTTATTGCTTCCCTCCCTCTGTTTCTACCCCTTCCCTTAACTCTGCTTTCCTGTCTTTGTTTCCTCTTCTCTCAGTCCTTCCCTCTCCTCTCTTCCCGTTCTCAACTTGCTTCGTCCTTTCTTCTTTTCTCTTCCCTCATTTCTCCATTATCCTCACAATTTTCTTTCCTCCCCTTTGCTTGATCTCTTTCCCCCCATTTTCTCTCTCTCTCTCTCTCTCTCTCTCTCTCTCTCTCTCTCTCTCTCAAAGAAAGCCCCAGTTTTCTTAATATATCACGTCTCAAATTAGAAGTTAGTTCAATAAAAACAGCAGATTTTTGTTTCTTGGTGTCCTAAAGCCGTGAATTATTGAAATCACTCATACACACACACACACACACACACACACACACACACACACATTTTTCTTTTTTAGAGTAAAGGAATATAACAAAACGAAGAGCGCTTACATAGAGGGCGCCTGCATTTAAGCCCTGTGTATTGCTGTCAGTGTTGTGGATGTTTGAGCATTGTGTGTGTGATGCGTCTGTATGGAGAAGCTTTTGTGTGTGGATATACGAGATAAAAGCACCAAAGCCCCTGTGTATTTTGTTTGTGTTTGTGTCAAATCCCCTTGTACACACACACACAATTTCCCCTTACTCTTTACTGTCTCATTCTCTACTCCGTTTCCCTCCATTCTTTCTCCATCTCACCTCCACTCTCTGCCACTTCATTTCGCCATCCTGAACACACATTCTCTCTCATCTTCACCATTCTTGGTTTTTCTCTCCCTCTCCTGCTTCCTTTCCACCCTTTCCTCTCACCCTGTTGTGTTCTCAACATCCCCCTATCTTTCCAGCTGCATTTTCCCTCCGTCTTTCATCCTTCCTCAGCTTCGTCCTCGCATTCCTTTTTCACCCTTCCTCTCTTGCCTTTCCTTTACCTATTTCGCCTGTTTTACCCCTTCCCTTATTCCTTTTTCTCTGTCCCTTCCTTCCTTCCTTCCCTCCCCTCCCATTCTCTACCTACCGGTACCCTTTTATTTCTGTCGCCTCTACACTTCCTCTCCACCCCGCTTATCTTCACACTTCCACTTCCTCGTCCCTTTTCTCTCTCTCCTTCCATCCCAATCATCCCCCTCCTTTTCCCCAACTCTGTCTCCTTTGTCACCTCTCTCCATCCCCTCCTAGTTTTCCCCACCTTTCCCCAAGCCTCCCAGACCATCCCTCTCCATATCCCCTTGCAACCCATCCCATCCCCCTCCCCATTTCCCCGAACCCTTTCTCCTTTCAGTCACCTTCCCCTCCCAGGCCTCTCTCCCCCACCCACCGTGTATTCATATGTAAATTCTTTTCCATAGTGGGAATAAGAAGTGTCAGACCCGCTCTCCTTCGCCACTAATTCTGTTGGCGCGTCCTTCTACAAGTGGCGAATTGGGTTAGGGTGTTTCCGCGTCATCCACTTCGCCCCGCTCCACGATTTATTGAAAGGCCAAAATACGCGCCTTGTTTTTTTTAATGGAGTGAAGAAGAAAGAGTGTATATTATGGTATTAACTATATTTTTTGTAGCGACGTTTTAACCCCTGCAACTTTTTTATTTTTTGAAGTGACGTTTTAACCCTGCGGCTTATTTCTTATTTACTTTTATTGAAGACGTCTCAACCTCTCTTCTATTACCTTTTTTTGTTTTTTTTTTTTTTTTTTTTTAAGCAGACGATTCTGTTCAGCTTTATTAACCCCCCTGGTAGTGAAGGAATTATTGAAGCCTATATATAGGCCTTCCAGATAGTAAAGTATCACCTGAATTGTATTGTAATATTTTTTTCCCAAACCACCAATATGTAGAAATATCGTGTAACAATCTTCAGAATGTGTAGAGCCAAATGGAAAAGTCCAGTCGCCTCTAGTGCCTCACATCACCGGAGTCAGATACTTGAATGACGTGCAGTGGACAAAGTTAAGTTTTACCAGGTGGATGAGGATGTGCACCTTTACCAACACCAGGTGGATGAGGATGTGCACCTTTACCAACACCAGGTGGATGAGGATGTGCACCTTTACCAACACCAGGTGGATGAGGATGTGCACCTTTACCAGCACTAGGTGGATGAGGATGTACACGTTTTTGTCACATACAATCGTTTCTGAATCCACATGTGATGGAGAGACAGGAAAGGCGAACAAACGTGCATTTGGCCGTTCAGTGTGCCACATCTGAACGAAACGAAGTCAGTGTGTGTTGGTTGTAGTTGTAGCCTCAGGTCCATCCAAAATATAAACCAAGTGAAGTACAGGTTGAAGTTGCCCTTCTGCAGTCCTGCCCTTTCTGAGGGATAGGGAGGGAGCTGAGGGACGTTTGTATAACCGAAGGCCACCTGGTTATATGTGTGCCACCACATGAAGGCATCCCTCTCCAGCACCGCATCAGTATGTACCAAAGGTTTGGTAGTTAGCACTCCCAACAGCCGTGGCATATCAGGTGGTGGTAACGTACAGTACAGGTTTCCCCCTTCATGAATTAATAGGGTTATCAATTTTTATACTTTTCAATTTAACTTATTAATTGCTATCTTTTTATCTTCAGTGGCAAGTTGTGGCAGTAGATTAACCTTAGAAAATGGGGTTACCTACAAAGAGGTGCTGTTGACAGGATGCTGGGCTGTAGTATTGTACGAGAAATTTACTGTACACTCAACCCTCGATTTCCCATACCCCTATTTCCCGGTTTTCGAATTTCCCAGATACAGTCTGAGGCCGGACAACATTATCAAATGCCGGACAAATGCCCGTACAAGCCGGGGATTCTCACAAAAGTCTGGCCATTATTCTCTCATATAAAACTATAAGCAGTCTGCTGCACAACACAGCATAATTTTAGCAAGGTTTTGACTCGATAAAGGCCATTTGTAACACACACCTATCTACCCGACACAGTCTTCCTCAGGAGTACCCTCTAAGGTTTAATAATATCCAGCTCAATCCTGTATCATCCTTGCACATGCTTGAGGTTTCATTCCCTCGGGACGTATCTTGGAAAAATCATATTGTATCTCTTGTAAAATCTGCTTCCAAGAGATTAGGTGTGCTAAGCCGACTCTGTACCTTCTTTACTCCTGCACAGTTGTTGACTTTGTATTATACGGGTTTTATTCGCCTCTGTTTAGAGTACAACTCTCGTGTGGGGAGGCTTCCCACATACAGCTCTTCTTAATAGGGAGTCAAAGGCTTTTCGTCTCATCAACTCTTCTCCTCTTACTGGTTCCCTTCAGCCTCTGTCTCTTTGCCGCACTGTTGCATCATTATCTCTTTTCTATCACTATTTCAATGGTCATTGCTCCTCTGGACTGTTTGCTTGCATCCCTCCACCACTACGACGAGTGCGTAGCACCCGTCTAGCAATAAATTCTCATCCCTTTTCTGTCCAGCTTTCTAATGCAAGAGTTAACCGTTAGTCCCAGTCCTTCATTTATGCAACAGGTCAACTCTGGAACTGTCTTCCTCTGTCTGTATTTTCTACTTCCTATGATCTCCAGTCTTTCATACGCAGTGTGTCCAGGCATCTCGATATGAACGGATCTTGAATTTGGCCCCTTTTTTTTTTTTTTTTTTTTTTTTTTTTTAAAGGAACGGTTTGCGGGCTTCTGGCCTTTGGTTGTTTCTTTCTTGCAAAAAAAAAAAAAAAAAAAAAAAAAAGGGTCATAGACCCGGTCACAGCCAGTCATAACTCCTCACAATTGCTATATTTTTCCCCATGTGTGTTTTAATTTTCTAAGGAGTTGTATGTGATGTGATCAAATGTACACACAAGTATCTTCCCAGAGTTTGAGCAATCCATAGCGGAAAAATTGAACCACCAGGAACACACACTATACTTTTTTTTTTTTTTAATCGAGGCGGAGATGCACTTGACAGGGTAAAGATTGGCTGAATGCAACATGTCCGAATACCTTACTAACACAAAATTCTCCCCCAGAAATGTCAGTTAATAAATACTAACAAGTAAAGAAATTATGAAGTAATGTTGCATTCAGCCAATCATCCCCAACCTGCCTCTATTTAAAAAAAAAAAAAAAAAGTATAGTAGAGAAGAGGTTTTCATTGTATTTTGCCAGTTATAAATTCTCTTGAGACAGAACTGTGAAGATAGTTGTTTCTTTGACTGTACACGGTGTCCATTAAGTTAAGCACAGACGTCCATGTTTTGCAGTGTTGAATTTACAGTAAGAGTGTTCTGTTTGGTATGGGTGGTCCCGGTTGAGTGGTAGGAAGTTAGGAGCTGCACAAGACTTACCAGATAGGGTCAGACCCTGTTAACTGAACCCATAAACAGTTCGTTCACTGAATTCAAAGCAGTAAACTCTAATTACACAATATTTTCACTCGCAGGATTCGAAGCAGTCCTCTAATCACCATTAACATTTCTTTCACGGTATTCAAAGTAATAAACACTACAGTATTTACATTCACTTCCAGAGCATTCATTTACAACTTGTTATGCGAGGTACTTAAGTATGTGAGGGAAGGGGTTGTAGCATGGGGTAAGGATAAAAAGATACCTGAAGGTGTGCACTTTGGGGAGGTGGAAGAGAGGAAGATGATGGTGATGGTTTACCGATGGTCCAGTAACCAGTAGTAAAGGGTAGTTGTATTAGTAGTAGTATTGCAGTAGTAGTAGTTCTGTAATGATGATAGCGATAATTCTGATGATGGTAGTGGTGTTCATGTTGACGCTGATGATGGTGATAAATGAGAATATAAATTGACTACATAATAATTTTGGTAATGATGATTATTTGGATGAATGTAAATAATGAACCACTTAACAATGATGATGGTAATGGCAGTGATGGTATTGATGTTGATGGTGATTAATGCAAATATGAATCCTCCAAAGTACCTATGTGTCTCCACCAGAATGCCCCTCTACCGACTACGCTATCCCACACCTGGAAACTGATGGGACAAGCGCAGTGTATCCCCCGCCCCTGCCCCACTCCAAGCCGCCCCACCACCCCCTCAACACGTTCCTTGGCAAGCCCACGCCCACGCCCGTTCCACCAGGCTCCCAGCAGCAACAGGAGAGCTTCTACGCTGCTACAGACTTAGTGCAGGTTAGTATATATATTGTTATTTTTGTTCTTGTTATCATTATTTGTTGTTGTTGTTGTTAATACCGATGGCGGTGCCAACCAGAAAGTATCAAAAGAGAGCGGAGGGGAAGAAACTAAAGGTCAGGTGAGAGAGTTAGATGTAAGGTTGGAATTTAAGTGAAGGTGAGGAATGGCAGATATGGAGGATACAAGGGAGGAATAAGAGAGAGGCAAAAGAGGACAAATGAGGAGATCAAAAGGAAGTGAGGGAAAGGAGAGATGCGAGAATGATACTGGCGTTGAGGCGAGGCGAGAGAGAAGGGGAGAGACTGGAGAGAAAATTAATGAGAAAGGGGTGTGGTGAGAGGTAAGTAGAGACAAAGAAGAAGGGATGATCAGCGGGAGAAGAGAAGACATGAGAAAGAAGGTAGAAAAAATAATGGAAGTGGAGGGAGAGGGGAAGAGGAGAGACGAAGGAAGAAGAGGGAGAACGGAAGACGACAAAGAAAGTAGAGGTAGAGAAGAGGCGATGATGAATGAGAGGGTGGGACAGGGGGAGGCGACGAAAAAGGAAATAGGAGAGAGAAGAGGTGATAAAGAAGGAAATAAGAGAGGGAAGAGATGATGAGGAAGGAAATAGGAGAGAGTTTATGATATGGGAAGGGTTGGGATGGGGGGAATGGACAGTCAGAGATAATATGGTGGTCAGCTGTGGTCTTGTACGAGCGGTCCAACCTCGCAGATTAACTCACTAAGGGAGGCTCAGTGGAGGGGAGGGGGAAACAGAAGGATTGGGGGGAGAGAGGAGAGAAAGGAAGGAAGAGGGGAGTGATGGTAGAGGAGAGAGAGGGAGGAGGATCACAAAGAAGGGAAGTGGGAGGAGGAAAAGTGAATAAAAAGGAAATGTCAAAGGAAGAGAATGGGAGGAAGGAGGGGGGGGATGAGAAAAGAAGAGGAATGATAAATGGAGAGAGGGAAGGAAGAAAGAAGGAATGTGAGAGATGATAATTGGAGAAACAACAGGAGGGTGAAGAGGGGAGAATTACGACCCGGGGATGAGTTGGAAAGGGTTGGTTGGAGAGAAGGAATATGGGAGGCTGAGGGAGGGGAGGGAATGATTGAGAAAGAGTGGGAAAAAATGGGAAGGGGAGCAAGGGAGGGAAATAATAATGCAGGACGATGGGCTGAGGAGAAAGAAAGTAAAGGAAGAGAAACCCTAATACCACACAGGTCTCAAAAAACATTTTTTCTCTCTCTCTCCCCCTCCCTCCCTCTCTCCCACCCACCAGCGTCTCACTTCTCATTCCTCTCCTGCATCGCTCCTCCTTCATCCCCACCTCACCACTTCCATCCTCTCCTCTTCCTACTCCATGCTCATCCTCTCCCTGTTTGCCTTTCTCATTACGTTTCCTCCCAATTCCTTCGTCTTTGCTTCTGTCCCTCTGCTATCATTCTCTCTCTTACTAAACCTTTCTCCCCTTCCCTTCACTTCTTCCTCATCGTTTACTCTCTTTCCCTCATTTTATCTCTCCCTCTCCCTTTTCTTTTGCATCTGTCCCACTCCTTTCCCTCCCTTCTTTTCCTTCATCCCTCTTTTCCTTTCTCATCCTTTTCCTCATTTCTCTCCCTTTCTCCCCCAGATCCCACTCTTCCCCCCATTACCCCCCCCTCTCTCTCTCATCTTTCAACTTTCCTCATCTCCCCCATCTTTCCCTCTCTCCCTCTTTCTCACCCTCTCCTTTGCCTCCCTCTGATCCCACTCGTTACAGCTAAGCGCCACCATTGTGAGTGCGAGGAGCGGTCAGACTGCTCAAAGCTGGAACTAAGACTCTTAATATCCCATCTTTTAGTCAAGGGGACACTACGCTCCTACTGCTTTCATGTGCAGATGAGAGAGAGGGAGATGGCAGCTGCAGCTTTTCGCCACAGTTGTCAAGGGTTTCGTTTCCAGTGTTTTGCTTTTTACATGAGTAACTACAGTTAGGCCGTGTGTGTTTGTGTGTAATTATATATGTATATAAACACACACACACGGGATAATACTAATGTAACGCATGCCTTCCACCCTGTCGAGCTATTCCTCGTGTTGTGGGGATGGCAGTCATTATCAGTATCTGCTGTGCATCATTTGTTCATTCCCTGCTCCTAATGCCACAGCCATAACCACATTAGCTGACTGAGCCATCACTGCAACACAGAAGGTATTGCTACATGGTTTCCTGTGGAGAGCTGTTTAAGGGCCACCTTGTAAATAAAATCACATGAACCTCAACCTGCCTGTCATTCTGCAGAGTGGCACTGGCAGTAGCAGCGGCAAACAGGGGCAGGGGTCAGGGTCGGGGGTTCAGGGACAGACGGCAGTGCCTCCACTGGAAGAGACACGGGCCAGGGAGATACCCCGCATGGCCATCACCCTCCTGCAGCAGCTAGGCGAGGGACAGTTTGGAGAGGTAAGCAAAAATTAAAAGAATTTTTAGTTAAATTATTATTGATGATCAACCCCAGTTTACCGTGCTATGCAGATCCATCAACCACAGGCAAGCAACTGCCCCTGCAGGGCTGTCCCATTCAGTGAACCAATGTTCTCTTGCGATGGACAGTGAAATGCGTGGAGGTTTTGTTCCTGGATGAATGCCACATTTGTGTCTTGCCATTTACTTAACAGAGGCACCATAGTGAGCTCCACATTACCCCGTGATCTGGTTATATGGGTAACCACCCAGTGTGGTAAATGATTTCTTGGGTGACAGGGAATCATTATAAATACTTGTCACTCAGTGTAGAGCCACCTGAAGTGGAAAGAATAATAATAAAAAGTAACAAAAAGGAAAGGGAAAAGCGGGAAGGCCAGACACAGAAGGAAATAGATTGATAAAGGTGAAGGAAGAAGTAGGTAGTACTACAGGTGAGTGGGTAATGGTTGTCACCACTTACTACTAGTAAGAATAAATGTATAATGAAACACACACACACACACCAGTCCAGATAGGCCTGAGCAAGATCCAGGATTCTGGGGGATTGATGTATTAAAAGAGTGCATGGACCATATCCCAGAGTGTGACGTTCAGCTGTTGTTATCTGACTCTTGTCGTGCATTATTAACATTCTTTTGTCTGCTGTACTTTCACACCAGTTTCTGACGGGAAAAAATCTTGATGATGATGAATAAATATAAGGTAAAAGAAGACTATAAACAAAAGGAAGAATTCTTTTCTCAGCTGTATCAAGTCCTGTATTTATAACAAGGGCATGGAGGGCTTTGTCTTTTGTAATCATTTTTTAAAGTCTGGGTGGGTTTGCATAGAAGAACGAAGTGCAGTAATTGTATATTTTATGATTACGTATGTGTTAATCCATGACTAGTTAAATCCCTTCCTAATACAGGTACATTTGGGTGAGGTTGAGGATGAGGAAGGCGAGAAGCAGATGGTGGCAGTGAAGACGCTCAGGATGGAGGCGTCACATTCTGTCAGGTAGGTAGGCTTTGCCAGGATATCAATGACTTAAGCCAGTAGTTTTGTTGGGTAAGGAGGCTTCCCAGTACTTCTTCATTATGTCTTTTTTTTTTCATCTGACAAAGATTAACTCATTTCAGCTCAGTTCATGGTCAAGTGTAGTCAGATGTGAGGAAAATTTTAACTAGTTGTTAAGGAAACTCATTCCTACCTCACAGCTGATGTTCATTGAATTTCATGGAACCACTACTTAGTATTCAAGTTGTGTGAGTGTCCCAGTTCCCTCAGATGGAACAAACCAAAAACAGCATAGTATTATTATTGATTTATATTCCATCCCCCTTTATAATTGTTGTTTTGTGTTATAGTTTGTACATATACAAGACGATATTTCAGTACCACATGGAACAGTGAACTAGTAAAGAAGAGGTGCTAGAAAGTCTGCTGAACTGACGAGAAAGTCTGCTGAACTGACGAGAATACAGACCCTGGACTTTTTACCTAGCTCAACCGCTTATGTGAAATTCCTCCATTGATTTTGTCTGCTGTATCCTCCTTCAGCTTAACCAGCTCTGCCATATTTCCCCCTACACCATCTCTCCATCTCATTACTCCTTTGAGTTGCTACTCCCCTCATGGATGTCCTATTTGCCATCTAAACGGGTTTTTCATCATTTCTTCTCACTAGTTTTAAGTCAGTGCAATCTCACCTCCCATACATACACAATGAGGCCAGAATATTGATTCCCAACCCTACTTGCAGTAAGCTCCTCGCCATAGTTAATACAGTATTTGTCTTTGTAGTAGGGGCACTTCAGGAGAGTACAGAATCTCCTTTTTTCATACTCTTCCTGCAAAATAAGTTTAGAATTAAAAAATAAATTGTCATTAATGACTGCATGTTATCTTTTCGGATAAAATGCTGACCTTGTGTTCCTTTTTGGCCATCAGTTGAGACAGGTAAACTGTTTCTTAACCCTTAACTAACCCCAGCTTTCCTGGTTCCTGCAGGTGTGACTTTGAGCGGGAGGTGGAAATCCTAGCAAGGCTGCGAGACCCCAACATTGTGCAGGTGGTGGGTGTGTGTTCCCGGGAGGAGCCACTGTGTATGCTGGTAGAGTACATGGAGCATGGTGACCTCAACCAGTACCTCCAGGCCCACATTGCGGAGACAGCCTCACCAAGGAACACCCATGCCAAGACGCTTAGGTCAGTATTGTGGTTGGTGAAAATTTTTCCATATATTTCACTTCAATTTCCTGCTTGCCTCTTGTGTCTGGTGCTGCAGAGGGATGCATTCCTCTTGTGGCACTTATTGTATGTAGTGGAGTAGTCCCACAGTCCCTTTAACCCGCGGCGTCCCGTCGACGTGAATTAACGTCCACACGTTTTGTCACTGCCAATCCCGTCGACGTACATAAATGCAAATCAATTGCAAGGTCCCTAATTTGCTCAATTTTCAATTTTTGCAAGTGATTTTTGGTACTTGTACACGGGACACCTTCCTCTACAAGATGCTAGGCAGGGACAATGCCTTACCCAGCATGACCTCCCCCCCCCCTCTGCATGCCACTGTCTTGGCAATACACCTGTTATCAGTGACCTGGCCAGTAAAGCCATGTCATCCCACGGTACGAATTCAGGGCCAGAGTGATTCCCCAATCGATGACAATGTGGAGGACAAACATTAGAGGAAGAAACAGTCAGAAATGATGATCAGGTAATGTGGCAAAAAAAATGTCAGGTATGGTGATGAGTTAGTGAGTGAAACAATGCTTATAATGCCTATATTACTGTTTGAAAACCAATATACTCTCGTACTACATATAAATTCGTACCAAGTAAATAATTAAATACCATTTATGAGTGGTGTGAAATAGTTACCCTCCCATAGAACTTGTTTTCTTTGGTGCCAGCCTGTTAGAAAACCCAGTAAGGTAAGGGGGTACTCCTACCTGGATCGAGTATTTTAAACCTCAGGTGAACGATTTCTCTATGAATTTTCGATGTTTCTCACCAAAAGCGTAGGTTTTAGCAAAAAAAAAAAAAAAAAAAAAAAAAAAAAAAAAAGGTCGGGATTGGGGGGAGTCAGTGGTGGAAAAGTGGTCGGGATGGGGCGGGTTAAACCAGCGTTTCCCAACCTGGGGGGGCGTGTGAGATTGCCAGGAGGGGCGTGGGGTAATCAAAGTTCAACATAGGGCTAGGCCATTCAAACGCATACAGGGTATTCCCAAAGATATATATAATTAACAAGCTTTGATAGGAAAACTTCACAACCGTCATTTTGAGCAACCACATGTAGTGTTGTCATCTAGCATCTTAAGCATCCATATGGAACAGATTAAAATATTGTTCTTTAGGTGACAGAGGGATGGGGGAAGCATCATGAATACTGTACTGACCGAAGGGGGACGCAGTGCTAAAAAGGTTGGGAACCCCTGCTTTAAACAAACATCCCTCAACTTTTCTGTGTCCCCTAAAAGAAGGATGTTGGACTGCAGAAGGGCAACTTCAGCCAACTCTTCCACTGTGTTTTTGGTCAGAGGAGCCTGTGGCCACTGCAAAAACAACTGTTGCTAATTCATCACAATTCACCGTTGATAAGAAACAAACGTTCATGAACAGCACATTTCTGGTTATAATGAAAGCCACCCAAAATGGTCCCTACAACTGTAATTTAAATACATGAAATTGTTTACATGGTGCCCATAAATGATGCCAGATTTCTGCAAGGTGCTTCAGACTACTGTCAGACTACCCACACAGTTTTGTCTTGGTTTCCATATTGACTTTCGTCAAGAATTTTCTGGGTTTGATGCTGGCACCTAGAACCCCGATAGAGGAGTTGGAGACACAGCGGTACCCACCTCCCCCCCCTTCCCCATTTGTTTTTGCTGATGTATGTCTGCTTTATCTACATACAGTAGGCTGTACCTACAGGAAGCTTATCAGTAGTCTAGTTGGGGGTCTCAGGGAATTTATAGTATGCAAGTTGGTTAACACATTAGCATTCTTACAGTAGAGTGGGGTAAAGGGGCCCACTTGCACAGTCTACCAGATAAACACTTAAGCTGCGTAAGAGGAGGTACAGGTCTGTGTGTGTGTGTACTTATATAGTTTATAGTATCTAATTTGTCTTTTCTCTGCAGCTATAGTTTATAGTATCTAATTTGTCTTTTCTCTGCAGCTATGGATGCCTTATTTACATGGCTACACAAATAGCCTCAGGCATGAAGTACCTGGAGTCATTGAACTTTGTGCATCGAGATCTCGCCACCAGGTCAGTGAATGATGTAGCTATAGCAAAACAATAATATAGGTATTTTGAAAACTGTATTTATGACATTTTTATTGGTATAATTCTACATTGAAAGCTAGTGCAGTACTGATACAGTACTATGTCAGTGCAGAATAAATCCATACTGTTATTGCCAAGTTTCATGCAGAACTCTCCTATAACTACAACTTTCTGAGACGGTTAAACATAACCTGAAATAGTAGTGTGATATGTTGGTCGCAGGAATAGTATTTCACTACATGATAATAGTACAAGATCATCAGTTGTAACAGGCACTGCCTCATCCATCTTATCCTTCAGAGTAATTTTACAACACTCATATACCTTGTGTATTTTATTTGATCTGTCCCCTGGTCATCCCCACCACACATATACAGTTTTCATTTTCCCTTTATGGGAAGCATGCTTAGGTCACCCACTCTGACTCTTTATGATACTTCAGGCTGTAGTTTAAACTTACCGTGTATCTTCTGCATCTCTCTAATTTACATACACTGTGTGAATGCACTCCCTCACCTACATACAGTATACGGTACATCTTACTTTATTCAAGAGAACACTTATTGTGTAGGTTCAGCAGTTAGCCTAAACTGCAATAATAATTTCCCCGTTGGCAGTGGTATTAATATGAAGCACACACTGTTAGCAACCAGGAAACCCGGATTTAGAGTCCAGATATGCCCACAAGATTGTTGAGCAAGATCATCTTTACCCAGGGCAGTTAACACCTGGAACTGAAATAGGGATGTGGATTGTGGAATTAATGGTTGTTATAGCCCTGGGTAAGATAGGTATTTAACAAAACACAATGTCTGCCTAACCTTGCTGCATTTGGTAGGCATTATATGTCTTGTGTTATATTTACAGTATATAATTTCCTCATAACATACATTTCTCATTCATTGCTACTTCACCCCTCACACAGAAACTGCCTGGTTGGAGCAGGGCATGTTATCAAGATCTCTGACTTTGGGATGAGCCGGAATATGTACTCAGGTGACTACTATCGCATTGAGGGCAAGGCTCTTCTTCCTATACGATGGATGGCATGGGAGTCCATCTTACTGGTGAGTTAGTTTTTCATTGATTCGTCATCTATACATGTGTTGTCCCTTGAGGAGCATAGGGTCCCGGGACTAGGCAAGTTGGTCCTGACATTTAAGATGAGAGTGACCAGCCTCACTCATCCCTGAGTGGCATTATGTGAAAAGTAAACCCCAACCAACCCTTGGATAAAAACCTGTTCAGGCTTAGTCCGATTGGAACCTTTTTGCCCACTAAACCACCAAGTACCATAATGTGGTTAAAGGTTACCACCCAGCATACTGTAGCTAGTCTCTTTCTCTGTAACCTTTTGGATCTGGTGATACTTTATAGGTTTATTCTTGCAATGTATGATGGACAGGGAGGCTTTCATGTGGTGACACTGATATAGCCAGACAGCTTAATTATGCTGATATTCCTCCACTTCTTCCCTGTCCCCTGGACAGGGAGTGACGAACTGCAGGAAAAGGGCATTGCAGTATGCCAGGTTCATATTGAGGTGAACTTACTGTACAGTCACAACAACATTTGACATCTAGACAGGTTTATGTAGCTTCAGTGAGACTTCATTTGGAAGGACACAATTCAGGAGTGAGGGGAGTGGAAGTGAGTTACTTAACATGTAGTCACATGGAAAATCCATTAGTTTTGTTGTGTTGATGTGGATGTGCTGGTGGGTAGTAGTAGTAGTTGTTCCCCAGGCAGTCTTTCCGAACAGCCCTGAGCCCCTTAGGAAGGCCATGGCTGAGACCGGGCTTTCGCACAGAGCTCTCAAAGAGTGTATGTTGTGTTGTTGGTGTAGGGGATTGTGTGCAATGCAGTCTTCCATAATGTGCTTAATAGTATGGGGTGCTGTGTTGCATCCTGGACAGGCATCAGCGACGGAGTCATCCAGCCTCTTCTGGTAGCTTAAGAGGGCTGGATGGTGCCCACATCTCAGCCTGCCCAGGTGGACCCTGTCCTCACAAAGGAGATAGTATTCAGAAGTGTGGATGTCAGGAGGCCATGCATGCAACTGTGTGTTGTCTTATAAGTGACTGAATGAAGCGGCAGGTGATCTGAGTGTGGATATGCTTCTGGAAGCTGGTCTGAGGTGGGCGAGGGGGAAGGCTTGACAGTATTTGTGTATGGTATCGTGTGCTGGGTGTTGTTTTGATGTTCCTTGGTGTGGGTGGATGTGCTGCCTTGTAATATGGTGGATGTTGTGGGTTTGTGGAGGCTGCAGCAAGAAACTGGGTGCCTCTCATGTCTAGGTGATCCTTGACTTTGAGGACTTTGGTTTCTTGATGTAGGTGGTCTATGGGTGTAGTAGCAGTGCAGCTTTGATTATTTTTAGGGCCTTGTTCTGTATGGTCTGTAGAGTGTTGTAGTGTGTTTTGGTGGGGTTTGGAGCCCAGGCAGGGCTTGCATAATTCATCACTGAACGTATGTATTGTTTGTATACTGTGGTGGTGGTTTCTTTGTTGTGTCCGAATGTTGTATGGGCAAGTGACCTCAAGGCACTGAGTCGTGGTGTTATTTTATTTTTAATGTTTGTGTTGTGTTTAAATGACATTGATGTATTGTATGTAACATTACACCAAGGATTTTTGTGTGTGTGTGTGTGTGTGTGGTAGGGGAGTGTTGTTTGTGCTGAGTTGTGGGCTGTGACTGTGTTCTGCTGTCCAGTTTGTGAGAAGGGTCACTGTAGATTTGGCTGGGGTTATTTTGAGCCTGTTTGTGGTGAACCATTCGAGTAGTGTGTTGAAGTAAGGTTGGAGGATGTGCGCAGCTGTGTTTGCGTTTTGTTGTGTACATGTAAGTGTTATATCATCTGCATAGGAAGCTATGTGTATCTGTGGGGTGTGGGTATGTCGTGCATGTATAGGTTAAAGAGTGTAGGGGACAAAACAGATCCTTGGGGGACACTGTTTGTGAAGTTTCTGATGTTAGAAGACTGACTGGCAAATGTTACTTGTGCACATCTTCCCGCTAAGTAGTTTGCCAGCCATCTTTTTGTGTTATTGTGCATGTTTGTGTTGAGTATTTTGTTCGTGAGGTTGTGGCGGGGGAGGGCATCAAAAGCTTTGCTGAGTGTTCTGTGTGGTGGCCTAGCTGAATTCATGCCATCGAAAACTCTGTGTAAGATCTGTAAGAAGGGTGTTTGTGGAGTGCAGTGGCCTAAAGCCATGTGATTGGGCTAGGTGAATGTGAGGTGTGACTAGTTGTAGTACCAGTCGTTCAGTGACTTTAGAGGGGGTGCAGAGGAGTGTGATGGGGCGGTGTGAGGAGGGTAATGTGGGGTCTTTGTTGGGTTTAGGGATTTAGGGATAGTGATGATGATGCCATGCTTCCAGATGTTGTGTGAGTAGCTGTAGTTTGATATGTTGGTGAGTGCTTGTATGCCTTGTGGTCCAAGGTGTTTAACCCCTAAACTGCAGGGTTGTTTTGGCGCTCCTTGCGTGTCCCGCGGCGATATTCGCGCTCCGACAGACTTTGTAAAAATATTTGCCAAAAATCAGTTATTAGTCCTAGAATATTATAATCACATTTGCATATGGCACATACCTTTAGCTTTCTCCTGGGATGTTTGTTGAGCCTTCGTCGAATACTGTAGGACTTGTGGAGACTTATGAAGTTGGGTAACGAAGTCTCCACTTTACTTTTCCCGACACCCCGTAATATGATTACCACAGCCTGATATTATCATTAAAAACACTATTCTATGATTTTTCAAATAATTTGAAATCCATACTAAAAAAAAAAAAAAAAAAAAAAATGAAAGCAATGAAAATTACAAGCGCGTACCAGCTTCCCACTTGCACTCGTTCGCCGCTGGTGTTCTGTCATTTATTATTCATAAAAACACACTTTATATTTCTATTACTATATAACAGTTATATCTGCAGTCTTTATCCATAAGTTTCCTTCAGTAATAGTAGTTTATTGTCACTGTAGGCATTCAGTTTCTCTCGGTAAAATACGTAGGATTCACTTTCTCGTCCTGTATACTAGCGTTGAGAGCGAATGTCACTTTCACTTTCATAACTCATAGTATTCATACATGCTAGAGTGAAACTTTTACTTTCATTACTCCTAGTATATATACTTGTATTCTTATATTACTACTCATTTACATTTCTATTTACATTCTCTATTTTATTTACACTGTGTTATGCACTGTCACTTGCAGTAACTTTTAAAACTATTTTCTACTGTTCACTTATATTTACATTCATTGCTTTCACTTGCTGTTTACACATTATTTACATTTTCACCTGCACTGTTTTAGTCACCAGAAAGATCGTAGTCACTATCCATCATTTTCATTAATAAATTAGCCAGTTCATGTTCCACAGTAGTCACTTAGCCCTTTACCCCTTTCCACACGAGGTTTAGTAGGGGTAGAGGTTGGGCCCTTTGCATGGGGCTAAAAAGCGGCGGAATTGGACAGGCGCGAATCCGACGTGGTTTCGCCTTGAAAGACGACAGTAGACTTAATGCTGTGGTGGCCTGGGGGCAGTGAAAGGCTGCCAGTGTCAGCGCGGTGACAGCTGCTAATATATACACTATGAAATGATTGGCAGGAAATCTAGACAATACATAATTAGGTAGTTCCAGGTGAATATAAATATCACTTCGGCTTCTCCATTCCTTTCTTATATATATTTTTATTATGAGAATAGATTATACGGCATATTTCAAGGGGAAATAAACAGGGAAAATTAGCGAACAAGTTCACATGAGGTGTTGTCAGGTGATACTTAGCCAATTCCAGGTGTATGGCACTATCACTTACCTTATTTCTTTTTTGTATATATTATTTTGTATAAGAATAGGGCATAGGGCTTATTTCAATGGATGAAATCAGTGGAAAATTCCGGGGAAGATTTACTTAGTGCAGCGCGGCCGGGCAGGCGAGAG
Organism: Coenobita brevimanus; assembly: GCF_032717465.1. Taxonomy (NCBI): domain Eukaryota; kingdom Metazoa; phylum Arthropoda; class Malacostraca; order Decapoda; family Coenobitidae; genus Coenobita; species Coenobita brevimanus. The sequence goes on from NC_136986.1 coordinate 43,464,206, forward strand.
GAGAGGGTAATGGAGGGGAGGTAGGGAGGGGAGTCAAGAACGGGGAGAAAAGGCTAAATTGTCAACAATGGATGGGAATACAGATGAGATTAGGAGTGCTGACTAGTGTTGGACATTGACAGTACTGATAGATGATACAAGCCACCACTTGAAAGCCCGGGCGAATTCAAAATAACACAGAATCACAAAAGTGACGCCCTGCGGCCCTTGCTCCCAAGCGTCATGAAAGTGACGCCCCGCGGTTAAGGGGTAAAGGTGAATAATTGCTTTTGTTGTCTGGTCCACAGGCGGAATAGTGCTTAAGGTTGTTAATGATGTGCTTCGTCTGGTTGTAAGTGAAAGGTGCATAGTCTGGATCTTTGGGGAACTGTCTCTTATGTCAAATGATACGTCGGTCTTCGGGATGGGGGTTTAGATGGCTGACTTGTGAAAAGTGATTGATGAGAGTGTTTGCTTGTTGTTTGAGGGTATGGTGTGTTGTTGTTGTTGTTGTTGTAATGGCAGTGTGTGTTTGTTTGGTGTTGCTGTTGGAAAGTGTGATGCTGTTTAGTGTTTTGTACAGTTTGCTGATGTTTGTTTTGTGGTCAGATTTTTGGAGGTAATTTTTCCAGTTTAGTGTTTGCTGTTCTGATATATTGTTTTTTTGAGTGTTGAGTTCTTGTATTTGTTGTACGCTGTCGTGTGTATGGGGTGTTGGGGAGTGTCGCAGTGTGTCCCGTTGTCTGATGAGGCCTTGAATTTCTGGTGTAAAGTTGGGGTTGTGTCTCTTTCTGTTGCCTCTAGGGATGTGTCTTTTGACTGCATTTTGTATAATTGTATTGAAATTGTGCACAGCGGTGTTGATGTTTGTGATGGGTGTACTGTTTAGTGTTTCGAAATGTTGTTCTGTTTCACTTACAAAAGCCTCCCAGTTGGCTCTCTTATAATTAGTGTATGTGTGTTTGTGGCCAGCTGGGGTGATTCTGGTTTTGGTAGTGATGATGACTGGGAGGTGATCAGAACCTAGGGTTTTGACCACTCTCCAGGATGTAGTGGTGGCGAGGTTTGGGGAGCAGAAGGTGATGTGTGGTGATGATGGGAGGAAGAGGGCTTGGTGTGGGATATGGGTATGTTGGTCTAGGTAGTTCAGTATGAAAAGATGATCTGTCTGGGATTGAAGTACCAGCCCTCTGTCTGTGTCAGGGTTGTTGACATGCAAGGCAGACGACTTGGCGTTGAAATCACCACCCAGGATGATGTTGGGTATGTTAGTGATGTGGTGTATCTGTGGAGAGTAATTGTGTGGTACTGTGGGGGACGATTGGGGGGGAATGTATGTGTTAGCGATTGTTATGTGTGATTTGTTACCGGTGCATATTTTAATTGATTGTATTTCTATTGTGGTATCATGTGGGGGGAGAAGTGACTTTTTGTGTGTACTGGTATCTGTAAAGTTGATGGATTTGTGTACCAGGGTGATGAGTCCACCACCACCACCGTCGACCCGGTCTTGTCGAATGGTGGTGAAGTAATGAAGTGTCATTGTTTTTTGTGCTCTGTGTAGTTTTGTTTCTTGTAAGATGGCAATGTGTATGTTCTGTTGTTTGATGAATTGTGTGAGTTCTTGTTTTTTGGTGTTTATGCCTTCTGTGTTCAACTGAAGGATGTTTATGTTGTGTGTGCGATGTGTGTTGGCTGCTGCAGCATGAGGGGGAGGTGGTGTGGGTAGAGGGGAAGGGGTAGGAGGAGGTTGTGATGGAGGTAAGGGTTGAGGTGGATTAGGATGGGTTGGAATGGGAGAAGTTGGGGAATTGGATGGTGTGGGAAGGATCGGTGGGTTAGGCTGTGGAGGTGTGAAGGAAGTAGAAGTAGGATTGATGGGGGTATTAGTGGGTGGGGGGAAGGAGCATAAGGAGCAGGTCCAGGTGTTTGTGTAATGTTTTCTGGATGCAAGTGTTGTGCAGGTGTAGTGGGTCCAGTTCTTGCAGGAATTGCACTGAACTCACCCCTTTGTCTGTTGGCACGACGTGATAGGTTTTGAGCATGTTGGACATATGTATTTGTTGGTAGGTCCTGGATTGCTCTTGATGTCCCCGGCTAGAAGTCGTCGAGAAATGACAGACGGGGAGTCATTTCTCGGTGTAGAAAAAACGGTGTTGTTGTGTGTGTGGTGTTCGGAGATGTGGTACTTGCCTGGGTGACCGAAGCCACTCCCAGGTACTTGGGGCCCCGTGAGGGGCCGGGGGGGGTTGCGGTGGTTTGGCCCCCAAGCTGTCCTCCTCTTCTCTTCGACAGCCTCTATGGGGGGTAGACCCACGACGAAGATGCCACTGCACCAGGTGCTGATGGGTGATAGGAATACCCTGAAATTATTTAGCATTTGTGAAGAGAATGGAAAGTAAGAGTTTGGAGAGAGTGTGAATTAGGAGTGAGGGGGTGGTGTCGATCCAGGATGAAGTGGAGAGGTATATAAATGAGGGTAGTGTGAGTTGGAGGAAGGGCAGCTTGATGGCATAGAGTCATTTTCAGCATCACTTCTGGGATTATGGCATCTGTATGTGGATTGATAGATACCTTTTGTAGTGAAGAGGTTAATGAAGACTGTATCTAACCCCCTTCAGTTCAAATGTATCCTTAGCTGAATAAAATTAGTTGAAGGTAGCAAGAAGAACTAAAGACAATTACATGCTTGGAGTGTGATAAGGTACACTCAACCCCCTGCTATCGCGCGTTCAGCTGTCACGCACACATCAAATGCACAACCATACATGCTATCACGCACCCCAAGACCACTATCACGCGTCGAGTTTGAAGACAGGCTAAGTGAAAATTATTCACACGGCACTTCATACGAGGTTTGCAGAGGATACGATGGTTAATCAGAACAGTAATGTGGCAAAATTCCCTATTATAGCACGGGCATTTGGAATGCATCTGAACGGATTCCTGCCAAGGACACGACGGGCAAAACAGTGACCAAAACCCATTCGGCTCAAAAGACTATATCGTACTACAGCATTGAAATTTAGCCTAACACTGAATACATATTAATATTGTATTTTAGAATAAATATCAATCGTTTTGAAACCCTTTTAAAGAGTTAATATTTCTTATGCCGAAAAAACTGTGATGTCGATAAAGTAATCATGTGTTTACAACTGGATGGGGCTCTGACGACAGTGTGAGGAACATGTGTGATAGCGTCCAAGTTTTGTTCCACTTAAATGTTCCTCAGCCATTCCTGATATAAGGTGCCATGTGATACCCCCTTTAGCTGTGGACACTAAAGAAATGGAGACAGCCAAAGAGATCTGGCGGCAACTAAGCCACTCCCAAGCCTCGGAACCCATCAAACCACCCAAGCCGTAATCCTTATAAAAGTTTGATGGCCTTTTATGTTGTTTATTTATTCATTATACTGTTATTATTAATATAATAAAGCTTTATTTCATGTTAGAGGAGAGATTGGCAGGAAATCATAGGCATAAAGTGGTTAAAAGTTAGAGAAATGGGTCACCGAAAAAACAATTAGAAATTTTCCCATTGATTGTTCAGTGCAGCTATCGCGTATTCAGCTATCACGCGCGTTTCCTGTAACCAATTAGGCATGATAGCAGGGGGTTGAGTGTATTCAGTTTTATTATAACACTGATACTGGCAAAAGATAATCAAAGGTTTTTGGAATGTTGTCTAGAAGGAAGTATACACTAAGATGGTAATAATTTATAAACTATTTGTTGTATATTACATTGATTTGGGATTACATGCAGTATGATTGAAGTTAGTTTTGTATACAGTACATTGCTTAAGTGTTCTTTTTTCTTGGACCTTACCTCACTCCATAATTGAGTGTGAAGAAGAGGTCAGGATAATGATGATGGACCAATTAAGACAGCAGTGCTCAATAATTATGAATCATTTTCTCAGGGGAAGTTCACAACAAAAAGTGACGTGTGGTCGTTTGCGGTCACGCTGTGGGAAATACTGACCATGGCCCGAGAGCAACCATACGAGGACCTTACTGATGAACAAGTCATTGAGAACGTCTCCCTTATCTACCATAATGAGGCCAGGAAGGTAAGTTGTGCAGTAGGGGAAACAGGGCTGTGGGAGAGGTTAGAAAACAAGGAAGGGAATAATAGCTATATTTGTCATAGGCTTTCAGACATAATATTACATAGTGTTGGAGAGTATCTTCATAGTAATTATAACTGTTAGTTGTGATAATGACTCAAGAATTTAAATATGGTGAGGTGCATAATGTGTGCCGCACCACTTAACAATATATTGAAAGATAGGTTATTTGGTTAATGGAGGCAATAGTCATTTGATATTCCATTATGTCTTAACTATGTCTGAAGGTTATTTTCATACTCCATTGCTTAGTAAGGATATTTTTCCTCTTTGGTGACAGTAATCTTGGTGCCTTGGAGGAAGGTTGGTAATTACCACTATTTATATCAGTAAATGGCTCAGTCTGAGGTGGAGACTACCAATATGTCAGTTTAGCATAAAAGAATGTGGAACCCTTACCTTCATGGATGTGTTTTGGGGGTCCTTTATTATTGTTACCTATGCTTAAATGAAATTAACCACGAATTTGGTCTTGAACCTCGTCTGTCATTTTGGTTGGCAATTTCCATGCTGCCCTTGTCATGTGGAAGGTCCTTATATTTGCATATTCACCACTTTTTTTTTTTGGGGGGGGGGGTACTTTATATTTTATTATATGCTTTAATTGCCCATCATAGTTGGGATTTCATGTATTGCATGGTTTTCTTTAACTGGTTGGAATCATCTTCAAGGAGATGAATGTTGTTTCCCTTTCCTCATACAGTGAGGAAACCTGCACTATTTAGATGTTGGGTAGGACAGATGTTACAGATGGGAGAAGCTAGGTGTTGAGAAGAGGTTGGGAAAAACATATCTAAAGCCAGAATGTCAGATTGTGTGTACAATTCTGTTAATGCCATAGACACCTCATCCAGTGTTCCTAGTGAAATGTCTGCACTTTCGGGCAGCTTGGATGATTTCTACTTCTTTGGTAGTGCAAACTCTACCTTCGCCCCTTTTTATATATATATATATACATACACATATACATACAGTGCTCGTCAGAAGTATCGAGCGCCCTTCGTCCCTCCTGCGAAACAAACCTTTCAACATTGAAAAAACATGTAAATAATGTGAAAAAACATGTAAATAATGCATTATATTTACCTTTAATGCTTGGTAGGGTATCCTTTGCACTTCTTCACGGACCTGAGACGTAGTGGAAGTGAAAGGGCGAGGTTCCTCAGGTGCTGGGATGGTATTTTTGCCCAGGACTCACGAATGGCTGCTTCCAGCTTAGGGAGAGAGCTCACGTCCTTCCCTTGGAGATTCTTCTTTACAAGGTACCAGAGGTTTTCTATCGGGTTGAGGTCTGGGCTATGCCTGGCCAGTCTTTCATGAAGGAGACCTCGCAGTCACGAAGCCAGTTGGTGACCAATTTGGCTTTATGAGCAGGTGCATCGTCCTGCTGAAACACTCGTGCACCTGTGAGCTTGAAGGACTCGGGTAAATGATCACGAAGAAGCTGCAGGTAAATGTCCTGATTCACTCTGCAGTTCTTGAGAAGCACAACAAGCTTCCCCAAACCCTTCCCAGAGAAATAACCCCATACCATAAGTGAATCAGGGTGTTTAACTGTGCTCTCCACGTAACAGGGGTCAAGCGGGTCATTACCTTTGTGCCAGTACACGCTTGCTCCTCGATTACAGGTAACACTAAATGTTGCCTCATCAGACCACAACACTGACAACCATTGGTCCTCACCCCAGTTAAGGTACTTGTTAGCAAAGGCAAGCCTACGAAGTCGCTGCTAACGTGTAAGAAGAGGTTTCTTACAGGCCTGTGACTTGTGTAACCAAGTTCATGGACTCTTCGAGACACCATGCGCACTGAAACCTCACCAAACACTTCCGGGTTGCTCTCCTTAATTTTTCTTGCACTCACACAAGGATTAGACTCCACTGCACGTTTTAACACATTAACAGACCTCGGGGAAGGTTTTCTGGGCCTACCAGACCGCGGTTTCTTTGTAGGAACGTCACCACTATTTTCCACTCGAAAACGGGCACACCACCTCCGCACTGTCGATCAAGCCACACCAACCAAATCACTAATTTCCTTCGTAGAGCAATGATCTGTGATGTGATTTCACTCGAAGGTTCATGGGTAGGGGCCATAACAAAGTGGTGAAAGCCAAAACACTGAGACACTAGGTAAAAAATGGCCCAAGAAGAGGGAGGAGCAGCGGAGTTCCTCTCTCTCACGCAGCCCGTAGGCAACTGAGGCGGCAGCCAGCCGGCGCACAGTAAGGCCTCAAGCTGCCGTGATGTCATGTTAGTGGCCCCCAAACATCTGGCTCAAATTTTAGTACCAAAAAAGGGTGATTCTTTTTTCGCCAAAAGTATTGCGCGCCCTGACATAGGCGCTCGATACTTCTGACAAGCACTGTATATATATATATTAGCTTCACAATTCGCCAGGGCTAGTGTCCAATATATGTTTCTTAGGTAGTTTTTTCAGCAGTGATCCTCCTGCTAGTGGGAGGCGTATTATGTTTTCACAGTACAGTTTATTAATGCATCTGACTCTGCTGTCTTTACGTGTCACCACTTTGGCTTAGACTCCCACCATCCACACTGAATACATGCCTGGGCTGTCTCATACAAGACTGGTTTATTGGTATTAGCAGGACCATTTTTATGGCATGTTGATGGGTTTCATAAATCAGTAAAGTCAGCTGGTAATGAAATTAAAATCCTTTTAACTGTTCCCTGCTCCAGCCAGGATTTGCATCTATTGGGACAGTTAACTACTCTTTTACAGACTTGGCCATTGCCTTCCTCTGCCTCCTCGAAGTTGCTACAATTTTGGGGGGTCATCTTGGCTAACTGCTCGCATGTTTGTATATATAGTATATGCTCATCAAGGTTTTCATGTGGAATAAGCATAATTGCATTGAAATTGCCACAGACTATGTCCAGATTTCCTGAGTACTGTGCACTAGCCGTGTGTTGCAACATGCTATCGTTAAGTCAGCTTCTTTTGCTTGTACAGTGGGGCACCAACTTTCGCTGCAGCAGGATTTGCGGAATCCACTTTCGCGGCATGCACCAAATATTCCCTAACTTCCACTTTAGCTTGAAAAAAATCAATTTTCGCGCACAAATTTTGGGTTTGGAACAATATTTTGAACTTTGAATTTCCTGCACCGCCCGCCCGCAACCCACCGCCATCTTGAATGACGTCATGTCAACACTCTGTCCACCCATTCCCGCCATTGTGTACGAGTGTGCTAGCTCCATTGTGTTGGATTCTCACGGTTCAATGGTTCAAGTCTGATTGGTGAAGTGTTCAATAAACGCATCCATGAAGGGCAGCAGGCTCTTATCACACGCTACCTGGAGAAGACTAAGGAAATAACGGAGGTGGAAGTACCATTGGAAGCCGAGGGGGCAGCTGACCATGGTGCTATCCCTACTGACAGTGCCATAGAGGAGCTTAACCTGGATGAAGATTTCGATGGATTTGTTCAACAGAACCTAGCACAAAGGGAAACTCAGCACAGAGTGGAAGTGTTGCATCAAGTTGCATCTGAGGAGGCAGAGAGAGAGAGTGGTAGCGAGGCAGCAAGAGGTGGCGCCAATACGTCTGGCGTGGCTAAATAAGCCCGCCACGCGCCTCGGATACTTACCTCCAACATCCATTAAACACCTCAACCTGGTCTTTGTGGTATGTTTGTCCTCATATAATGTGTACTGAACAGTTTTTATTGTTTGTATCTCACAATGCAATGTACAATAGTGATTTGATGTACTGTATTGCAAGTGAAAATGAAAATCTGATGTTACTTTAGGATAACCGGGAACCAATTAGCCTTTTTGCCTTAAAGACAATGCCCCAACTTTCACTAATTCCACTTTCGCGCATTATTTTTGGACCCAATTAGGCGCGAAAATTGGTGCCCCATTGTAATCTAAGCATTTTATCCCCATGTTACATTACTGATTTAATGCTTTGGAGTGTGTTTGCATGTTTATTTGGTCATTGCTGCCTCTACCAGTTACCGCTGTGAATGGTACTCTGTGCTTCCATTTTTGTTGTGATATTTTAGATAGGCTTAGCCAGCTGTACTCTGTTCCAAGCTTCTCTGTTTCATTAGTTTTAGCCAGTTAGGGTCATGGTTGTCGTAGTAGCTCATAGATACTCAAGCTTTTTATTGAATGCTTTGTACTGTATATGTTTACCTCTGTCTAATGGTGAAGGAGGGATGAAGGGTATGCTGTATAGACAGCAGCCATTGGTGTCCCCCAAGACCAGGTTCTCTCAGATGAAGCGTCAACCAGTTTTTCACTTATGCCATTAGCAGCCAGATCATGCTCACCCATTTGAGTGCTTATTGGACATAGAGAGTCAGAGTGCCCATCAGCTCCTTTAGCTTAAAACATTTCCTGTGTTTTGGGCCACTGATATGCCACTTGCTGTATTCTTTTCTAGTGTGTTGTACACTGATGGTACACTAATGAGTACAAAATTTGTTCTCGCTTTTTAACGTATTTTACCTTTAGATGTTGAATAGGATAATGATGTAAGTTAGAGAAAAGCGTGTTTATTAAGAAAATATGGTATATTCCATATCAAACTTCCAACAGTGACCATTATATTTCGTTTACGTGTCCAACAAGTACTATTAATTGCACAAAAACATTGAAAGACAACCCTGTCTTGCAGAAATAGGGTCATGAGATGAATCTTGTGGTTTTTTATTGGAAGAAAAATAAGAGCTCCAGCAGGGGCAGCAGCAGCCTGTCCCAGCCTAGGCCCCCGGCCCCATCAGGGGCAGCACCAACCCAACTCCCGGGCTCCAGCAGGGGCACCACCAGCCCAGCCCAGGCTTTGAACCCCTCAGCAGCCCAGCCCAGCCTACATTCCAGGCAGCAGCAGAAGCCTAGGTTAGCCAGTTTCCCATTCCCCAGAAGGTTCAGCAGCAGCCCCCATTTGAGATGGCAGCAGCCCAGGCCCCTGGCCCCAGCAGGTGCGGCAGCAGCCTTGACCAAGTTCCCAGCCCCAGCAGGGGTGGCAGTAGCCTAGGCCCCCTGCCCCAGCAGGGGTGGTAGCAGCCCAGCCCAGGCCCCCAGCTCCAGCAGGGGTGGCAGCAGCCCAGCCCACAGCCCAGGCTCCCAACCCCAGCAGGGGACGCAGCAGCCCAACCCAGGCTCCTGACCCCAGCAGGAGTGACAGCAGCTTAGCCAGGCCCCCAGGTCCAGCCGGGTAGGCAACAGCCTAGCCCAGCCCGCAGCCTAGGCTTTTGGCCTCAGTAGGGGCAGCAGCAGCCTAGCTCAGGCTCCCAGCCCCAGCAGGGGCGGCAACAACCCAGCCCAGCCTGCAGCCCAGACTCCCGGCTTCCCTAGGGGTAGCAGCCACTCAGCCCACAGTTCAGGTCCCCAGCCCAAGCAGGGGCAGCAGCCCACAGTTCAGGTCTCCAGCCCAAGCAGGGGCAGCAGCCCACAGTCCAGGCTCCCGGTCCCAGCAGGGGCAGCAGCAACTCAGGCTCCCAGCCCCAGCAGGGGTGGCAGCAGCCCATGCCCCTGGCCCCAGCAGGGCCAGCAGCACCTGAGGCTCCCAGCTCCAGCAGGGGTGGCAGCACCCCATGCCTCTGGCCCCAGCAGGGGTGACGGCAGCCTATGCCCCTGGCCCCAGCAGGGGCAGTGGCAGCCCAGCCTAGCCCGCAGCCCTGGCTCCCAGTTCCAGCAGGGGAGGCAGCAGCCCAGCTCAGCCTGCGGCCAAGGCCCCCGGTCCCATCAGGGGCAGCAGCAGCCCAGCACAGGCCTCCAGCCCCAGCAGGGGTGGTAGCAGCCCAGCCCAGGCCCCTGCCTCCACCAGGGGCAGCAGGAGACCCCCAGCCCCAGTAGGGGCAGTAGCAGCCCAGTCCAGGTCCCCATCCTCAGCAAAGGTGGCAGCAGCCTAGCCCAGCCTGCAGCTCAGGTCTCCAGCCCCAGCAGGGGTGGCTTCAGCCCACACCAGCCCCAGCAAGGGCAGCAGCTATCCAGCCCAGGTCCCTATCCCCAGCAGGAGTGGCAGCAGCCCAGGTTCCTGGTTGCAGCAGGAGCAGTAGCAGCCCAGGCCCTTGGCCCCAGCAGAGGTGGCAACCACTCAGCCTGCAGCTCAGGTACCCAGCCTCAGGAGGGACAGTAGCAGCCCAACCCAGGTTCCCGGCATCAGTAGGGGCAGCAGCAGCCTGGCTAGTCCTCAACCCAGGTCTCCTGCGGCAGCAAGGCTAGCAGCAGCCCAGGCCCCTTTTGGTAGCAGTCCAGCCCAGCCAAGCCCAGGTTCCTGGCCCCTGCATAGGGAGCAGCAGCCCAGGCCCCCAACCCCGGCACGAGCAGCCCAGCCCAGCCCAACCTGCAGCCTAGGGGCCGTGCTTATAAAACCTACATCATAGTTAGGTGAAAGGTGAGACTTAAGGAGTAGTTCATCATAAAATCGAGACTTTGTTAGGTCGAAATCATAAGCATCTGAGACAGCATTTGCTATATGTTGCACTTGCAAGTTTTGAAAATTGAAGAAAAATACAAAAAAACAGCAAAGGCGTAATAATCTGAAATTAATACGATATTTTTCTTAAATGTTATGAGCGAAAAGTCAACTGATTAACCCGCCGCGTCCTGTAGACGTATATATATGTCCACACGTTTTTTCACTGTCAGTCCCGTTGACATATAAATGCGCATCAATTGCAAGGTCCCTAATTTGCACAATTTTCAATTTTTGCACGTGATTTTTGGTACGTATACACGGGGCACCTTCATCTACAAGATGCCAGACAGGGATAATACATTACCCTGCGTGACCCCCCCCCCCCTGCACACCATTGTCTCAGCAATTCACCTGTTACCAGTGACCTGGCCAGTAAAGACATGTCGTTCCACGGTATGAAATTCAGGGCCAGAGTGATTCCCCAATCGATGACAATGTGGAGGACAAAGTCTATGTAGCATTAGAGGAAGAAACAGTTGGAAATGATGATCAGGTAATGTCGCCGAAAAAGGTCAGGTATGTTGATGTGTTTGGTGAGTGAAACAATGCTTATATTGCCTGTATGACTTTGTGAAAACCAATATATTCTCGTACTAAGTAAATAAATAAATACTGTTTATGAGTGGTGTGGAATAGTTACCCTCCCATAGAACTCGTTTTCTTTGGAGCCAGCCTGATAGAAAACTCAGTAAGGTAAGGAGTACTTCTGCCTGTATCGAGTGTTTTAAACCTCAGGTGAGCTATTTCTCTATGAATTTTCGGTGTTTCTCACCAAAAGCAGAGGTTTGAGCCAAAAAATATTTTTTCCAAAATTGGTCAGGACTAGGGGGAGTCAGTGGTGGAAAATCAGTCAGGACGGGGTGGGTTAATGTCAGGTTTAAGAATTATTTATTTACTGGTTTGTTTCACTGTGGACAAGGACATGTTGCCTCACCGCACCATGCTGTATACAAACACCACCACCGCCACCAGCAGCATAGAGAACTCCAACAGTACAATAGCGAAATGCACAAGTGGTCGTCACAACTACAGAGTTGCATTTTTCCAGTTGCAAGGTAACGCAACATTAAAATAACTTTCATTTCTGGCATGAGAGCCTTGTTCTTGCCGTTGGTCTTGTTAGGGTCCTCCGCACCAAATCTGTCACGAAAATTATGCCTGCATGGTCCAAGTGGTATCTTTTTACCTGTTCTGCATCACTTAGCTCATTAAACACATCTTTTCTGTCACGAGAAGGTCTTGGTCGACAGTGACGAATTTATTGTTCTTGTGGTGCAGCAGCCATGTTTACTGTTATGATCAAGTCATAAGCCGTGTCCTGACCGCTATACCAATGCAAGAGGTGTCTTAAGCTATGACTCAGTTTAGGTCGAACATAAGGACTTATGACTCGCTCCTATGAATTTATGACAGACTTTTGCCTTATGACGCAGTTTTGTTGTTTTATTAGTACTGGCCCAGGTTCCCAGCCCCAGCAGGGGTGGCAGCAGCCCAGCCCGGGCTCCTGGCTCGAGCAGGGGCAGCCTAGCCCAGGCTCCTGGCCCCAGCAGGGGAGCCCAGCCCAAGCTCCCTAGCTCCAGCAGGGGCAGTAGTAGCCCAGTCTCAGCAATGGTGGTAGCGGCCTAGCCAAGCCTGCAGCTCAGGCTCCGGCCCCAACAGGGGCTGCAGCAGCCCAGCCCAGGCTCCTAGTCCCAGCAGGGGCAGCAGCAGCCCAGGTTCCCGACACCAGCTGGGGTGGCAGCAGCCCAGGTTCCTGGCCCCAGTAGGGGCGGCAGCAGCCCAGCCCCCCAGTCCCAGCTGGGGCAGCAGCAACCCAGAAGACATGGGTTAATTGTAATCGATTACAGACTTTTGTGTAATCGTAATCGGTTACTTAGGCATTTTTTTCAAAGTAGTTGTAATCGAGGTTACTTTGACGATTACGAGGCCCTAGATAATTTATTCTTCCACAAATACTCATTAAGAATAAAATGCTGTAGTTCAGTCTCAGTCAAATATACATCATGAGTCCATTAGTAATATGAAAATGAGTGAATTGTAGGTTATCACTTACAAGCTCCCATATAATATCCCGGCTATGCTTTAATAATATCATCTCGGAAGATCTCAGTTGTTAGAAAAGCTAATAGAATGAAAGGGTCAAGGACAAAGTGAAGAAAAGTCTCGGTGCTTGAATTATTAGAACACATTTGTATTGCAAATTGGCAAAAAAATAAAGGAACAACTTCCTGGACATAGCACTGTACAGTATATATTTATCGAGAGTAACAGTCACCGTAGGTTCTGCAGAGCTTAACCGTATGTTCTTCCTTATGCAGGCAGTTCTTATTTAAATGATTTGCATATAAGATGTATATCCCCTGAAAATATTAATTTTATATTAGTGAATGATGGTTTTGCTTTTAAAAACTAAGTTTCAAGTAGAAAAGAAACTTGCTTATATAGTTCATAACAGTACATGTAATCATGTTACTTTTTATGTAATCGTAATCGAATACTTTTACTTTCACTGTAATCGTAATCGTAATCTGAAGTTTGCAAAGTAATCGTAATTGATTACAATACCACTGTAATCGCCCCATGCATACATCCCAGTTTCCCAGCCCCAGCAGGGGCGGCAGCAGCCCAGCCTACAGCCCAGGCCCCAAGCCCCAGCAGGGGTGGCAGCAGCCAGACCAGTTCTCAACCCAGGCCCTCTGTGGCAGCAGCCAACAGCCCACAGCCCAGGCCCCCTGTGGCAGTAGTCCAGCCTAGACAAGCACAGGTTCCTGTCCCCTGCATGGTTGGCAGCAGCCCAGGTTCCTGGCCCCAGCAGGGGTGGCAGCATCCCAACCCACAACCCAGGTTCCTGGCCTCAGTGGGAGCGGCAGCAGCCCAGGCCCCTGGCCCTGGTAGGGGCTGCCCATGGTCCAGGTTTCTGGCCCCAGCAGGGGCAGCCCAGCCCAACCCAGGCCCCCATCCCATGCATGGGTATCCCAGGTCCCCTCCCCCAGCAGGGGCCAGACCCCCAGCCCGCAGCCCAGGTCCCCTCCCCCAGCAGGGGCCAGGCCCCCAGCCTGCAGCCCAGGTCTCCAACCCTAGCAGTGGCAGCCCAGCCCAGGCCCCCCAGCCCCAGCAGGGGCAGCCCTGTCTGCAGCCCAGGATCCTTGCCCCAGCAGGGGCAACCCAGGCCCCCTGGCCCCAGCAGGGGCAACCCAGGCCCCCTGGCCCCAGCAGGGGCAACCCAGGCCCCCTGGCCCCAGCAGGGGCAACCCAGGCCCCCTGGCCCCAGCAGGAGCAGCCCAGGCCCCCTGGCCTCAGCAGGGCAGCCCAGGTGCCCAGCCCTAGTAGTGGCAGCCAAGGCTCCCGGCCCCAGCAGGGACAGCCCAGGCTCCCGGCCCCAGCAGGGGCAGCCCAGGCCCCCAGCCCCAGGAGGGGCAGCCCAAGCCCCCAGCCCCAGCAGGGGCAGTCCAGGCCCCCAACCCAAGCAGAGGCAGCCAAGCCCAGCCCTGGGCCCAGCAGGAGCAGCCCAGGCCCCCAGCCCCAGCCCAGCCCTGCTAGGTTCCTTGCCCCAGCAGCGGCAGCCTAGGCCCCCAGCCCCAGCAGGGGCAGCCCTGCTAGCAGCCCAGGTTCCTGGCCCCAGCAGGGGCAGCCCTGCTGGCAGCCCAGGCCCCCCAGCCCCAGCAGGGGCAGCCCAGGCCCCCAGCCCCAGCAGGGGCAGCCCAGCCCCAGCAGGGGCAGCCCAGGCCCCCAGCCCCAGCAGGGGCAGCCCAGGCCCCCGGCCCCAGCAGGGGCAGCCCAGGCCCCCGGCCCCAGCAGGGGCAGCCCAGGCCCCCGGCCCCAGCAGGGGCAGCCCGGGCCCCCGGCCCCAGCAGGGGCAGCACGGGCCCCCGGCCCCAGCAGGGGCAGCACGGGCCCCCGGCCCCAGCAGGGGCAGCACGGGCCCCCGGCCCCAGCAGGGGCAGCACGGGCCCCAGCCCAGGTTCCTGGTCCCAGCAGGGACAGCCCAGGCCCCCAGCCCCAGCAGGGGCAGCCCAACCCAGCCCTGGCCCCAGCAGGGGCAGCCCAACCCAGCCCTGGCCCCAGCAGGGGCAGCCCAACCCAGCCCTGGCCCCAGCAGGGGCAGCCCAACCCAGCCCTGGCCCCAGCAGGGGCAGCCCAACCCAGCCCTGGCCCCAGCAGGGGCAGCCCAACCCAGCCCTGGCCCCAGCAGGGGCAGCCCAACCCAGCCCTGGCCCCAGCAGGGGCAGCCCAACCCAGCCCTGGCCCCAGCAGGGGCAGCCCAACCCAGCCCTGGCCCCAGCAGGGGCAGCCCAACCCAGCCCTGGCCCCAGCAGGGGCAGCCCAACCCAGCCCTGGCCCCAGCAGGGGCAGCCCAACCCAGCCCTGGCCCCAGCAGGGGCAGCCCAACCCAGCCCTGGCCCCAGCAGGGGCAGCCCAACCCAGCCCTGGCCCCAGCAGGGGCAGCCCAACCCAGCCCTGGCCCCAGCAGCGGCAGCCCACCCCAGCCCTGGCCCCAGCAGGGGCAGCCCACCCCAGCCCTGGCCCCAGCAGGGGCAGCCCAACCCAGCCCTGGCCCCAGCAGGGGCAGCCCAACCCAGCCCTGGCCCCAGCAGGGGCAGCCCAACCCAGCCCTGGCCCCAGCAGGGGCAGCACGGGCCCCCGGCCCCAGCAGGGGCAGCACAGGCCCCTGCCCAGGTTCCTGGTCCCAGCAGGGACAGCTCAGGCCCCCAGCCTCAGCAGGGGCAGCCCAACCCAGCCCTGGCCCCAGCAGGGGCAGCCCAACCCAGCCCTGGCCCCAGCAGGGGCAGCCCAACCCAGCCCTGGCCCCAGCAGGGGCAGCCCAACCCAGCCCTGGCCCCAGCAGGGGCAGCCCAACCCAGCCCTGGCCCCAGCAGGGGCAGCCCAACCCAGCCCTGGCCCCAGCAGGGGCAGCCCAACCCAGCCCTGGCCCCAGCAGGGGCAGCCCAACCCAGCCCTGGCCCCAGCAGGGGCAGCCCAACCCACCCCCGGCCCCAGCAGGGGGCGGCCCACCCCCCCCGGGCCCCAGCAGGGCAGCCCAACCCAGCCCTGGCCCCAGCAGGGCAGCCCAACCCAGCCCTGGCCCCAGCAGGGGCAGCCCAACCCAGCCCTGGCCCCAGCAGGGCAGCCCAACCCAGCCCTGGCCCCAGCAGGGGCAGCCCATCCCAGCCCTGGCCCCAGCAGGGGCAGCCCAACCCAGCCCTGGCCCCAGCAGTGGCAGCCCACCCAGCCCTGGCCCCAGCAGGGGCAGCCCAACCCAGCCCTGGCCCCAGCAGGGGCAGCCCAACCCAGCCCTGGCCCCAGCAGGGGCAGCCCAACCCAGCCCTGGCCCCAGCAGGGGCAGCCCAACCCAGCCCTGGCCCCAGCAGGGGCAGCCCAACCCAGCCCAGGCCCCAGCAGGGGCAGCCCAACCCAGCCCAGGCCCCAGCAGGGGCAGCCCAACCCACCCCGGCCCACAGCCAGGGCAGCCCAACCCAGCCCTGGCCCCAGCAGGGGCAGCCCAACCCAGCCCTGGCCCCAGCAGGGGCAGCCCAACCCAGCCCTGGCCCCAGCAGGGGCAGCCCAACCCAGCCCTGGCCCCAGCAGGGGCAGCCCAGGCCCCCAGCCCCAGCAGGGGCAGCCCAGGCCCCCAGTCCCAGCAGGGGCAGCCCAGGCCCCCAGTCCCAGCAGGGGCAGCACGGGCCCCCGGCCCCAGCAGGGGCAGCACGGGCCCCAGCCCAGGTTCCTGGTCCCAGCAGGGACAGCCCAGGCCCCCAGCCCCAGCAGGGGCAGCACGGGCCCCAGGCCAGGGCCCTGGTCCCAGCAGGGGCAGCCCAGGCCCCCAGCCCCAGCAGGGGCAGCCCAGGCCCCCAGCCCCAGCAGTGGCAGCAGCCCGCAGCCCAGGCCCCCGGCCCCAGCAGTGGCAGCTCAGGCCCCCAGCCCCAGCAGGGGCAGCCCAACCCAGCCCTGGCCCCAGCAGGAGCAGCCCAACCCAGCCCGCCCAGGCTCCCGGCCCCAGCAGTGGCAGCCCAGGCCCCCGGCCCCAGCAGTGGCAGCCCAGGCCCCCGGCCCCAGCAGTGGCAGCCCAGGCCCCCGGCCCCAGCAGTGGCAGCCCAGGCCCCCGGCCCCAGCAGTGGCAGCCCAGGCCTCCGGCCCCAGCAGTGGCAGCCCAGGCCCCCGGCCCCAGCAGTGGCAGCCCAGGCCCCCGGCCCCAGCAGTGGCAGCCCAGGCCCCCGGCCCCAGCAGTGGCAGCCCAGGCCCCCGGCCCCAGCAGGGGCAGCCCAGGCCCCCGGCCCCAGGAGGGGCAGCACGGGCCCCCGGCCCCAGCAGGGGCAGCACGGGCCCCCGGCCCCAGCAGGGGCAGCACGGGCCCCAGCCCCAGCAGGGGCAGCACAGGCCCCAGCCCAGGTTCCTGGTCCCAGCAGGGACAGCCCAGGCCCCCAGCCCCAGCAGGGGCAGCACAGGCCCCAGCCCAGGTTCCTGGTCCCAGCAGGGGCAGCCCAGGCCCCCAGCCCCAGCAGTGGCAGCAGCCCGCAGCCCAGGCCCCCGGCCCCAGCAGGGGCAGCCCAACCCAGCCCTGGCCCCAGCAGGAGCAGCCCAACCCAGCCCGCCCAGGCCCCCGGCCCCAGCAGTGGCAGCCCAGGCCCCCGGCCCCAGCAGTGGCAGCCCAGGCCCCCGGCCCCAGCAGTGGCAGCCCAGGCCCCCGGCCCCAGCAGTGGCAGCCCAGGCCCCCGGCCCCAGCAGTGGCAGCCCAGGCCTCCGGCTCCAGCAGTGGCAGCCCAGGCCCCCGGCTCCAGCAGTGGCAGCCCAGGCCCCCGGCCCCAGCAGTGGCAGCCCAGGCCCCCGGCCCCAGCAGTGGCAGCCCAGGCCCCCGGCCCCAGCAGTGGCAGCCCAGGCCCCCGGCCCCAGCAGGGGCAGCCCAGGCCCCCGGCCCCAGCAGGGGCAGCCCAGGCCCCCGGCACCAGCAGGGGCAGCCCAGGCCCCCGGCACCAGCAGGGGCAGCCCAGGCCCCCGGCACCAGCAGTGGCAGCCCAACCCAGCCCTGGCCCCAGCAGGGGCAGCCCAACCCAGCCCTGGCCCCAGCAGGGGCAGCCCAACCCAGCCCTGGCCCCAGCAGGGGCAGCCCAACCCAGCCCTGGCCCCAGCAGGGGCACCCCAGGCCCCCGGCCCTAGCAGGGGCGCCCCAGGCCCCAGCAGGGGCACCCCAGGTCCCCGGCCCCAGCAGGAGCAGTCCAGATCCCCAGCCCTGGCCCCAGCAGGAGCAGCCCAGATCTCCAGCCCCAGCAGGAGCAGCCCAGATCCCCAGCCCCATCAGGGGCAGCCCAGGCCAGGCCCCCGGCCCCATCAGGGGCACCCCAGGCCCCCGGCCCCATCAGGGGCACCCCAGGCCCCCGGCCCCAGCAGGGGCAGCCCAACCCAGCCCTGGCCCCAGCAGCAGCAGCCCAGATCCCCAGCCCCAGCAGGGGCAGCCCAACCCAGCCTTGGCCCCAGCAGGAGCAGCCCAGATCCCCAGCCCCAGCAGGGGCAGCCCAGGCCAGGCCCCCGGCCCCAGCAGGGGCACCCCAGGCCCCCGGCCCCAGCAGGGGCACCCCAGGCCCCCGGCCCCAGCAGGGGCACCCCAGGCCCCCGGCCCCAGCAGGGGCACCCCAGGCCCCCGGCCCCAGCAGGGGCACCCCAGGCCCCCGGCCCCAGCAGGGGCACCCCAGGCCCCCGGCCCCAGCAGGGGCACCCCAGGCCCCCGGCCCCAGCAGGGGCACCCCAGGCCCCCGGCCCCAGCAGGGGCACCCCAGGCCCCCGGCCCCAGCAGGGGCACCCCAGAGCCCCGGCCCCAGCAGGGGCACCCCAGGCCCCCGGCCCCAGCAGGGGCACCCCAGGCCCCCGGCCCCAGCAGGGGCACCCCAGGCCCCCGGCCCCAGCAGGGGCACCCCAGGCCCCCGGCCCCAGCAGGGGCACCCCAGGCCCCCGGCCCCAGCAGGGGCACCCCAGGCCCCCGGTCCCAGCAGGGGCACCCCAGGCCCCCGGCCCCAGCAGGGGCACCCCAGGCCCCCGGCCCCAGCAGGAGCAGCCCAGATCCCCGGCCCCAGCAGGAGCAGCCCAGATCCCCGGCCCCAGCAGGGGCAGCCCAGGCCAGGCCCCCGGCCCCAGTAGGGGCAGCTCAGGCCAGGCCCCCGGCCCCGGCAGGGGCAGCCCAGGCCAGGCCCCCGGCCCCGGCAGGGGCAGCCCAGATCCCCAGCCCTGGCCCCGGCAGGGGCAGCCCAGATCCCCAGCCCCAGCAGGGGCGGCCCAACCCAGCCCTGGCCCCAGCAGGAGCAGCCCAGGTCCGCAACTCCAGCAGGGGCACCCCAGGCCCTGGGCCCCAGCAGGGGCAGCCCAACCCAGTCCTGGCCCCAGCAGGAGCAGCCCAGATCCCCAGCCCCAGCAGGGGCACCCCAGGCCCTTGGCCCCAGCAGTGGTAGCCCAGGTCCCCAGCCCCAGCAGGTGCAGCCCAACCCAGCCTTGACCCCAGCAGGAGCAGCCCAGATCCCCAGCCCCAGCAGGGGCAGCCCAGGCCCCAGCCCTGCCTGCAGCCCAACCCCGCCCAGGTTCCTGGCCCTGTCAGGGGCGGTAGCAGCCCAGGTTCCTGGCCCTGTCAGGGGCGGTAGCAGCCCAGCCTGCCGGCCAGCAGGGGCAACGCAGCCCTTCCCAGCCCACAGCCCAGGCTCCCAGTCTCACCAGGGGCAGCCCAGCCCAGGCTCCCAGTCTCACCAGGGGCAGCCCAGCCCTGGCCCCTAGCCCCAACAGGGGCAGCCCAGCCTAGCCCACAGCCCCAGCAGGGGCAGCCCAGCCTAGCCCACAGCCCCAGCAGGGGCAGCCCAGCCTAGCCCACAGCCCCAGCAGGGGCAGCCCAGCCTAGCCCACAGCCCCAGCAGGGGCAGCAGCAGCCCAGCCCACAGACCAGGCTTCCTGCCCCAGCAGGGGCAGTAGTAGCTCAGCCAAGCCTGCAAACCAGTCTCTTTGGGGTCCTGGGTTGCTGGCTTGGCTAAGCTGCTGCTACACCTGCTGGAGCCGGGGGCCTGGTCTGTGGGCTGGGCTGGGCTGCTGCCTCTCCTGCTGGGGCTGGGAACCTGGGCTGTGGGCTGGGCTGCTGCTGCCTCTGCTGGGGCTGGGAACCTGGTCTGCAGGCTAGGCTGGGCTGGTCTGGGCTGCCACTGCTGGGGCTAGGGGCCTGGGCTGGGTTGGGCCGCCCCTGCACAGGGCTTGGGCTGCACTGCCCCTGCTGAGGCTGGGGGCCTGGGCTGCTGCTGCTCCTGTTGGGGCTGGGGGCCTGGGCTGCTGGCTGAGCTCCCCCTGCTGGGGCTGGGGGCCTGGGCTGGGCTGGGGCTTGGGGTAGGGTTTCCTGTTCTGTACATTTCTTAGCATCCCGGGATTCCGGGGAAAATCTGGGTAGATCCCGGGATTTCCCGGATCAGGTAATATTTGTACAAGTGATGTCAGTTGCTAATGCTACAAACTTCTCTAGTGTAGTATCTGTAGATTATTTGATAAGTAATTAATTCCATAAATAATATGACACTTGGGGAACAGTTCTTTTTATTGTATCGGAAACTGGTGCAGGTATAAGTACAAATCTTAATCAGTCTCATTGTAATATCCATGAAAGAAACAAACATAATTGTGTAAAGGCATTCAAAGTTATCTTTTATAAGCAAAATAATTATATATCATTCTATTTCGAAGCCATACCCCACAAAAACCTAAAGAAAACTTGAATGGTAGTAAAAAATAATACAATCAGTTAACACATTGAAGAGATCCCAGCATCCTACACACAAGGAACAGTGGATTATCATTCATTAGTAATCATTACACAATACACACATTAAAAGTTGTTCATAAAACACACTAAGAAACTCTGGCTTCTTTAGCCACAATAGAACATAATTGCAGTATTGAATGGCATTCAAAGCGAGCTATTACACAAAATAAGAATTTCATATATAATGCCATTTGGAAGCCACACTTTACGTAAACCTACAGTAAATAGAACACTTGAATGGCCTGTGGAAAAAAAAAAAAAGATAAATTTATGTACACAAACCAAACACACAATCATGCACATACTAACAATTGTTCTTGAAATAACTCTTCAGAAAGCACTAACAGTCAATACTGCGGTCAGTGAGCCTTGTTCTGAGTTTTGTTATCAATAGACCAGCAGCTGAAAATGCCTTTTCAGCTTCAACTGAAGTTGGTGGTATTGTGATGAGGGCCTGGTAGTTTCTCTAGATTATGTGTTCTCTCTCCTGTTGCCTCAAACACATCAAACTCTTTCTGAACATGCTTGCATTCATTCACTATTCTATTCTTACTCTGAACCTGTTCTATAGCTGGCTGGAGTTTATCTGTGAGTGAGACATATGATTACAACTAAAATCCCGGGATTTGAACCTAAGTCCCGGGAAAAAAAAACATTACCATTTACAGCTGGGATCCCGGGAAGGAAACCCTAGCTGGGGGCCTGGGCTGTTTGCTGGGATTCCCCTGCTGGGACAGGGGACCTGGGCTGCTGCTGCCCCTGCTGGGGCTGGGGGCCTGGCCTGAACTGGGCTGCCAGCTGGGTTGCCCCTGCTGGGACCTGGAACCTGGCCTGCAAGCTGGGTTGCCCCTGCTGGGACCTGGAACCTGGCCTGCAAGCTGGGCTGCTGCTGCCCCTACTTGGGCTGGGTTGGGCCGCCTCTGCCCTGGGCTGGGAGCCTGGCTGCTGCCGCCCCTGCTGGGGCTGGAAGCCTGATTTGCAGCCTGGGCTGAACTGCTGCTGCCACCCCTGCTGGGGACGCAGGCCTGGACTGCGGGCTGGGTTGGACTGCTGCTGCTCCTGCTGGGGTTAGGAGGGCTGGGTGTCTGCTGCAGCTTGAGCTGAGGGCTGGGCTGTTGGGGCCAGGGGCCTGGGCTGCAGATTAGGTTGGGCTGCTGCCACCCCTGTTGGAGACGGGGTACTGGGCTGCTACTGTCCCTGTTGGGGCCAGAACCCGGGGCTTCTTCCACCCCTGCTGGGACTGGGGTCCTGTGTTTCGGGCTGAGCTGGGCTGCAGACTGGTCTGAGCTTTTGCAACCTCACTTGGAGCTGGGAATGCAGGCTGGGCTGCTGGGGTTAGGACCCTTGGCTGTGGAGTGGGATGGGCTGCTGCTGCTGCTGCTGCTGCTGCAGGATGGGCTGGGCTACTGCTGGAGCTGTGGGATGGGCTGAGTTGCTGAGGTTGAGGTCTGGCCTACAGAGTAGGCTGCTAGGGTCTTGGCAGTAGGGTGCATTAACCCATTCACTGCATCAGTGTTTGTTTACATGTACATCCTGTGTGCGGCAGTTTTCATATATTTAGAAAGCAATATTAGAAAAAATATATTGTCAAAAGAAAGATAGAGAAAAAAATCCTGAGTTCAATGGTACATAACACAATATAGCAAACAAAAAATCTACCTTTGAAACAGGTCTGTGCGGTGATGCCAGGCAAATGATGTGGTTGCACTGTTTCGTCAGTGTCAATCTTGCGAACAGATAAGGTGTAAATCAGCATCTGAACCATCACCGTTATCATCTAACAACGTTTCACTATCATCACTACACCCATCCAGAGATTTTATCCAATATTTGCTTGGGCTACTGCCAGTGGCGGCATGGAGAAGATTTCGTACCATTACCTTCGTAATTTTGTAGGTAATTAAGTTGAGCTCTGCTCCTGGTAAAAATACATAATCTATGAATGGCATTATTCTATAGGGTGCCATGATCTGCTAGCTGATTTATTTCGTGCCATTTCTGATGACAGAATTTTTGAAAATAGGAAATCATATATGATACAGCTACAGTCAGAGCCATTTGGACTCGGATATCATCACGATACAGCCGCAGTTATTGGGTTAAAGAAAAATAATAATAATTAAAAAATGAAAAAAGAACCAGTCATTTGCACCCAGTTCATGGGAAAACAATCCGTTGTTTACTGCGGCTACACCACAACTTGAACATTGCGATCCCCTACCGTACTGCATCTCCCCCCACCCCGCAAGCCTTGTGAGGATGATCTTAATTTTATCCCTGCGCCAATACTATTTAAGTTTAATATTTGAGCATTTCCAATTATATAAACCTTGCAAAATAATTCAAAAAAGTAATTATCCCCTAAGGTACACAATTCCTTGACCCTGTCTGTCCCCAAGACCTCAATCAGGGGTTGATTTTTCAACTTTAACGAAGCTAAATTTTTTACTTTGTTATTTGAAGAGGTTGATTTTACATAACAGAAAATATATATTTCATTTCCCTATGTCAAATACTAACCGCACAGTGAAGCATCTATACTGAAAATAGCACTCGCGTATGGGAGAAAATGGAGAACCGGAGAAATTTTCCCAAACTTAATTTTTACCAACATTTCACAGGAAGTATTGAATGCAATATGATATAAATTCATGAAACATATATTTGGTTGAAGGAATGTGCATAAGAATAAATAAAAGTGAAGAAAATAAACAAAAATGGAAAATCAAAAGGACACATGAAGAAAAACAAATTGGCTTTACATTGAGTGACAAGCCAAATGGTTTCCTGTAAGCCAAGAAACCATTTACAACACTGGGTGGTAACCATATAACCAGTCCATACGTGCTTCCTACGTGTCAACAAGTGGGTTGGTGGAGGGTTAGTGCCCCTCCCCGTGAAACAAATAACTCAGAGTTAAATGGCCACCCCTTACGGGATTTTGGTGTCTGGCAATAGATAGAGAGATAGACACATGAATAGCCTTATAATAATGCTACAGCTGAGTTTGTCAGTTCAATGATCGCAGAATGCACAAGCTCAGGAAGGATGAGAAAGGAGGATCAGATGCAGTGCATGCTCCAGGTAGTCAAAACCACCAACTATACCCGAAAACAGTTAATAAGGAGGATTTGCTAAAGTAGGCCAGTAGAACAGAATACAGTTATGTAGAATAATGTAGGATAGATGATATACACTAGACATGTTTGAAATATGTGCGCGAATATACCAATGGACACGTGATTAGTTGTTGCTGTGAGAGTATTATATTTTTGCAGCATATTAGAGGGAGGTCCCAAAGATACGAGTAGTTAGGTTCCATTTGGCATAGTCGTATAATGAATTCTCATATAACGAAACACGTAACTAATGGTAAAATATTGGTTGGGTTCAAGGACTTCATCAAAGGCAGGTTTTCAAGCTAGAATATATGATACCAAGTGCAACAAACATACCTGTATTACAGAACTGTAGAGAAAGCAACATGAAAGAGCAAATAGTATGCAGATAACATGACTGCACATTAACCCGTTAACTGCGCATGGTGGTTTTTTGGAGGTGTTCGTGGTGCACAGACGTAGGGGTAAAAATGAAATTTCCCAAAGGGCAAATTTTGTCTTAGGAGTTGAGAGAACACTTGCCAAACTATATAGTAATGAAATATTAGCTCAATATTTACCTTGGTAAAGCCACCGATGAACATCGAAGTGTCTGATTCCCTATTGGAATGTATGGTTTTCATTTTCTGATTCCCATTATCTCGACCCAGGCAGAACATAACATCTTTTTCTTCAATTGCAAAACACACACAACCACCTGTTTACAATTATGAATACAGGCACAAACAAAAAAGACGTGATAATAAGTGCAAAATACATTTTTGTCTTGGTATCTTTACCTGTTTCCTCAGGTTTGCTGTAATGGTTTAGATCATTAGATGCAGTGCAACTTGTAGAAAACTGTGAAAACTTTAGGGAAGTGAACGAAAATCTGGGACATGAGACTGACCTTGACCGCATCCTCTCACAATTATCATCTGTCAGTTCACCACCTGTCGTGACGAGTGGATGTACGATATTTTCGCTCGTGGTCATGCCTAAAAACTCATAGTTACACTCATTATCTCGACCTAGACA
Source organism: Coenobita brevimanus (assembly GCF_032717465.1). Lineage (NCBI taxonomy): Eukaryota > Metazoa > Arthropoda > Malacostraca > Decapoda > Coenobitidae > Coenobita > Coenobita brevimanus. The sequence continues at coordinate 43,488,683 of NC_136986.1, forward strand.
GAAAATACGATCTTTTTCCTCCCTTGCAAAACACACACGACCACCCTGTTAACCCTATCCCATAAAGGGGTGAGCGTAAATTCTGGCTGTGGTGTGTAACTCTTGCTCAAGAGCTTTCAGAACAGTCGTGTAGAGATACTGTACTTTTTACTTCTGACGCTCATTAGAAAGTTACTATTCATTATAGAAAGGCCACTTTGGTCACATTTTGAAGATGAAGACTTTTACTCTGTTGTACATTGTTCAGAAAGACAATATATACAAAATAAAATGCAAAAAAAGTGAGTAGAAATTAGCTGACATGCTAAAGAGGTACACTGTCTGTCACGGGGTTTTTATAATATCACGGTAATTTTGAAATATAAATGCTTTAAATGGTTAAATATTATTTAATTTGATAATAATATTCAATAATATTGAAGAGCAAAGACAATGATTGTCTTGCTACATCAAGCAACGATTACTTTACGCTGACTTGCTAAGATTCTCAAGAACGAGAATTTATAAACTTTCTCAACAGTACACAGCAGAGACTAAATACTCACAATTGCTGAATTACTGTACTGTTAGCCTCTGGAGAAAGTTACATCACCCCTGACAATAAATAACTAATACTAACATCAGGTTCTTGCCGATGCTTAACTCCCAGGTGGCACAACGGATATTAAGTTAATACAAGACTGGTCTAAGTACCACTTATGAAAGCAAACGTTTATGCAAGCTAGGAGCTATATGGAAAATGAGCTTAATTACGGAGAAATGAAACAAGAGTTTACTTACATTAAGCTCAAGAAAGGAACTGTTAAATTTATTAATCACAAAAAATAAATTTAACGTTACAATTCAAATCAAATCAATGAGACGCACTCGCTCACTCACACAGAAGCTAAATACTTACGCCTAGGGAAAAACACCTTAACTAAGCTCTTAAAACTACAAAATACACAAAAGAAATACCAGTCGATGAATGCTATGTATCACGACTAAGGTGGGAGGACTGGATTAACTGTCTCAGTGGAGCTTGGGTGCTAGCGACCTCTCACACTTCTTGGAGCACAGGACCTTCCTCCGTCACAGCAAACACAAGACTGAATTCAAATAATGTATGGGCAGGAAGCACGAGCCACCGGAAGAAGGCGTGGCTAACGGTTTATGCAAGCAGAGGCGAACGATAAAGAAACAATTGTATCGCTCAGTAGCGCACTTAGTGACGTGCATTAAATCGGTCACTTTTGAAAGTGACGAATTATTTGAAAAGTATACCCCGAAATGGAGAGAGAAACGGTTAACTGAGCGATACACAGTGAGTTTTCCACTAATAGTTCGTGGCTTCTCACAAAAAGGAAATGTCGCGAATTGATTCGTGACACTGTCCTTTAAAAAAAATATTTGCCCCCCCCCCCCATCCCCCAAAAAAAAAAAATATATATATATTCAAGAAGTAATAATATTTTTTGCTTCAATATGTAGCAGAATAAATTTCCTTTCCAATAATGCATTATTTGTTGTATTTTCTTAAATAATAACGCCACATATATGCGAGAAAAAGGAGCATAAGTGTTTGGCGGGAAGTCAAGAGGTGTACATCCTACCTGTGAGGAACCTCACACCACCCTGAGCCAAGCAAACCAAGTGAGCACGCACACACCAGCTGTGGCAGGCTTAGCTCCACCCACTTTTGCCAGTCATCCAACAAAAATGACGACTCCCTAAATATTTCTTTAGAGCTTACATCGGATGACGGGCTAAGTTGTCAAGCTGACGTCAGAGGTTGACAAATGTATGACGACCCAGGTCGTCATTGGTAAGTCTAAGGGTTAATGACAGCAATATATATTGCGAAAATAACAAGGTAAAATGATAAAGATGAACGTAAAATGGTAGTGAATGATGAACATGTTATTATGGAAAAAATACGTTTTGCCCATCTGTAAACGTATTTATTTCTGCTTTGTCCCTATTCATAATAATCAGACTTATTCTTAATTCTGAAACTGCCTTACGATTCTATTTTTAGCTATGCTCGTGGTGTGGGAGCTCGAAGTCGCGACTCAACTTTTGTATTGCTAATCGGATCTGACCCTCCACTTTGTTTTCTCATGGCAGAGACTAGTCTCAGAGGATGTGCAATTTTCTCATTTAGGACTGAAAATTCAACCCTTTCGCTCCCTTTTTCAGGCATGGGCACAACGATATCGTAAAAAATAACTCGAAACTACCATAAATATATTTTGTCAAATAGTTCAAAAAGTATTCATAACTTTCTTTCCAGCCATTCCTAACATATTATGTTCTGAAATCATTCCCTATCATCATATCTCATACGTGCAACATTTCAGCACCATTCCCGTTGTTTTGGGGGGGGGGTTAACACCTGCCCAGTTGCGTTGCGGCAGTGCCCCAGGGTAGCGGATATCGGTTGCCAATATTTCTGCAACTTCTGCACTCCATTGCAAGCCACAGACTGCGTCTAGGAAGCTGGGATTTTGCACTGTTAGATGCATCTGAACTTTCTCTTCAATATGGCAAGGAAAAAAATAAATAAATTTTCGAACCTTCAAAAAATGGCCTCGGCATTGGACTGGTAACGTGCACGGAAAATTCCGGGCCTTCAGCCACGGAGGGGTTAATACATTCTGCCATAACAGAACTAATTTGTGGAACCCACCTCAGCCGTCTATCAAATATAAGACCTAGAAACCATGTCTCTTCCATGCATGATATTCTCGGACCATAGAGGTACAAGTCAGGGTGTGGGTGAACCCCCCCCCCAAGATGGCCAAAATGTATAGCCATTTTCTTAAAGAAAAACGGAGCCACAAGATTCAGCCGCTTATAAATTTTTATTATAGTCAGGTGCTATTTCCTCTTTGTCATACACATTATAGACCCAGTGAAGGAAATTGAGAGGTGATCCACATATAGTGAGCCTCGTACACCGTCAGGAAGTACACTGATTACATTGTTGATGGCCACAGCAAACAGAGTAATACCAAGGATTTTCCCCTGTGGCATCCCATCTTCAAGTGCACGGGCATTGGAGAGCGCTTCTACTCAGACCCTTAAAAAAGGGTTAGGTAATAACTGCTGAACAGAAATAGGCAAGCTCTCATGAGAAAGGAAAATGCCACGATGTCAGATGGTGTCGTATACCTTCTCCAGATCGAAGACGACCATGACCTGGTGATGGTTAGTGGAGAAAGCCTCACAAGATTCCAAGGACAGTAGGGCATCAGTGCTAGATCGCATTTTATCATACTGGACTGGTGATAAGTAATTTCCCCTCTCTAAATACTACATGAGCCAGCCATTTACCATCTTCTCCAACACCTTGCAAATTTATTAGCTCAGAGCGATGGGACGATAATTTGTTGCCTGCAGATGATCCTTTCCAGGCTTAGGGATGGAAATAACCACAGCAACACCCCAAGAAGACAGAAACTCACCAGTACACGAGGAGAGTGACTCCTCAGACATTTTGTAAAAAGGCAAATGGAATATCATCATAGCCTGGAAAGGAATCGTGACACTGTGACAAAGCCATCTGAAGGTCAGAAACTGAAAAGGGGACATTGTAAGACTCTACCCCAGAAGATGTGCAGCTAAGAGTATGTGATTCCAGGCACCAACGTTGGAATGCTGAAGATAATTTGGTGTCCTTTATAGTTACACCAGTAAAATGCTAGACAAACACTTCAGCAACTGCAAAGGGATCGGTTACTGTCACTTGCATCAGATAAAACAGGAGGGGGGAGGAACATGAAATTTTCCAGAAATCTTTCTGACACAGTTCCACACTTGGGTGAGAGAAATCCTCGAGTGAAGGGAGGAAACATACTCACGCATCTAGCCTCTTTCAATATACGACGTGCTTGAGCATGCGCCCTCTGAAAAACCACCAAATACTGAGTGACCCCACGATGGCAGCAAAGCCGAGAGAAGGCGACTCGTCTGGCCCTCACTGCATAGGTACATTCAGGGGTCCACCGGGGAATTGGACGTTTAGGAGAGCGACCAGTCTTGGGAATAGAAAAAAAAGACTGTCGAGTGCATTACATCAGTTATATATATATGCCCTCGCCTCATCAGCACTACCAAAATTGTCCACCGTGCAATCAGTGGAACAAAATTCCCTGAGGAGTGGCCAGTTCGCCTTATCCAGGCAACAGCGAGTTAGATGACATTGTGGCTCACACTCGGCAGAAGTTAGAATAAATGGGGAAGTGGCCACTGCCGTGCCAGTGTGGCAACACACCCCAACTAAAATCTAGAACACTAGTAGCTGAGCACAGAGACGAATCAGTGGCCTTGAAAACACCAGTCTGACCATGAAAATACGTCATCTCGCCTGAACTCAGCACCCCCAACACCTCATCCTCCACCAAAGAGGCCAGCACGGCACCTCGAGGTTGGTCACACCATGGATGATGACCATTCAGATCACCCAGTAAAAGAAATGGGGGAGGAAGATCACTAACAAGGTCGTTGAGATCTACCCTCTCACCTAGGGCATTAGGGGGGAGATAGAGACTACACACTATATAATGACGGTGAAGGAAAATCTGAATGGCAACAGCCTGAGGTGGAACTGAAAGACTAAGACATGTGAATGGGACATCACAGCGAACTAGGATAGCAGTACCACCGTGATGTCTTTGGCCAGGAAGAGGATCACAATAAAATGCATGGTAACCAGGAGGACTGGTAGTAGTAGTATCCCCAATCATGATCTCCTGTAAAAAGTGGGCAATAAGACTATGCGATTCCTCCCCACTAGAACGTAAACCACAACTCCATTGAATTATAGATGCCACAGTGGATTGGTATTGTATCAAGGCACTCCTAGTACCAGAGTTTTGGACACTGGAAACCTTGACGGGTTTCCGAGTACCTGGTCGAGGGTAAGGTTTATTAACAGGTTTTCTAACCACGGCCAACCCCTTGGACGAGGAACCCAAGATACTCGATTTTTAAGACGGCAAAGTGAGGAAGAAGGACCGTAAGCTGCCTTGGCCTGAACAGAGCAGGCAGTGCCATCACGAGGAGGAGTACTGTCTTCAGCGCACCCCACAGTACGAAAATCTTGAGAGGACAAGGTCACATGCAGCTGGGGAGGCACATCAGCAACCCCGGCACCACCACTGTCCGGTGGAGGTCGGACCATCAGCGAATCATCATCCCCAGCCTGCACCTGCCCCAACCCCTGAGAGTCCTGAGCAGAATGAGTAGTGGATTCCACAGCAGAAACCTTTGGTGATAGGGTTTCAGTTTCTCTAATGAGCCACGGTGACGTTTGCCATGCACAGGAGGGGCGTTGGAATTTTTGGATACGTCAGGACAAGGAGATACATCTACGTGGATATCTGTCACCACCACAGAAGGGAGCAAGCACCCAGCCACCAAAATGGGGGCAGAAACAGTCGGAGTAGAGGGTGGGCGAACACCACTCTCGCATGCAATATCAGTTCCAGAGACATCATCTGGCAAATAACCAGATGTGGAAGTGGTCATTTTAACGGGTCGAAGCGACTTCTGGGATATAGAAGGACGCACAGGCGCTCCAGAAAGAACAGAAACATAAGTAACCCTGGGCTGAAGGAAAAGAGTCTAGGCCCTCGTCTTTGCTTCTGGAAACGAAACATCACACATGTGAATGGTCAAGATCTTTTCTAGGCAGTATCTTGGCCTGTTTCTAGAAGATACAGCTTGAGTACCTCCAGAGTGATAGCAATTAAGGGGTCCTGGACAGGCACTGGTATGACTTGGGCCACCACAGGAGAGACAAACACCAGGAAGGCCAGCCTGTGCACAGTGGCAAAATTGGCTAACATGCTCATACCCCTGACAGTGGAAACAGCGCTTTGGGGTCAGCACATACGGCTTCACAGAAAGTGATTGCCGTGCTAAGCTTCAGAGATGTAGGCAATGTTGATCTGTCAAAACTCAGGAACAAGGTCAGAGTCAGGGTCAGATCATCATCCATCTACTGAAGGCACTCAGCCTTCGCCACACCAGACTCCCACGGTTCCTCCAACAGTCTTTCCTCTCGGTATCGGACGAGATCATGCAAATATGCTACACCCTTACATTGGTTGAACATAGCGTGTGGAACGGAGGCAACACCAGTACCAGAAACATTGAGTCAGAGCCAGCAACTGGGAACTTTCCTCTGGGGAGGACACCTCAAGAAGGATGTTTCCATCCCCCTGAGTAGTTATCCTGGGTTCCCTCCAACAAGCACAATGGTATGGTGCAGATTAAAAATATCCATATCTAGCACTGACCCACCCACAGAGGGCTTCAGCGCTAGATATTGCATGCAGGTCGTGGCACTGCTTCGTCCAGGCCCAACCCTAGAGCTGCACCAGCTTGACAGGAACGTCTCCCAGTCTCAGCTGAATGCTGGGGCAGAGGATGACATTTACGAGGGGCCTGGAAAGGCTCCCAGAGTGGCAATAAGGTAAATCAATCCTGAAGAATGACCTGGGACAGATGCAACATCAACCATAGGGTTCTTTGTATTTAATTAATCCATCCATACAGTAAATAATACTTCATTCCCCCATCCTTCCACCCACCTTGGAGTCCAACAAGGGGAGGTCACACCCCAGGGATAACACCACCAGCGACCCCAGAGGTAGTGGGAGAGTATACGCAGGTAACCACTGGGGGACCTGGACAAGGGTGACTACAGGACAGTATGAGGCACCAGGTGACCCTAGACAACACATGACCAGCTGATTGACCTGGTTGGGCCCAACCAGGTCGCCCGTCTAGCCAGATTAAGGGACCAAAGAGGTGTATTGCTGGCTGCATGGCGCAGCGTGCAGCATCGCTCAACCCCCCAGGACTCCCGTCTCCCAGCATTACGGGACACCACGCATGGCAAACACGTGGGGAGGCAACAGTTCAGCCCTGGATGGCTGATGGGCAGGGACTAACATCACCAGCAGGCTTCCTCCACCAGTGATGTAGAGGGTGCTTGGTCCACGAGGCCGACAATTACCGAACCCTACAAAAATATGCAGGCCTCCAAAGTACGTGGCACTGCCAAGCACTCTTCAAAGCCCTGGATGGCTGATGGGCAGGGACTAACATCACCAGCAGGCTTCCTCCACCAGTGATGTAGAGGGTGCTTGGTCCACGAGGCCGACAATTACCGAACCCTACAAAAATATGCAGGCCTCCAAAGTACGTGGCACTGCCAAGCACTCTTCAAAGCCCCGCCACCACGTCAAGATGAACCCTCTCAGCAGGAGGGTTGGATATGTCTCCCCACCCCACATAAAGTGAAGTAGATTTTTTTCAAGTGTCACCAAAACTGGGTTCTGAAAATTATTTTCAATTGCCATAGTTTTGTTACATTTACAAAACACTGAAGGTTTAGAGTTCCATTGGGTAGCCCTATACTCTTTCATGTGTAGAGATAATGATTTTAACAATTTTTCTGTCCACATAAAAATGAACAATGAGGTAAGATGTTAATCCCGGTCAACTTCATTACCCATGGCATCCAGCATATATTTCTGCTGACCCTTCTAGCCGGGCATTTCAGAGAAAATCACCTTTTTTAAAATATTAATATCTCGGCTAATACTTAACCAGAAATAAAAACTGGCCTAATACTTGGCAATCCTTCTACTTCAAGCTGATGGCTTCAGATTGTCTGTGAAGTGCATAATGTCAGAGAGAGGGGGAGGGGGGCAACTTTTGGTGTGTGTTTTTTGCCCGTGTCCGTGTGCGTGGCTGAGGCGCAGTGGCACAACTAAGGCTTATAGTAGCCCTCCACGATAACAACACTTCCAGAAGGCCGCAGTCAAGCACAAACACCATTTCCGGTTGGGTTTTTCAGGAGTGTGGCATGAGTGTGGTTACTATAACAACACCCTCGAGGCAGGCTGGCTCAGCTCACCATAGCCACATACGCCTTCTCGCCTCATCACTGCGCCACCATGCCTCCACCAGCGCCTTACACCACACACATACACAGAGATGTATGTTTGGCTTGCATTGTCACATGATTCTAGCACTGCTGTGCCACTAGAAGTGTGGGTATTACTACTGCTACTACCACCACACTATCACTACTACTGCATACACACAACCTAAATAATAATATTATGAACAATATAGTTACAGGGTATCCATATATTATCCATAATCCACTGTATTTTCCATCCAGTCCTACATTGTCCCATGAGGAGTGTAGGAGCCCGGGGCTGGGCAGTTGGTCTCGACATTTAAGATGAGAGGGACCAGCCTCACTCAACCATGAGTGGCATTACATGAGCAGTCAACCCCAACCATCCCATGGATATAATCCTTCACTGGCTCAATCCGACTGGAGCGCAATAATTACCCAATAAATACCAGGCGCCAAAATTTGGTTATATGATTACCACCCAGCATAGTAAATGGTTTCCTGGTGTACTAGAAACCATTTGGCTTGTCACTCAGTGTAGAGTTACCTACAGGCAGAAGAAAGAGGAAAGAATGAAGGAAAGAAAGACAGAAGAGGATGGAAGAAGGATGGAGGAGAGGAAAGGGCAGACACCCGACAGCAGCACTACATCGAGTGAGTGGATGGTGAGCGCCCCCACCTACCACAATGTATTTTCCACTATAACAATTTTTTCCCTATGAATCAAAATGTACGGTCACTCTCAAAGGAATAGATACCGCATTAGGCAACCCCTTCACGTTTCGTGTGGTAACACTGTAACCTTTACAACTTCAGGTGATTTGAGTTGGGCTTTTAGATACTATTACTTAGTGAACCCCAATTCGAATTTACTTTTGCTTCTTGATGAACTATTGTAGCTATGCTGTGTGTGAAAATGCTCTTCATAATCTTGTTTTGTATATTAAATAATCGCATCATAGTGCAAATGGCAAATCCTTTTATCTCAGTAGATAATCTAATGTTAAACACTTACATGATGTAGGATCTGTCACTGGCATTAAAACATGATGAGTGGATGTACTAAAACAATTATGACCAATGATTTCTAACTATTCCCCACACAATTCATAACATTCCGTTTCAAGTGATTATTATAACTTTCACCCCATAGCCTAACCTACAATAATTTTGTACTGAACTGCACATTATAAACATCTTGCGGCTTAAAAAAGAAAAGTTGCTTAATATTAAAGACAGCATGTCTTATGATGCATAATCTCGATGTAGGCTACAGCACCATAGTGAAGTAGGGACATCTCTTTGACATTATTATGTTTCATGGTTTTGAAGAGTTTGTAAAATGACAAAGAAACCATCACCACAGTATACAAACAATATATACATTCAGTGATGAATTATGCAAGCCCTGCTTGGGCATCTAACCTCTCTCAAACACACTACAACACTCTACAGACCATACAGAACAAGGCCCGCAAAATAGTCACAGGCTGGACAGCTACTGCACCCACAGACCACCTACATCAAGAAACCGAAGTCCTTGTAGTCAAGGGTCACCTAGACATGAGAGGCACCCAAATTCTCACTGCAGCCTTCACAAACCCACAACATCCACTACACTACATGGCAGCACATCCACACACAAAGGGGAACATCAAAACAACACCCAGCACACGAAATCGTACACAAATACTGTCATCTCTCCCCTCTCGCCCGCGTCAGACAAACTTCCGGAAGCATATCCATACCCAAATCACTCGCCGCTCCACTCCGTCACTTAAAGACAAGACACAGGTGCATGCATGACGTCCTGATATCCATCCTTGTGAATCCTATCTCAATCATGAGGACAGGGTCCATCAGGCCAGGCTGAGATGTCGGCATCATGCAGCCCTCTTAGGTTACCAGAAGAGGCTGGATGACTCTGTCACTGATTCCTGCCCAGGATGTAACAGAGCACCCCATACTATTAAGCACATTATGGAAGACTGCATTGAGCACAATCACCTACACCAGCAACACAACTCACACTCCTTGAGGGCTCTGTGGGAAAGCCCGGTCTCGGCCGTGGCCTCCCTTAGGGACTCGGTGCTGTTCGGCCAGAGTGCCTAGGGAACTACCACTACTGTGATCTCAATGCCCTCATCAGAAGAAAAAATTTCTTTGGTGCATAATCTACATCTGATTTTATGATGTAATACTGCAGGGGTGGGGAACCTTTCTTCTATTAAGGGCCATTAGGAAATTTTAAACATCATTCGCGTGCCATAAAAAATTATTAATTAAAAATCAACTGTTGCCCAGTACATAATGTACATACATACATATATATATATATATATATATATATATGTAACTATCTATCTACGTATTTATCTATCTATCTGTATAGAGATAGATACACAATATAATATTTATATATATATATATATATATATATATATATATACATACATATATATATCTTTCTATCTATCTACATATTTATCTATCTATCTATCTATATATATATATATATATATATATATATATATATATATGTATATATATAATATATATATATTGACAGATATACAGTAGACCCTTCTTATCTGCGGATTTAAGTTTCCACAGATCAAACTCATTTTAATACTGTACTATACACTGTAACTTAATTTGAAATCAGCGAGCAACTCGCACTTCTTTTGTAGCAACCGTTAGCATGCCCCCACCCACGGGTATTCCTGCCACTCGGCCAGTCTTATTGTAAACACCAATCAGTTCATTACTTACGTAGTCGTCACCCTTCTCATGTTTACAACTCTACTGTACTTCATTGTGGAAGTGAAAAATGGCTCCAGGGAAACAAATAAAGGATAAAAGCAATCCTTCAAAGCCAAAGAGAGGGCGTAAGGTGTTATCATTGGCAGAGAAAAGGGTCAGACTAGACTCTCAGCTTACCTTCAGTGCCGCCACACATCTCGTCGTCTCACCACATTAACACTGTAGGAACTCCACTACAATCATTGTCGTCATCATACAGTAATCATCGTCATCTATACAGCACTCATCATCATCATCATACAACAATCGTCATCATTGTACGAAGGTTATGAGGAGAACACACAGTCTTTTGGTGAGTGTTAATATGCATTTGTAATTTTTAAAGTAAGTTTAATTTTTTTCAGGGATGTGCCTAGCTTATTTGGAAATAATATGCCATTTTGTGATGACCTGAGTATGTGCGGAATTTGCCTCCCACTGGGGTCTGTGGAACCTAATCCCCACGGATAACTAGAGTCTACTGTGTATCTGTACATATATATATATATATATATATATATATATATATATATATATATATACAGTATATATATATATATATATATATATATATATATATACAGTATATATATATATATATATATATACATCATTATCAACCGTTGAGGTCCACTGCAGGACTGGCCTATCCCTACTGAACCAGGGACGATACAGCCAATGTATCTCTACTCAGTGGCTTAGGTTGTCCGGTCAAGACTGAATGTAGGATGAGAAGTGCTTGTTAGTGTAATTGTAATGTTGGAGTGGCATTGGATGTGTGTGTAGTCTGTGAACCAAGTGTACGTGGCCTGCCGTAAGTCAACTGGGTGCAAACATACTATAGTCGTGGCACGCAACTCTGAGGTTATTATCGTGCCCTGGCATCTTACCATTCAAATATGCGTCTGATTTTGTGAATATGAGATGCATGTGATTCGTGTATAATATATTTTGTATAATAACAATCATGTATAATATATTCGTGCATAATAATGTGATTTGTACATAATATGATACGAAATCGGACGCACTTTTGAATGGTAGGTTGCCAGGGCACGAGAATAACAACCTCAGAGTCACACGCCACGACTATAGTATGTTTGCACCCAGTCGGCTTACGGCAGGCCAAGTACACTTGGTTCACAGACTACACACACATTAAAAGCCACTCCAACATTACAATTACACTCACAAGCACTTCTCATCCTACATTCAGTCTCACCCAGACAGCCTAAGCCACTGGGTAGAGATACAATGGCTGTATCGTCCCTGGTTCAGTAGGGATAGGCCAGTCCTCCAGTGGACCTGAACAGTTGATAATGATATATATATGTACAGATACACAGTAGACTCTAGTTATCCGTGGCGATTAGGTTCCACAGACCCCAGTGGGAGGCAAATTCCGCATATATTCAGGTCATCACAAAATGGCATATTATTTCCAAATAAGCTAGGCACATCCCTGAAAAAAATTAAACTTACTTTAAAAATTACAAATGCATATTAACACTCACCAAAAGACTGTGTGTTCTCTTCATAACCTTCATACAATGATGATGATTGTTGTATGATGATGATGAGTGCTGTATAGATGACGATGATTACTGTATGATGACGACAATGACTGTAGTGCAGTTCCTACAGTGTTAATGTGGTGAGACGACGAGCTGTGTGGCGGCACTGAAGGTAAGCTGAGAGTCTAGTCTGACCCTTTTCTCTGCCAATGATAACACCTTACGCCCTCTCTTTGGCTTTGAAGGATTGCTTTTATCCTTTATTTGTTTCCTTGGAGCCATTTTTCACTTCCACAATAAAGTACAGTAGAGTTGTAAACATGAGAAGGGTGACGACTAAGTAACAAACTGATTGGTGTTTACAATAAGACTGACCGAGTGGCAGGAATACCCGTGGGTGGGGGCATGCTAACGGTTGCTACAAAAGAAGTGCGAGTTGCTCACTGATTTCAAATTAAGTTACAGTACAGTATTAAAGTGAGTTTGATCTGTGGAAACTTAAATAAGCGGATAAGAAGGGTCTACTGTATATAAATATATATATATATATTATGTTATGTACTCGGATACAGTTGATTTTAAGATAATAATTTTGTATGGCCCTTAATAGGAGGAAGGTTCCCCACCCCTGCAATATTACACCATAAAATCGGATGTAGATTATACATCAAAGAAATTTTTTCTTCTGATAAGGGCATTGAGATCACAGTAGTAGTAGTTCCCTAGGCACTCTGGCCGAACAGCACCGAGTCCCTAGGGGAGGCCACGGCCGAGACCGGGCTTTCTCACACAGCTCTCAAGGAGTGTAAGTTGTGTTGCTGGTGTAGGTGATTGTGCTCAATGCAGTCTTCCATAATGTGCTTAATAGTATGGGGTGCTCTGTTACATCCTGGGCAGGAATCAGTGACAGAGTCATCCAGCCTCTTCTGGTAACCTAAGAGGGCTGCATGATGCCGACATCTCAGCCTGGCCTGATGGACCCTGTCCTCATGATTGAGATAGGATTCACAAGGATGGATATCAGGACGTCATGCATGCACCTGTGTCTTGTCTTTAAGTGACGGAGTGGAGCGGCGAGTGATTTGGGTATGGATATGCTTCCGGAAGTTTGTCTGACGCGGGTGAGAGGGGAGAGATGACAGTATTTGTGTACGATTTCGTGTGCTGGGTGTTGTTTTGATGTTCCTCTTTGTTTGTGGATGTGCTGCCATGTAGTGTAGTGGATGTTGTGGGTTTGTGAAGGCTGCAGTGAGAATTTGGGTGCCTCTCATGTCTAGGTGATCCTTGACTTCAAGGACTTCGGTTTCTTGATGTAGGTGGTCTGTGGGTGCAGTAGCTGTCCAGCCTGTGACTATTTTGCGGGCCTTGTTCTGTATGGTCTGTAGAGTGTTGTAGTGTGTTTGAGAGAGGTTAGATGCCCAAGCAGGGCTTGCATAATTCATCACTGAATGTATATATTGTTTGTATACTGTGGTGATGGTTTCTTTGTCATTTTACAAACTCTTCAAAACCATGAAACATAATAATGTCAAAGAGATGTCCCTACTTCACTATGGTGCTGTAGCCTGCATCGAGATTATGCATCATAAGACATGCTGTCTTTAATATTAAGCAACTTTTCTTTTTTAAGCCGCAAGATGTTTATAATGTGCAGTTCAGTACAAAATTATTGTAGGTTAGGCTATGGGGTGAAAGTTATAATAATCACTTGAAACGGAATGTTATGAATTGTGTGGGGAATAGTTAGAAATCATTGGTCATAATTGTTTTAGTACATCCACTCATCATGTTTTAATGCCAGTGACAGATCCTACATCATGTAAGTGTTTAACATTAGATTATCTACTGAGATAAAAGGATTTGCCATTTGCACTATGATGCGATTATTTAATATACAAAACAAGATTATGAAGAGCATTTTCACACACAGCATAGCTACAATAGTTCATCAAGAAGCAAAAGTAAATTCGAATTGGGGTTCACAAAGTAATAGTATCTAAAAGCCCAACTCAAATCACCTGAAGTTGTAAAGGTTACAGTGTTACCACACGAAACGTGAAGGGGTTGCCTAATGCGGTATCTGTTCCTTTGAGAGTGACCGTACATTTTGATTCACAGGGAAAAAATTGTTATAGTGGAAAATATATTGTGGTAGGTGGGGGCGCTCACCATCCACTCACTCGATGTAGTGCTGCTGTCGGGTGTCTGCCCTTTCCTCTCCTCCATCCTTCTTTCCTTCCATCCTCTTCTGTCGTCCTTTCCTTGTCCATCTGCCTATGGGTAACTTTACACTCCCTCTTCTGTCTTTCCTTCATTCTTTCCTCTTTCTTCTGCCTGTAGGTAACTCTACACTGAGTGACAAGCCAAATGGTTTCTAGTACACCAGGAAACCATTTACTATGCTGGGTGGTAATCATATAACCAAATTTTGGCGCCTGGTATTTATTGGGTAATTATTGCGCTCCAGTCGGATTGAGCCAGTGAAGGATTATATCCATGGGATGGTTGGGGTTGACTGCTCATGTAATGCCACTCATGGTTGAGTGAGGCTGGTCCCTCTCATCTTAAATGTCGAGACCAACTGCCCAGCCCCGGGCTCCTACACTCCTCATGGGACAATGTAGGATTGGATGGAAAATACAGTGGATTATGGATAATATATGGATACCCTGTAACTATATTGTTCATAATATTATTATTTAGGTTGTGTGTATGCAGTAGTAGTGATAGTGTGGTGGTAGTAGCAGTAGTAATACCCACACTTCTAGTGGCACAGCAGTGCTAGAATCATGTGACAATGCAAGCCAAACATACATCTCTGTGTATGTGTGTGGTGTAAGGCGCTGGTGGAGGCATGGTGGCGCAGTGATGAGGCGAGAAGGCGTATGTGGCTATGGTGAGCTGAGCCAGCCTGCCTCGAGGGTGTTGTTATAGTAACCACACTCATGCCACACTCCTGAAAAACCCAACCTGAAATGGTGTTTGTGCTTGACTGCGGCCTTCTGGAAGTGTTGTTATCGTGGAGGGCTACTATAAGCCTTAGTTGTGCCACTGCGCCTCAGCCACGCACACGGACACGGGCAAAAAACACACACCAAAAGTTGCCCCCCTCCCCCTCTCTCTGACATTATGCACTTCACAGACAATCTGAAGCCATCAGCTTGAAGTAGAAGGATTGCCAAGTATTAGGCCAGTTTTTATTTCTGGTTAAGTATTAGCCGAGATATTAATATTTTAAAAAAGGTGATTTTCTCTGAAATGCCCGGCTAGAAGGGTCAGCAGAAATATATGCTGGATGCCATGGGTAATGAAGTTGACCGGGATTAACATCTTACCTCATTGTTCATTTTTATGTGGACAGAAAAATTGTTAAAATCATTATCTCTACACATGAAAGAGTATAGGGCTACCCAATGGAACTCTAAGCCTTCAGTGTTTTGTAAATGTAACAAAACTATGGCAATTGAAAATAATTTTCAGAACCCAGTTTTGGTGACACTTGAAAAAAATCTACTTCACTTTATGTGGGGTGGGGAGACATATCCAACCCTCCTGCTGAGAGGGTTCATCTTGACGTGGTGGCGGGGCTTTGAAGAGTGCTTGGCAGTGCCACGTACTTTGGAGGCCTGCATATTTTTGTAGGGTTCGGTAATTGTCGGCCTCGTGGACCAAGCACCCTCTACATCACTGGTGGAGGAAGCCTGCTGGTGATGTTAGTCCCTGCCCATCAGCCATCCAGGGCTTTGAAGAGTGCTTGGCAGTGCCACGTACTTTGGAGGCCTGCATATTTTTGTAGGGTTCGGTAATTGTCGGCCTCGTGGACCAAGCACCCTCTACATCACTGGTGGAGGAAGCCTGCTGGTGATGTTAGTCCCTGCCCATCAGCCATCCAGGGCTGAACTGTTGCCTCCCCACGTGTTTGCCATGCGTGGTGTCCCGTAATGCTGGGAGACGGGAGTCCTGGGGGGTTGAGCGATGCTGCACGCTGCGCCATGCAGCCAGCAATACACCTCTTTGGTCCCTTAATCTGGCTAGACGGGCGACCTGGTTGGGCCCAACCAGGTCAATCAGCTGGTCATGTGTTGTCTAGGGTCACCTGGTGCCTCATACTGTCCTGTAGTCACCCTTGTCCAGGTCCCCCAGTGGTTACCTGCGTATACTCTCCCACTACCTCTGGGGTCGCTGGTGGTGTTATCCCTGGGGTGTGACCTCCCCTTGTTGGACTCCAAGGTGGGTGGAAGGATGGGGGAATGAAGTATTATTTACTGTATGGATGGATTAATTAAATACAAAGAACCCTATGGTTGATGTTGCATCTGTCCCAGGTCATTCTTCAGGATTGATTTACCTTATTGCCACTCTGGGAGCCTTTCCAGGCCCCTCGTAAATGTCATCCTCTGCCCCAGCATTCAGCTGAGACTGGGAGACGTTCCCGTCAAGCTGGTGCAGCTCTAGGGTTGGGCCTGGATGAAGCAGTGCCACGACCTGCATGCAATATCTAGCGCTGAAGCCCTCTGTGGGTGGGTCAGTGCTAGATATGGATATTTTTAATCTGCACCATACCATTGTGCTTGTTGGAGGGAACCCAGGATAACTACTCAGGGGGATGGAAACATCCTTCTTGAGGTGTCCTCCCCAGAGGAAAGTTCCCAGTTGCTGGCTCTGACTCAATGTTTCTGGTACTGGTGTTGCCTCCGTTCCACACGCTATGTTCAACCAATGTAAGGGTGTAGCATTTTCGCATGATCTCGTCCGATACCGAGAGGAAAGACTGTTGGAGGAACCGTGGGAGTCTGGTGTGGCGAAGGCTGAGTGCCCTCAGAAGATGGATGATGTTCTGACCCTGACTCTGACCTTGTTCCTGAGTTTTGACAGATCAACATTGCCTACATCTCTGAAGCTTAGCACGGCAATCACTTTCTGTGAAGCCGTATGTGCTGACCCCAAAGCGCTGTTTCCACTGTCAGGGGTATGAGCATGTTAGCCAATTTTGCCACTGTGCACAGGCTGGCCTTCCTGGTGTTTGTCTCTCCTGTGGTGGCCCAAGTCATACCAGTGCCTGTCCAGGACCCCTTAATTGCTATCACTCTGGAGGTACTCAAGCTGTATCTTCTAGAAACAGGCCAAGATACTGCCTAGAAAAGATCTTGACCATTCACATGTGTGATGTTTCGTTTCCAGAAGCAAAGACGAGGGCCTAGACTCTTTTCCATCAGCCCAGGGTTACTTATGTTTCTGTTCTTTCTGGAGCGCCTGTGCGTCCTTCTATATCCCAGAAGTCGCTTCGACCCGTTAAAATGACCACTTCCACATCTGGTTATTTGCCAGATGATGTCTCTGGAACTGATATTGCATGCGAGAGTGGTGTTCGCCCACCCTCTACTCCGACTGTTTCTGCCCCCATTTTGGTGGCTGGGTGCTTGCTCCCTTCTGTGGTGGTGACAGATATCCACGTAGATGTATCTCCTTGTCCTGACGTATCCAAAAATTCCAACGCCCCTCCTGTGCATGGCAAACGTCACCGTGGCTCATTAGAGAAACTGAAACCCTATCACCAAAGGTTTCTGCTGTGGAATCCACTACTCATTCTGCTCAGGACTCTCAGGGGTTGGGGCGGGTGCAGGCTGGGGATGATGATTCGCTGATGGTCCGACCTCCACCGGACAGTGGTGGTGCCGGGGTTGCTGATGTGCCTCCCCAGCTGCATGTGACCTTGTCCTCTCAAGATTTTCGTACTGTGGGGTGCGCTGAAGACAGTACTCCTCCTCGTGATGGCACTGCCTGCTCTGTTCAGGCCAAGGCAGCTTACGGTCCTTCTTCCTCACTTTGCCGTCTTAAAAATCGAGTATCTTGGGTTCCTCGTCCAAGGGGTTGGCCGTGGTTAGAAAACCTGTTAATAAACCTTAACCTCGACCAGGTACTCGGAAACCCGTCAAGGTTTCCAGTGTCCAAAACTCTGGTACTAGGAGTGCCTTGATACAATACCAATCCACTGTGGCATCTATAATTCAATGGAGTTGTGGTTTACGTTCTAGTGGGGAGGAATCGCATAGTCTTATTGCCCACTTTTTACAGGAGATCATGATTGGGGATACTACTACTACCAGTCCTCCTGGTTACCATGCATTTTATTGTGATCCTCTTCCTGGCCAAAGACATCACGGTGGTACTGCTATCCTAGTTCGCTGTGATGTCCCATTCACATGTCTTAGTCTTTCAGTTCCACCTCAGGCTGTTGCCATTCAGATTTTCCTTCACCGTCATTATATAGTGTGTAGTCTCTATCTCCCCCCTAATGCCCTAGGTGAGAGGGTAGATCTCAACGACCTTGTTAGTGATCTTCCTCCCCATTTCTTTTACTGGGTGATCTGAATGGTCATCATCCATGGTGTGACCAACCTCGAGGTGCCGTGCTGGCCTCTTTGGTGGAGGATGAGGTGTTGGGGGTGCTGAGTTCAGGCGAGATGACGTATTTTCATGGTCAGACTGGTGTTTTCAAGGCCACTGATTCGTCTCTGTGCTCAGCTACTAGTGTTCTAGATTTTAGTTGGGGTGTGTTGCCACACTGGCACGGCAGTGGCCACTTCCCCATTTATTCTAACTTCTGCCGAGTGTGAGCCACAATGTCATCTAACTCGCTGTTGCCTGGATAAGGCGAACTGGCCACTCCTCAGGGAATTTTGTTCCACTGATTGCACGGTGGACAATTTTGGTAGTGCTGATGAGGCGGGGGCATATATATATAACTGATGTAATGCACTCGACAGTCTTTTTTTTTCTATTCCCAAGACTGGTCGCTCTCCTAAACGTCCAATTCCCCGGTGGACCCCTGAATGTACCTATGCAGTGAGGGCCAGACGAGTCGCCTTCTCTCGGCTTTGCTGCCATCGTGGGGTCACTCAGTATTTGGTGGTTTTTCAGAGGGCGCATGCTCAAGCACGTCGTATATTGAAAGAGGCTAGATGCGTGAGTATGTTTCCTCCCTTCACTCGAGGATTTCTCTCACCCAAGTGTGGAACCGTGTCAGAAAGATTTCTGGAAAATTTCATGTTCCTCCCCCCTCCTGTTTTATCTGATGCAAGTGACAGTAACCGATCCCTTTGCAGTTGCTGAAGTGTTTGTCTAGCATTTTACTGGTGTAACTATAAAGGACACCAAATTATCTTCAGCATTCCAACGTTGGTGCCTGGAATCACATACTCTTAGCTGCACATCTTCTGGGGTAGAGTCTTACAATGTCCCCTTTTCAGTTTCTGACCTTCAGATGGCTTTGTCACAGTGTCACGATTCCTTTCCAGGCTATGATGATATTCCATTTGCCTTTTTACAAAATGTCTGAGGAGTCACTCTCCTCGTGTACTGGTGAGTTTCTGTCTTCTTGGGGTGTTGCTGTGGTTATTTCCATCCCCAAGCCTGGAAAGGATCATCTGCAGGCAACAAATTATTGTCCCATCTTTCTGACCTAATGTTTTTGCAAGGTGTTGGAGAAGATGGTAAATGGCTGGCTCATGCAGCATTTAGAGAAGGGAAACTACTTACCAGCAGTCCAGTATGGTTTTTATAAAATGCAATCCACCACTGATACCCTACTCTTCTTGGTATCTTGGAGGGTGCACCCAGGAATTTTCTGGGGGGGGGGGGGGTATTGAGGTGAGGTCAGGTAATCCGATAATTATGGGGAGGTCACATGCAGGTTTAGTCCGAGAGCTGCTGGCTCTTTGTTTGTTCTTGCAAGTTTTTCATGTTTTGCTGTTATCGAAATAATTATACAGTATATAAAATTTTAAAGGACCAAGAGAGCTAGGGGGGGACCGCCCCCCCTCTGTGGGTGCACCCCAGGTATCTTGTGTCTGTGAGGCTTTCTCTATTAACCAAGACCAGGTCACATTCTTCTTCGATCTGGAGAAGGTATATGATACTGTCTGGCATCATGTCATTTTACTTTCTCTTCATGAATTTGGTCTTCATGGGAGCTTTGCCCCCCCCAGTCACGGCGTGCTACTCTGATGTTGGTATTATCTTACCCTGGCAACCTACCCTTCAGCTGTGCGTCTGATTTCGTATATAATACAAGACACATGTGATTTGTGTATAATAATATTCGTATATAATATATTCGTGCATAATAATATGATTTGTGTATAATACGAAATCGGACGCACTTTTGATTGGTCAGTTGCCAGGGTACGATAATGACGTCAGAGTCATGTGCCGCGACTATAGCTGTTTTTTAAGGGTCCGAGTAGGAGTGCTTCCTAATGCCTGTGCACTTGAAGATAGGGTGCCACAGGGGAGTATTTTTAGTGTCACTCTTTTTGCTGTGGCCTTCAACAGTGTAATGAATGTACTTCCTGATGGTGTACGAGGCGAGGTCGCTTTCCTCAGAGGAAGAATCACTTTCACAATTAGCAATAATGTCACCTCAAGTTCTCTCCCTATCGCACTATCACTAAGGCCTTTTCCTTTCTGGTCTTTGGACTTCACTGGTGTTCAAGTCGGCGGTGGCAGGTGCTCTGCCAAGAATCCGGACACACGGAAAACATTTTGCGTAGGTATATCCATTACAGAGGTATGCAGGTAACAGGAGCATGACTCAAATGCATGCATGAGAGTTGCCAGTGGCTGCGTGTGGTGGAAGTAACCCACAGAATATTCAAACAATGCCTCTAAACGTTTGATTACATATACTGTACATGTCACCCAGATGTCCCCGGGCCATCATGTATGCTTGGCTACCAGACACTATGGGTTAAAGCTGTATTAATGTTACAGTACAATTCTTGTTCCCAAAAGATTATTCACAGCTTGTGCCATTTCCTACCTTTAAGATCTTTATTGCAGGTATTGTTGCCACAGCCAACGAACTGTCCTAAGGAGATCTTTGACTTGATGAGAGAATGCTGGAAGAGGTCAGACGCCGATCGTCCCTCTTTCCGTGAAATTCACATGTTCCTGCAGAGGAAGAATCTGGGTTACTCACCGGTTACCTGAGACTTGCTGGACAACCTGCGTGAGGGAAGCATGCCTTCCCCACGCAGGTCTTTTGATAGCTTTGGGTGGGATTTGTGTCTTCAACCTCGCCAGAGCACTGCCCAGCCATTGAAAGGGGCACAACACACACTTTCTGAGGGGGATATGAACCACTTAGATGATGTTCAGTTACTACCAGCCTTACGGAGAAGCTATGCTACCTTTGAGAGGGACATGCGGCAGTATAGTCGTAGCCTCTTCTTTCGAACTTATGATAATCGTCAACGTCGACAGTGACTGTAGGAGTGGAATGAGTATAAATGAAACTGGTTCAGTTTGGTCACTCACAAATTGCTATGAAAGAAAAAATGAAAACTTTCAGCAACAGGTGATAATGTAGACTTATTAATAAGTGTGCTGAATAACAAAAATAGAGATAGATCCCTTATAAAGTGACGGTGGAGTCAAAGAAAAGCAGGAGACAAAATACAGCAGTTGTACAGTGCTATGTATGATCTAGTCCAAGACTGTGAGGTAGACTTTTTCAACAATGTCACCAAAACTGGGTGGTCTGAAAATTATTATCTATTGTCTGTGTGTGTATATATATATATATATATATATATATATATATATATATATATATATATGTATGTATATATATATAATATATATATATAATATATATATATAATATATATATTTAATATATATATATAATATATATATTTAATATATATATTTAATATATATATATATATATATATATATATATATATATATAATTTATTACCCTGACTTTACTGAGTTTCAACACTCTCTAAGGAAACAGGGTACAGCAGGTTCGGTTTAGCGAGTAAGAAGTTTGTGATTCAAAGTATCATTTATACATTATGCTTCAAATTTCTGTATATAATACTTGTATGTATGTATGTTTGTATAAAATATATTACATTGTACATATCATGATAGAAGTTTTACAGTTGCATTTTCATCTATAAGTCGCTAGTCAGAGTTATATACCAGCTGCCTCGTTTGTGTGTTCACTGCCTGAGTCAGCAGAATGAGTGGCTGCCCTCACACTCCACCTTACCCTAACCCACTGCCGTTGTCAACTTCGATGACAGTTATTTAAAGAACAGGCAGTTAGAGTTGCTACAATATTCATTATAAGAAGCATATTTAAGTGAGAACTCTTAAAATACTGTAAATACCAAACAGTAATAACAAAGGAAGAGAAACAGTCTAAAGCTACTTTAAACCAGTTAGGCAATTTCATTGGATATAGATTTAAAGAAACACTTTCACTCTCATCTTAAATGTCTAGGCCAACTGCCTAGCCCTGGGCTCCTACGCTCCTCATGGGGCAATGTAGGATTGGATGATGGATGGATGGATGGACATATTCTTATCTGGTGCTCCAGGAAATAATTCACAGATGCTTTTGCCTGATCTTACAACGGCAGGGGGAAAAGGAGCAGGAAGGACTTTTTTTTTTTTTTTTTTTCTTTTTTTTTTTTTTTTTTTTACCAACTTGATCTTTCACTGCTCAACTCTACAATTCTGACACTGTGGTTAACTTTATATATTGTATATCCATGATCCATCATATAAGCATAAATATAGTTAAAGTTAATCTTGGGGGGGAGGGGGGGGAATGCCATGACTAAGGTGATGAAAAATGCAAACACCACTACCCCTGAACCGTTTAAACTCAATAATAATATGGTGTGTGTTGATGTGAGGCCGAGTGTTACGTAGTGTTCCCATGTGTTGTTCTTACGCTTCTTGACAGGACAGTCGAGTGTCACTACCAACAAATTATTTATATTGCAGGTGGTAATGTCATAATCTGATCTGGACTGCTCTCCAGTTAAATGGTGATATTAAAATTGTAACATTTTTGAACACATGATTCTTGAAATAATTTGCATACATATCCTGCATGTTTGTGTTGATAGGGGCACCATAGTTCCTAATAATTTTTTGCACTTCCTTAAATTAACACAGTGTATAAGGGCAATAGGCAGATGATAAGCCTGTACATAAAAATCTAGATGTTTCCTTACTGGAGTAATTTGTTGATATAAGTAAGAGTGGACATCCGTGAAATGCTATTGTAGACTAGTAGTTACTCATGATAATATGAATGCTACGATAAACTTTAATGTTTTCTGTGATAAAGTTAACCTTACAGGAAAGTGCATGCCGCTGGAGACGTTCAAGCTCCCTACACCCGTTTCTCCCATTACCTGATTCCCCCAGTATACAGTAACTACAGCTTCCACCTGTGCTCCTATATTTCTCAGATAAAACTCTCAGAATTAAATCTTCCATGCTAAAAACAAGTATTGGTGCTCCCATATAGACTGCCTTGCCACCTAGTCTTGCATTGCAGCCATTATGTTTCTTTTTCTGTGTTGTGCAATCAGGCTATGGCTAAAAATGATTACAGTTGTGTACCTTAGTTTTTGTCAGCTTATTTCGTTCTCCAATATATTACTGAAATTCAACTAATACCAATTATTGAAGTAAATGACAGTATTTTTTACAGTTGCCACACACACATGGCAAGACAAATAGGAACTGCGTGATGAAATTATTATTTCAACTATTATTTCATGCTTTGCAGCTTGTTCTATGATTTTCATGTTCTGAGGTTTGTGACATCACTACTTGATGTTTAGATAGGTAACAGAATATCTTCCATTAAGTCAAACTGGTCTGTTTAAGATATTCTCAAACAACCAAACCATCACAACCCAGAAAGAAAGATCTCATATTTGTAAGCTGCCTCTAGAATAGTTAGAATTTAAGATACAGTATAGTCTTTTCTTTTACTGTACTCACTGAGTGGAAAAGAGATACAAGGCATACTCAATAGTTATCAATAGCACCTGTGTGAACAATTCCAGTATTGTCAGTTTAGGTACAGTATATGGTGGTGACCTATCCAAACATGATCTTATTTATTTATTTTTTTAATTCTTTGACCCGGTGGCAAGGCAGAATTTAAAACATCAGTTATCTTTGACAAGTTTCTCTTTATGTTTTGCAACTCTGTAACCTCTATATTTCTCCTGATGTGCTTTATATTGAACAGTGACACTTTCTAAATCTTCCTTCCCCTTCTGTCGTTCTTTACTTCATTCTTTCTACATCTTTCTGCCTACAGTACTTTATACTTCCTCTTCTATTTGTCTTTCCTTCATTCTTTCCTCTTCCTTCTGCCAATGGGTGATTCTACACTGAGTGACAAGCCAAATGGTTTCCTGTACACCAGGAAACCATTTACTACACTGGTTGGTAACCATATAACCAAATTTTGGCACCTGGTGGTTTAGTGGGTAATTACAGCACTCCAATTGGATTGAGCCAGTAAAGGTTTATAGATATCCAAGGGGTGGTTGAGGTGTATTGCTCACGTAATGCCACTCAGGGATGATGAAGGCTGGTCACTCTCATCTTGAATGCCAGGACCAACTTGCCTAGCCGTGGGCTCCTACGCTCCTCAGGGGGCAATGTAGGATTGGATGATGGATGGACACTTTCTAATCCTTTCCTTCTCACTTAAACTTTGTTTCCAGGCCTTTCACACTTACCCTCACTCTTTGTACAATATGAACTCATTCTGGGATAACTTACAATTAGCAGTGAACATTTGATCATCTTACCCTTTCTATAATAACCTTTTACACCAAGTGTGTTCATCAAGTTAAACATTATATTAAATTACAGTAACTCCCTTCCTCCACCCTACCCCCATATACAGTAGAAGGATTGCCTCTGTACCGCACAAACGGTTGGTCGGGCGGCAATAACGTGAAACACTAAACAAAACTTTAAAAAGTCCCACAAGCTGTTTAATAACCTATTCATTTTAAAAGTTATCACACTGAATTCTTTAATTTCAAGTTCTTCCCCATGAGGCCTAACTTTTAAGCTTAATTCTTACAAGGTGCAACTTACTGGCTTGAGTGTGCATGTTGTCAGATGAATTACCCTGACTATGTAAGTTAGAAAACAAGGCCCGGCGTCACCCACCAACCACCAGTGAATCCAGATTTAGATATCTCGAGTGAAGGATGAAAATTATTTTAGTCACCAAAACAATCCACTGTGGAGGAGTTTGTGCCTTGTTTAAAAGAAGAGTGAATAAAATAGACCTTCACAAGCTGCTTTACACTTGCCTTAACACATAGTTTTAACAAAATAGTGTCAGCCCATAGGGAACAAGTCGGCATGTTTCAGTCACAGAATGAAAGATGACTACACTTACTGACCCTATGAAACAGACAAAATTCCAAATGGTCTGTTCAAAAGGTGTAGAGAACACAAAAGCTGAGTTGAAGAGGAACATTAGATGTGGTTTATTTTCCCCTCATATTCTGCAGAATGTTCCTATCAGAGAGAATGGAGAATTGGTGGACACTTAGGCGTTTCGGGCCTTGCATCCTTTTCAGTACCCCTGAGCAAGAATGCTTAAATAATCAGTAGTCATCCCTAGGAGAGTTACTGTAGGGCTGATCTATTAAACTGAGATACGTGGAAAACATGAAATACGATCTTCCTCCCCAGTTGGCATGTTCTCTTAGAAACTAAGCTCCAAAGAATAGCATGTAAATTTAAAATGAATAATCGCTTATATATCGGCTTTCATTTACAGAGAACAAATCTGCAGGGCCACAGGTACCATTAGCACTGGTGAAAAAGCTTGATAAAGCACTATTTTGCCACTCACACAGATCGTAAACTGGTTTCAGTGCAGATTTCATTTGTGAAAACAATTAGTTCATATTTTACTGGCCTCCATGCAAGTTCCACTGCAAAGACTGTCAGAAATGATCATGCTTCTGATAATTCACAATAATAATTATACATGACTAAAGAATGAGAAATGAATGATCAACACCAGTGAAGCTACAAGCTTCAAATTTAGAACATGTTCCCAAATCCTACCAGTTTATCTTGATGGCTGATTCCACAACTGATCAATAAAACTGAAAGCCCTCCTCTTACCTCTGATGATCTGGAACATAACTGATATATATGCGATTTTCCTAAAACCCTAAAATACAGCTGATGTACTGTGCATGACAGTTTTACATGACAAGAAATGATTAATGTTGACTCATAAAACAAAATTTTAAGTGTTCCATATACTTTGAGTAAACAGCCAACTTACAGCAATATATATATATATATATATATATATATATATATGTGTGTGTGTGTGTGTGTATATATATATATATATATATATATATATATATATATATGTGTGTGTGTGTGTGTGTATATATGTATATGTGTGTGTATATATGTATATATATATATATATATATATATATATATATATATATATATATATACATATATATATATATATATATATATATATATATATATATATATATATACATATATATATATATATATATATATATATATACATATATATATATATATATATATATATATATATATATATATATATATATATATATATATATATATATATATATATATATATATATATATATATATATATATATATATATATATATATATATATATATATATGTAGGTGGGTCTGTGTGTATATGTATATGTGTGTGTGTATATATATATATATATATATATATATATATATATATAAATATATATATATATATAAATATATATATATATATATATATATATACACACACACACACACACACACACACACACACACACACACACACAGGAATACCCACAGGCTATGTAACTACTGTGAGTTAACATTTAAGGGTAAGCACAAGGTGGGACACAATTAGTTCACCAAGACTGTGTACCATGGTGATTTGTAAGACATATCTCATTTTGTTGTGCCTGCATTACGACGGTGTCCTTGTAACATTTTCAACATTGCTACTCAAATGTGCGAAGTGACTGTACATACATGTTAGAAATATGAATATGATATTTTTGTAATGACTGGCATTTCATTCATCCTTCAGTCGTGTCTACTATATATATGGTATATATCTGTTGCATGATGCTGAATTATTGGAAAGTGATTTCAATGCGAGTACCTCTAAACATTTCTGTGGTATAGCTAGTGTAAGTATTAATTACATTACTGAATGATAATTCTGATATCTTCTTCCTTAGCCTTTATCGTTCTTTTTCTGTGCCTGTCCTCCTCTCTTCCTATTTCTCCCATCTTTCCTGTCACTTCTTATTGCTTTCCTTTCCTTTACAGGTGGCTTTACATTAAGTGACAAGCCAAATGGTTTCCTGTAAGCCTAAGAAACCATTTACAGCGCTGGGTGGTAACCACATAATCAAAACCACACGTGCTCCTTACGTGTCAACAAGTGGGTTGGTGGAGGGTTAGTGCCCCTCCCCGTAAAACAAATAACTCAAAGTCAAATGGCCACCCCTTACGGGATTATGGCATCTGGCAATAGATAGACAGAAAAGCTAAGGAATGACATGGCTGAGAGGCACACATGATGACTGTAGGGTTGATGCAGTACTTCAAGAGAGTAACACTACAATATTATACTAGTTTCGAAGGAGTGCTACAAAAAAGCTATAGTAGTCGTATTATGCCACAGAGTTATGAGGAATAAGCTGTAAAGTGACTTTAAAATGTGGGCCAAGTTAAAACGACTATGGCCACACTCCTTTAAGGACTAATCCCAAACATGTATCCTGGCATCTCTGACTACACTTTACCTCACACCAACTTTACATAACTTACAAACACTAACCTCACACATATAACTCCATGCTTGGCACTCTAGCTTGTGGGTGTGGCCATAAAAACACAAAATGATATCTAACCACTAACTTCCATTCTAGGCATACCTTCTACCTCTAACCTCTATTCCTGACCAAAACATGCCCTGCATCCTAAATATATTCTTGTAACTGGATAGATAAAACTAAGCCTCTAAAAAATAATGACAAATTAACAACCACATTGAGGCCACAACTTTACTGAAGCCTAAATGATCCAATGTGGTCATTATTTAAGAGGCAAAACCAAACCGTCCATTGTGTGGGTTTCAGGTTGTAGAGATGCTGTGATTCAAGACAAGTTGCCAGGCTTAAGGCACATAGGTTTAGTCAACCCGTTCTTTCTGAGTGCTATCTTACAACTGAGTAAAAAAAAAGGGGGGGGGGGTGATATGGTTTGTTTTCTATGTATTACTCAAAACGTAGAAAACAATGCAGTAAACTAAATGAAAGCTATTCCACTTCCTACTAAAGAACCCTAAACTGTTTAGTTTAACGGTATTCTTATCTATGTATTAAGATCCCAGAAAAGTAAAGGATGATGCTTGTTACAGTAGTGCCACAGCATCCAATGGTACCCGTTTCACTTATATTAAAGAAAAGCACTCCAATTATGAAATAATTATTCACATAAATTACATAATGTTGAAACACATGAAAAGTGACTGTCATACATCTGTTATTCTAACTCAGCACTTTGATGCTTTAAAGCAGGGAATACTGGTGGAGATCATTTCTATATTGTACCCCTAATTATGCATTTCTAACTACAGATACCTCTTCCATTCTTTGCAGTCTAACTTGCGGGCTTGGGCATAAAAACACAAATAGAGTCTGGCCTTAATGAGTCATTAATATTCATAACACCTTCTTTATGGCCTCATTAGTCAACAATAATTAATTACCTGCCTTCCTTCTCGTCCTACCCCTTCCCCCACAATCATTCTATGTTGTCTTCACTTCATCTTTTCTTCCTCTCCATCCTTGCTATGCTGTCTTTGTCTCACCTTGTCTTCATCTCAGTCTTCCTTTCTTCACTCCCAAGTTTTATCCCTCCTAGACAGTTCTCGTCCCCTTTCTTTTCTGTCTAGTTGCACATTAGCTTCATTTTTGCCTCCTTATAACCCTGCCTTTGTAACTTTTTCTGCCATATTTTATCCCAGCTAATCCTGTGTGTTATTACTGTAACCACTAGCTATCTCAAGGGCAGAATGACTACTAAAATATTCCA
Source organism: Coenobita brevimanus (assembly GCF_032717465.1). NCBI lineage: Eukaryota > Metazoa > Arthropoda > Malacostraca > Decapoda > Coenobitidae > Coenobita > Coenobita brevimanus. Next base: position 43,517,910 of record NC_136986.1, read on the forward strand.
TGCATGTAGTCACAGGAGTCCTTGTGTTAACTAGGTTTTCATAGACCTGTAGCCTGACATCTGCACGAGTTGTGTCAGTTTAATACTAAATGCACAACTTGGGTTTGATCTCCTGTGACTGTGTTGCAACATTACTTTCCATATCTTGATCGATGGCAAATCAGCCCTTAACCCACCGCATCCTGTCAACATATTGGGTATATCAGAACTTTTTTTCACGCTGACACCCGTCAATACACAGTACGTTTTGCAATTGCAAAGTCCATCATTTGCACATTTTTCAAGTTTCGCGGGTGATTTTTGGTAGGCATATGTGGGAGACTTTCCTTTACCCACTGCCAGGCAGCGACACTGCCTGACTTCACATCCCTCCCCCCCTGCACACCACTGTCTTGGCAACTCACCTGTTAGCAGTGATCTGGCCAGTAAAGACACGTTGCGCCATGGTCCCTCTGAAGACGAAATTCAAGGCGAGAGTGATTCCTCAATCGATGACGATGTGGAGGACAAAGATGACATGGCGCCAGAGGAAGAAACAAGCAGCAGTGGTAAGGAGGTAACATCACCAAGGAAGATGCGGTATGTTGATGTATTCAGTGAGTGAAACAACGCTTATTTCGCCTATATTACTGTGTGAAAACCAACATATTTCTTGTACTACATATAAATTTGTACCAAATGAGCAAATATCTACCTATGATGTGACCTTTCTGTCCTTCACCAAGCCCTTTACTATTATATCCTACTTCCTGCTATCACCTGAAGATTTTATTAAGCACATGGAAGGATGCTCATGCCAGAGAAGTTAAAATACACGGTTAGTTTATGTTTAGTAATCGTCAGGTAAAAATCTCCAGCCTTGAATTAAATGACACACTTTATATTCATTCTTGCTAACTTCTGTTGATCTTACTGACCTCAGGAAAACTGGTGACTGTTTCTAACCCAATTACTCCAAATGGTTTCTCTAAAGTTGTGGTTTGAAAATTTCCTGGATTAGCAAGAATATCCTAAAATAATTGAATTAATAAATAAACTGTCATACTGAAGGTGTTAAAGGAGTCACCGGATAGTGTTTAGTTACTGGTATAATTCTTTCATTTGCTCTGGGATTCTCTTTTGAGCTGAGTAAAGTAATCCTGCAGTAACAAAAATAGACTGCATATTTGTGGTATAACAGGAAATATATCAATAGAAGCTATTTGTAGTAAGAGACAAAATATATCTGAAAAATATAAAAAGCATAATACCAGACTTTTGGTATAACTAAAATGCACCAAAAGAAGTGATATGAGGTATGAGGCAAAATATACCTGAAAACTATAACATTAATAATACTGGACATGTGGTATAACAGGAAATGTACCAAAAGAAGTGATATGAGGTATAACAAGGGGGAGGCGGTGGCTGAATCGGTAGAGAGGCGGCTTGCAGTCCTAATGGACCCAGGATCGAATCTCGGCTGGGGCAGGGAACAGTTTAAGGATTTGAATTTCCTGAAAGCAGACTTTCCTGATCTACCAGATGACCCGCCGACATGTCGTAAAAGTACCCCCGCTAATACCAATACACCAGTCCTGTATGAGACAGCCCTAGCATGTAATCAATATGGACGGTGGGTGTTAGCGCCGAAGTGGTGACATGTGGAGGTGTAGGAGGACTACTGGGCCTTGGGATAGGCAACTGCCCCCAAGAAATAGGCCCTGAGCCTTTGCCCAGAGTCGGACACATAAAAAAAAAAAAAAAAAAAAAAAAACATATATCTGGAAAATATAGTAAGAATAATACTGGCCTTGCAGCATAACAGAAAACACCAAAAAGAAACAATATGAGGTATAATGAGACAAAGTACTGTACCTTCATACTGACCTGAAAAAGTCCATCTCAAACATAAACATATAAAATACATTATTATTACACTATGCTTTGCTGTGCAATGGATTTTTTTTTTTTTTTTTTTTTTTTTTTTTTTTTTTTTTAAATAATGAAAATTATTCACTTTAGGATGCCACCATTGTTTTAAGATGTCACCAAACCACAAAGTAATCCAAGTACCTCTTATCATGTCACCTCTAAGCAATGTCACCAAACCTGTCACCAAGCATAAATTTTTGTCACCAAGCATATTATGTAATGTCACCAAGCACATTGTTTAATGTCACCAAGTATATATTTTAATGCCAACAACCGTATTTTAATGCCACTTAAGTAATTGTGTGTTGCTAGACAAACTTTGTCAATAAATTGCAGCTTTCAGCTAGAGTGATCTTCACTCACATGCTTCTGGTAGCCCTAACATATGGTCGTGGAGAGGGACGCCTTCATGTGGTGGCGCTGATATAACTGAGTGCTTCTACTGCTCACCTACACAAGCATCCCTCAACTCATCTCCCCAAAAAGGGTTGTAATCTGCAGGACAATTTCAACATCCCTCGACTCATCTCCCAAAACAAGGGGTGTGGGCAATTTCAGGCTGCACTCTACAACATTCAGATTTCCAATGAACCTGGAGCTACAGCAACAATGTATACGTGAAGATCACTCTACCCAGGTCCACCACGAGGAGGTAAGCTGCTCGGACCCACACCATGCCCGTCCCAACCACCCTACCAATGGACATGCTGCCATCATCATCATCATTGCATAGGCCTTGCAGCTTTTTGTGTTGGTCTGTCTCTATGTAGACTGATGGCAGTAAACTTGTTGACTGATGGCAGTGAACGTTTGATTGTAGGAGAAACGTTTCGAACTGGAGACATTAAATATGGCATTTAATTTCTTCTTGATCTTCGTTTTGGTCTTGATCTTCTTTAGAACACACCAAGAACAGGAACTGGTGTGTGTGTGAGAAGGAGAAAACACACCAATAGGAATTGGTGTGTGTGAGGAGAAAAACACACCAATAGGAACTGGTGTGTGTGTGAGAAGGAGAAAACACACCAACAGGAACTGGTGTGTGTGAAGAGAAAGCACACCAACAGGCACTGGTGTGTGTGAAGAGAAAACACACCAACAAGAACTGGTGTGTGTGCATGGAGAAAACACACCAACAAGAAATGGTGTGTGTGACAGAGAAAACACACCAAGAACAGGAGCTGGTGTGCACGGAATGGTGAGCTCATACCGAGAACGGGATCGAACGCCAGCCGCAAACAAATTTCCGGTCGCGCACATGTAGCATCTTCCACCCAACTAATTTACATCGAGGGTTCTACTGAGCGAATGAAGCCAGCCATATCACGGCCTCTGCGCAGAAACTTTTGTAAGGTGTAGCTTGGTGACATTTTGGTGACATCTTACTTTTCTAATATAGAAAAGTTCGTCCAATTTGAAAACCTTATTGTTTGGTGACATAAGTAGGATGTAGGATGTTTTATATTACATATAATATAAAACAATTTCACCCATTTAGAAACCTAACGGATTGGAGGCACCCTAGGATTATGATTATTCAGGTGCTGCATGTAGATGTGGCCGAAACAGATCTAAATCATGACAGGTGGTTGGGGTTCTTGCCTACCTAGGCAATGGTGTGTGAAGACTGAGAGGATGTGAAATATGTATCAGCATCCCACGTGTGACATTCAGATAAGTGCTGGTGCCCTGATTAACGAGCAACACATCGGCCCAGACTATACTCAATTCAACAAGTCCGACACCATCTGGAATGACATCAATGCCTCAGATGATGACCTCACTGATATGGTGCCAGGCAGGGTGAAAATGGCATATAGCCCGATTGTTTGTTGTGCCCAGGGGTTATGACCTCAAAAGCGTCCTCTCAGGTACATCCAACACCCACACGGCATATAATAAACATTTTAGATAAAAATCATAAAAATATAAATTCCAAAGGCATTATTCAATAGAAAAAAGTAGTAACAAAGCAACCACGTGATTGTCACACGCAAGGGCCGAGTGCATGTGATGGCCGGAACGTCCCGCCTTTGAGACATCTCGCCGTTCACCTTACGTGCCTGTTGTGGATTCGCACGGTACACCCTAGGGCCAGGGCATCACATTTAAGACCCCTTCTTAGCAACCCCCTCGTAAGATGCCCATCCACGCACAACTACCACACATATGGCGAAACGACATCAAATTGACAGAAACTGGCGGGGTGTGTATGTGTGGACTATTCTAAGTACCCAGCCACCCAGACTTCACACGAAGAGAGACAGTGAGAGAGATAAGGGGGAGGGAAGGGAGGAGGTGAACATTTACTCAATTTAGCCAGTGAAAACACCTGAAATTCAGAATGTTAAACGATATGGTAATGAACCATACCATGTCAGGGTTTGGCAAATTTTTATGGCCGGATACCCAATCCTGACACCAACCCTCCCCAATTTATCCGGGCTTGGGACCGGCATTGAGTTGAGCTGGCATCCTCCTGGGATCAAACGCAACTCAGTGGCTGGGTTAAAATGTCAGATGCCCCTTTCAATTTAACGGCCTAAAACTGCACTTTTTACTCATACTTCTGTCCATCCATAAACACTCACAGAAACAGGACATAACTTTGATGAATTTAAAAAAAAGTACATGAGGCAAAAAGAGGAAATTTAACGTGAATTTTATGATCGAAATGAAAGGAGGGAAGAAATCCATGGTGAGGTTATTTAAATACAGTACCTCCATCTCCAACGACTCTCACCCTGATGCTGCTACACCAAATGATGAAGATTTAACTTAGATGTTGATGAAGGAAGTGCAGGAGCGGCAACATCTCAACAACAACATTAACCCTCTTGCACTCTTTTGACGCCACCTGCGTCCAACCACTTCCAAGTACTGAGTGACAGTCACATGCCAGCTCAGACCTCACGCTCCCCACGTTCCTCATTCAGCGATTCGTGCGGTATCAGAAATTAATTTCAATCATTTTCATCCCCTAGCCCTTATTATAACTATTATTTTGAAACTGGTTTATGTTATAAATCACTGAATAATCTTCCTAATGAACGGAAAAAAAAAAGTAAATTAACATATTGCATCATTCACTTATTCATTCAATGCTCATTTACTCACAGACATAGAAACATTTCGACAATGATTCTAGAATATTGTAGAACATTTATCTGCGATCCATTTTGTTAAAAAAACGAAACTTCTAGCTATAATTTTAGTGTTTCAAAGGCTTGGTTTTGACTAGCAACCAAGATTCTAAAGTTTGATTGCAGAAGATAGAAGTTTGATTTGACTTGTAACCAAGGAGATTCTAACATTTGATGGCAGGATATAGACAAACTGAAGGTGATTAAGACATCATTGAGCAAGGTGTGGGGTTATTTTTTGAGCTAGGTAAAGTAATGTGAAAGTTAATCCAGTACATAGTTTTGGTGTGTGGTTCTCTTTTGTGCTGAGAAAAGTAACTGAGGATTTACCAGACGCCTCATTGTCAAAATCAGCCCATAACTGCCACTGCTAGAGTATGAACAGACAGACGGATGGAAAACTCCCAGCTCTAGTGCACTTAGACCTTTGGGAATAGCTGAGATGTGGGGTTCATACTTGTGCTGAGGAAAGGAAACAAGCAGTAGCAAGGCAAGAGGAGTCATCTAGTGGAAGTTTGAGTGTGGCCATCATTTTCAGTGGGTAAACTAGTCAAGTAGTACAGTATTCAGAATAAACCTTACAGTTAAATGGCTTGGATCTGGAGAGCTTTTGAGCAGAGTAACCTAACAGTACGAAGAGCAGATATTGTGGCAGTGATGTGGCTAATATGTGGTACTCTGACCTAGTATGATAGTGAAATGATGCCACTCTGACCTGGTATGGTAGTAAAATATAGTACTCTGACCTGGTATGGTAGTGAAACATGGTACCCTGACCTGGTATGGTGGTGAAACATGGTACCCTGACCTGGTATGGTAGTGAAACATGGTACCCTGACCTGGTATGGTAGTGAAACATAGTACCCTGACCTGGTATGATAGTGCAACATTGTACCCTGACTTGGTATGGCAGTAGAATATAGTACTCTGACCTGCTATGGTGCTGAAGTGCAACATTGTACCCTGACTTGGTATGGCAGTAGAATATAGTACTCTGACCTGCTATGGTGCTGAAATGATAATATATGGTACTCTGAAGGTGCTGAAATGATATGGTACTCTGACCTAGTATGGTAGTGAAACATGGTACCCTGACCTGGTATGGTAGTAAAACATGGTACTCTGACTTGGTATGGTAGTAAAATGGTAATATATGGTATCTGACCTGGTGTAACTTTTTCATGACTGTGGAGGGGGACACCAAGCACCAACTATTGTCTACCATGGATGCCAGCTCCAACAAAATAATATTGGCAACAGAACAGCTCCATGTGTTATGTACCGTACCCTAAACATGCATGCACAAGTACCCAATATACACCCATACCAAGCACATAAATACATACCAAACACACACACACACACACACACACAAACACACACACAAAGTACATAGTAAAAAGCACTAGAACAAAGTACAAACATACACAGATCACCTTCCAGCTATTTGCCCCCCCTGCCAATATTGTTGTGCCCACTATTTGATCCCTTCTACAAACATTTCACTCCAAAAAAGAAAATTACTACAATTTTCTTGGTCAAAACTACTCAACATTGGAATGATATTGAAGAATTGGTCTTCTTCCTTGGGGGGGGGGGCAGGCTATAGTGTTTTCATTTGTTTCTCTCTGAAAAAATACAAGTTTCTTTTTTAATGCATTTCGTTTCCAATTCTATTAAAATTTGTATGGCAATTTAACCCTCTGGTGATGGTGGTTGCCTTCATGTGGTGACACTAATAAAACTATCCGTGGCTGCTCTGACATGAACCCTAAAAAATGCGTGCCTGGCATCTGATATAAATAATAATTGAATCCACGTATCCTTTTTCCAGTTCAGTACCCCGTGAAAACTAAAATAATAAAGAAAACGGGGATTAAATTACTACCCCCTTCCCCCGGAGAGCGAGGACTTCACCATGCATATCACGTAAAGCTCATCAGATTCCACATTAATATTAAGTATACTATGAATATAGGAAGCTGAGATGCCCACTGACCCTCCTGCATATTTTAGTAAACAAGTAAATGATCCTGGCCTGGTTCTGTGTAGTTGTGCTGGTGACAAATTAGAGACAGAATGTGTCTGGCCAAGAATACATAAACAAAACTAACACATGCACCAAACTATACAATAAAAGCATGCAAAATGACAGGGAGTCATTTTAATTATAACGAAAATCAGTTATAAAACAAACCAATCACACACAAAAGTAAAGAAGATGCACGAAGAAAACTGCAGTAATGTATTAATGTAAACATAGAGAGAGAGAGTAGGGCAAGTAAAATATGAAAACAAAAAAATTGTTCTCGAGTCTGGGAAATGAGGGGGGGGGGGGATGAAGAACAAGGAAGCGACTACAAGGGGGCTTCATCTTATGCTTTCTAATTTGTGCAAGACGCTAGGTTAAATGGTGGGTATTTAGTGACCTAGCTCTCTCTCTCATCCATATTCTGTTTTGAGTCCTTTTTAAAATCAGTATCATTCACTACTACCATCTACTGCCTTTTTCTCCTCTCTCTCTCTCTCTCTCTCTCTCTCTCTCTCTCTCGTTAAACCAGCGGATGAGCCTAATAATGATAGCCTGGGGTAAAACGCAGTAGTATCATTCCAGTAATAATAATTGCCTAATGAGTCTCCCCTTGCATTTCACTGGCCAGTCTGCTGATAATTCTCATTTTCTGTGCTTTTCCTGTTTGTTTATGGAGCTCTCCTACCCAATGTGTGATGATGAGGAGGAGGAAGGATGGAGGAAAAGGGGGAGGAGGAGGAGAACAAGCAGGGAAGAAAGGTGGGAATGAGGGTGGTGGTGATGATGATAATACTAATGATAATGATGGTGGTGGTGGTGGTGATGATGATAAGATAATGATGGTGATAATAATATTGCTGATGGTCTCTCCGATAACAATCTAATTTACCACTGATCCTCTATGTCAGTCCATTCAGGTGGCAGGGTACAATAAATAATAACGAATAAAAGAATTGAGTGGAGACAAAATCATTGCAGGGTTTGTTTGGTTCTGTCGGGTTCGTGATATAAACCGGATTCTTGTCCACAGTAAATAAATAAATAAACAAGATAAAGAAAACTGTAGCCCTTTTTTTTGTTGTTGGTGATTTTCAATACTGAACTTTAATCTTGTATTGCAGATTCTCAACCATCAAGTTTCCTCAATTTACGAGGCTTTCAAACTGCAAGGATTCAACATTCACTCCAGTAACCTTCCTCTTCACAGACTTATTGTTAAATGTAGATATGGAGTCTCCGTCTACATATTAACCCATTTAGTTCGATTATATATTTATTTTCTTACTTTATTCAGACGATTTTATTCCTCTTAAGAATTCTCGAACTTTCTTACACCCCTTCGCTACTAGAAGGCTCCCAAAATGCTGAATAAAATCGTTTGGAGGCGGGAAAATTAAATCTAGTTCTGTTGCATTCCACTTCCCTCCCTGTTTCACCTCCCTTACCTACTTCATCCCACTTTCCTCTTTCACCTCCCATACCTACTTCATCCCACTTTCCTCTTTCACATCCCATACCTACTTCATCCCACTTTCCTCTTTCATCTCCCATACCTACTTCATCCCACTTTCCTCTTTCACCTCCCATACCTACTTCATCCCACTTCCCTCCCTGTTTCACCTCCCTTACGTGCAGCATTCATTTCCCTTCATTTCACATCTTTGGGTTGAAGGGATTACGGCTTCCTCCAACACGGGCCCCAACACTTCATCATAGAGAATAGAAACGTCGGCCCGAGACACACTTAATCAGGAAAAACAATTGCTTCTTTCATGAGACCTGGGACGAGATGGATGGTTTTTGGGGTGAGAGAGGAAATGCAAAGATGTACTTATGGAGGGAGAATTGGTAGAGGTGAAATGGGAAGGGAAATAGGATAAAGTAGAAGTAGGAAAGCATGTGTCTAGGGTGAGAGGAAATGGGAAGAGATACTTAAGGAGGTAGGGGAGGTGAACTGGGGAGGGAAATAGGATAAATTAGAAACAGAGAAGCGAATGTCTGTAGGCTGAGGAAATGGGTGTACTATGGAAGGAATGTTGGTAGGGGAGGTGAAATGGGATGAACTAGAAAAGCATATGTCTGGAGGGTGAGAGGAAATGGGTGCACAAAGGAAGAGAGAGAGTAGGTTGTGATGCTGAAAATGAGGAGGGAAATGGAAAGATGGAGAAGTTGGGAAAGATAAGTTTCTTGGCATGGAAGGCAATGGGTGTAGCTACGAGGGAAAGGGAGAAGTTAAGTTGGTATGGCAGATATGGAGAAGAAAGCAAAATGAAGTAGGAGAGGGGAAATGGGGTACGTAGAAGCAGAAAATTATGTTTTATGGGGTAAGAAGGAAAATTAAAAGTATTATGGAAGGGGGGGGATTGGTAGAGGGTGAAATGAAAGGAAATGAAGCAGGTAAGGGAGATGAAATAAGGAGGGAAGTGGAATGAAGTAAAGGTAGAAAAGCTTGTTAGTTGGGGGTGAGGGGAAATGGAGGGAAGTGCTGTACTAAGGTAGGTTAAGGGGAAGAAATAGGGGAGGAAATGGAATAAAGCAGAGGTGGAAATGCACATGTTTTTGGAGTGAGAGAGGAAATGGGAGGATGTACTAAGGGGGGGGGAAATAGATAAGGATGGAAGATGAAATGGGGAGGGAAATGGAATGAAACAGTAGAAACACAAAATTTTATGTCAAACTGGAGTGACAGATGAAATTGGAAAATGCACTAAGGAAGAGTAGGTATTGTGTATTGCGTTCTACAAAGTCATTCCTCATAGCACTTCTGGCTGGGTAACGCGTGCGTGTGCCTGTGGATCAGGAGGGCCCAGGTTCGATTTCCGGCCAATATAAAGTTCTTACATTGTTTTCTATTATTATAATTATTATTATTACTATTACTGTATTATTATTATTACTATCATTATTTTTAGTCCTGGCTGGAGAAAAATGAGAACTACTGAATTTAACTTTTTTTCTGGGAGGGATGTTTGAACGAGATGAGCTGTAGCCTACAGGAAGTTAAACCGTATTGTGACTATTATCACCATTATTATTATTATTATTATTATTATTTTACGGGTGAGGGGATGACATGGGAAAAGATGCATGGGTAATTCAGAGGAAGAGACTGGTAGAGGAATTAAAATGTGAAGCTGAAAAAATACCATGCCCTTTTCAATCCAGCATGGCCAAACATTATCATGTTTTTTAATTCAGAGTTGTAATATGAGATCAAACAGTAGATGATGATGCTAGTCATGAAGAAGTTCAGTGGAAAGAATATAGTCGTAGCACTAGTTCTGCCACTGAGCTACATGAGACAGGCAGCAAAAGGACAAAAGTGAGGGCCAGGTTAAGGTGAAAAGAGTATAGTAATAGCAACTGTGGTAAAGAGTGGTGGATGGGGAGTATATAAGAGTGATGGATGACTTTTAGGGCAGAGGAATGGAAACAAAATGGTAGGTAGGGGAGTTAAAAATGGGAAATGAGACAGGAAGTAGAAGTGTGTGTCAGTGTGATGGATGGCTGGTTGGCTGGGGAGAGAGGAAATGAAAAGATGTACTGAGGAAGGGGAATGAAGGCTGGCGTGGGAGAGGAAATGTGTAGTAGTAGTGGTAGCAGCCGTAGTGGAAGTAGTTGTAGTAGTAGTTGTATTAATGGCAACTACTATTATTTCCTGTTTCCGTCTAAATTCACTCTACTGCCTCTCCCCTTCCTGAATACTTAATTATTCCCTATTTCATTTACTTCTGCAAAAATAATAATAATAAAAATAGGATACGTCAAACAGATAGATAATAAGGGAGATGGAAACAGGAATGAGGGGGAAGCTACTGATGAAAGAGGCAAGAACAATGGATTATTTTTCCGACAGAAGGAAAATGAGAAGTAAAATAAGTGTAGCGAGTTATGGGAAGGAGCTGAGATGTTGGATGGAGAGAGAGAGAGAGAGAGAGAGATGGCTGTAGTGATTATGAAAAAAAGGTGATGATGGTAGTGGCAGTTATAATGACAGAGGTAGTGGTGATGAAGGGAGGTGATGCTGGTAGTGGTGATGAAGGGAGGTGATGCTGGTAGTGGTGATGAATAGAGATGATGCTGGTAGTGGTGATAACGAAGAGGTGATGGTGGTAGTGGTGGCTATAACAACTGAGGTGATAGTGGTAGTCACAGCATAAAACGACAATATATTCCCCCTACTCTTCCCCCCCCTTCAACCGTCCTTCCCCTACCCCTCCCCCTCCCCCTCTCCACCCCCATTCAGGGTCACCAGAATTTTATGATACCTTTTTGCTTAGGCCAGCGCCAGTCTTTAATGAGTTCGGTTTTTATATCCTGGATGGGGCTGGGGAGGAGGGAGGGGTAGGGGGAGGGTAGAGAGATAGAGAGGGGGAGGGGGAGAGATAGAAAGGGGGGATGGTGGGAGACAGGGGGAGAAGGAGAGATAGAGGGGGATGGTGGGGAGACAGAGAGAGGAGGAGTGATGGGGAAGAGTATGCGGGAAGGCGAGGAAGAGAACAGGGAAGGGTGAGAGAGAAGGGGTGGAAAAGGGAGGGAGGCAGCAAGGGAGACGGAGAGAGAGAGAGGAGGGGGAGAAGAGGGTAGGAAGAGGAGAGAAGGGGAAGAGTGAGGGAGAGGGAGTGGGTGCAGAATGTGATGTTATGCTTACGAGGGGAAGGAGGCAATATGAGCTCAGAAGAAAATAAAGAATAAATAAATACAATTAATCATGAACACAATGAATTACGGGCCGTATTCTAAGTGCCACAGGAGGCCTCTAAACACCTCTTCCTGAGCGATTTATTTTGCATACAACACCGTAACATTATCTTCCATGCTATCTGTACCATTATATTAACACTTTTAATATTAACAACGTACCAAAGGATACCAAGGTGTAACACAAAGAATAAATCGCCAAAAAAAGGTGCTAGAGGCCTCAAAAAATCAAATGTGAGAAAAAAAATATGCAGCAAAAAATCGAAGGTAGAGGGGGAAAAGTGACCGAAAAAGTTCTCGTGGAAAAGATGGGAAAAATGAGGAAGGAAATCGAAGATGAGGGAGATGAGGCAGGAAGGACGTATAGAGGGAAACTACAAAGGCAGAGAGGGAAATACGTTAAGCTGATGGTGTGGGGAGAACAATCAAATACAGGGGCAGTGAGAAAAAGAATGAAAATGGAAAAACAAAAAAGAAAATGAAGGACAAGAGGGAAAAATGAAAAAGAAAGTGGGGAATATCGAAGGTGAGAGTAAAATAACTCAGAAAAATGGGAAAATTGAGAAGAAAAACATTGAGGGTAAGGAAAAGAAATATGTGATGAGGGAAAAGGGAAGGAAAATTGAACGTGAGGGAAATAAGAACATTTTAACGTGAGGAGAAAGAGGAAAGGGGAAGGAAGAGGAGGAAAATCGAAAATCAGAGAAACAGGGAGGGCGGGGGGGGATCTGAGGGGAAAATCGAAGATGAGGGGAAAAGAGGGGAAAGGAAAGCACAGGTAGGAAGGACGTATCATTTTTTCTAAGTTCCGTCTCTCAATATAGTTGGGCCAAAGTTGGGTGAGGGGAAGTTTGGTGAAGTGATTGTAACTGTTTATTGGATGTTTTAAAAATATTCCAACACGGCATATTTCTCAGAGTTATCGCCCTCCCCTTCTCCATCCCCCCCTCTCTTCTCTCTCCCACCTTAATCTTCCCCTCCCATCTTCCGTCCCCCCTCCCTTATCTCCACCAACTTGCCCCTGTCCCATCTCTTCCCTTCCTGTCTTCCCATCTTCTTTCTCCCTCTCTTTCCTTACCCATCCCTTCAACATTCCCCTCCTTCCTTCTCCTTTCCTATCTTCATCCGTCCCTACCCCACTCTCATTCCCCTCCTCTCTTCAGTCTTTCCCTTTCTTACCCTTCTCTCCCCTTCACCCTGTCTCCTCTCCCCTTCCCATAATTCCCCTTTTACCCCATCCCATCCCTTAACTTACTTCATGCCCTCTCCTTCATCCCTCATCCCCCTCTCTCTCCTTTCCCTTCCTCTTCTGCCTCCTTCCCTTCATATCCTCTCCTTCATCCCTCATCCTCCTTCCCCTCCTTTTCCTTCCTTCTCCATCTCCTTCCATCTCATCCCTTCCCCTCCTCCTCCTCCTCATGCTCCTCCTCTACTCCCCTCCCTCCCTCTTCTGCACCCACTCGAAGTTTGCTTTTCACTCATTTTTCTTCCTTTCATCAGTTTTATTTCAGCACTTCAGCTTTGTGTCAAATAGTTTCAAAATTGCGGTCTCTCGTCTTCCTTTGTGATCGGTGCGGTATTGCTGGATATTAAAAGGCGGTAAAAAAGTAAAAGACAAGAGAACAAGACTGTGGGGTATGAAACTTTGACAAATTAAAAGGAAGGCTGCGGTAATATTGTTTTGTATGCTATTTATGCAGAGTATGGCGATGTGAGATATAAACAACACAGAACAGATGTGATATGGAAAATAAATCGAATATAGAGTTTTGCCAACCATGAGCGGGTTATGTTTGTAATTCCTATAATAAAAATAAGCCAAAAGACATATGGATAGTAATGTAATTGTCCTGTGGCATCTCAACACAACCCAGCATCAAAAAAGAAAAAGAAAAAAGAAAATGACAAGAAAAAGGAAAAAAATGACAAAAACAGCGAGATCAGGAAGGATAATTTATATGGTAATTCAGATCAAGGGAGGGGGAAGGTGGGAGAGGGAGGGGAAGGTGGGAGAGGGAGGGGAAGGCAGGGAAGGGGAGGTGAAGGAAGAGGATAGGGGGAAATGAAGGGGAACAGGTGGTGGTGGTAGAGGAGGGGAGAGGTTGGCGGGGAAAAAGGGAGGGGGTAATGAGGAGGGGGTAGGGAAAGAGGTGAGAGAGAGAGGATGCACAAAGGTGGCAGATGGGGGGATAAAGGGGAAGGGGTCAGGGGGAGGGGAGAGGGGGAAGGAGGTTATGATGTGTCACGGGAAAGAAAAAAAAAATCAGGAATGTTTGAAAATTCGTGGCCTTAGTGACAAGGGAATGTGACGGGTGAGATATTAGAGGAAACTCACTCTCTCTCTCTCTCTCCCACACACACACACACACAGTAGTAGTAGTAATAATAATAATAATAATAATAATAATAAAATAATGTGGCGACAGCAGAAATAATGTCATGGTAGTGAAGGAGATAACCAATTCAGCACGATGATGTATTAAATTATATTCCAATACAGACTCTATTCAGCTTGTGAAAGAAAAAAAAAGATGAAATGGGTAGAAACGAGAAAGACAGAGAGAATACCTAAAACAGTGGTATCCAATATACTCACGAGTAGCCTACTGGTGGAATGGCTATATCAGAACCACATGTATCTCTCTTTTGGCTAATGATGAAATTCGATATATGAACCAACAATGGGTAGGAACGGAGCCGACCGAGAAATGTGAAACTGAACGATGCTTTATGATTAGGAAGCTTGCAGTTACCTCAGTACAAATTTCCGCCGCCACCACCATCACTATCACCACCACCACCACCACCACTATCATCACCACAACTACCATCTTCGTTATCATCACCATTATCATAACCATCATCATCGCCACCTCCACCATCACCATCACTTTTGCCCATATCCCTCACTAGTTACCTTCATCACTCCTATCATTACTCTCACCCTTTCTCACCACATCACCCCAATCCCTTCTCATTCTCACATTTCACCTCCACCCATTTTCACCTATCATCATATACCCCCCTATCATCCTTACCATCCTCTCTCCAAATCCCCTCTATCCTTCCCCTCATCCACACTACCTATGCCAACCACTCACCTCCAGAGCCAGCTTTCCCCTCATCAGCACTGTCATCATCTTCCGCGTACCTATTCACTGTCTCGCCTCCTTCCTATTTTTTTTTTTTTTAAACCATCCCTCCCCCCCCCTTCATCTCTCCTTCCTACCACCTCTTCCTTACCCTCTCCCCCCACCAAAGTCACTCTTTCCTCCCGCCTTTCTTTCCTCTCCTCGCTACCAATTTCCTAATACCCTCCTTCCTTCACCCTTTCCTCTCTCTTACCTCCCGTTCCTCCTTTCCTCTCCTCCATACCAATTTCTTCTTACCCTCCTTCCTTCACACTTTCCTCTCATACCTCCCGTTCCTCTTTTCTCCTCTCCTCACCTTCCTATCAATTTCTCCCTCCTCTCTTTACCCTTTCTTACCTCCCGTTACCTCTTACTCCTTTCTCTCCCTCACCCTCTATTCTCTCTTTTCTCTCTTCCATTTGCTCTCCATCCTCCTTCTCTCTCCTTCCTCCCCCTCCCTCCTCCCTTACCACTGCCTCCCCAATACCTTTCAAACCACAATCCCTTTCGTCTCACCTTCCTCCCCTCCCTCCCTCCCTCACTTTGCTCCCCCTTCTCCTCCATCTTCAAACCCTCCCTCCCTTCCTCCCCTCTCTCTATCTTCTTACCCTCCCTCTCTCCCTCCCTCCCCTCTCTCTATCTTCTTACCCTCCCTCTCTCCCTCCCTCCCTCCCTTCACCTCTCACAGGACGAAACGAGGGGATTTGTATGTCGCCCGCTTGTATTTGTGAGGGGATGAGGTGAGGGGAAGAGGTTGACTGTGTGAGAGAGAGAGACAGAGACAGACAGACAAACAGACAGAGAGGAGAGGAGAGGAGAGAGGGGGGAACAAGGAAAATGAAAGAATGGAGGAGAGAGAGAAATTAAGTACGAAAAACGAAAATGAAAGAGGAGGGGGAAGTTAGGATAAGAATAAGAACCACTGAGAGGAGAGAAAGAGGAAGGGTAAGGGGAGGAGAAGAGGAGGGAGGGAGGGAGGGAGATGAATGGAGGGAGAGAGAGAGAAGATGGAGAGAAACAGAGGGGATTTGTATGTCGGGCGGTTGTATCTATGAGGGGATGAGGTGAGGGGAGAAGGTTGACTGGAAGGGAGAGAGGGAGGGAGCGGAAGGGAGGAGGAGGAGGGAGATAAAGGAAGAGGAAAGAGAGGAAGGAAAAGGAGGGAGAGGAAGGAAGAGGAGCAAGAGAGGAGGAGGAGGGGGCGAGACAGAGAGGGAGGGGAAGAAGAAATATGAAAGAGGGGGAGATGGAGGAGGAGGTGAGATGGAAGAGAGGGAAAGGGAGAATGGAGGAGGAAAAAGAGAGATATGGGAGAAAGGGAGAGGGAGAACCGAACAAGAAGCAAGGACGACCAAGAGATAGGGAGATGAAGGAGAAAGGAGCAAGGAAGAGAAGAGAGAAGGTGGGGAAACAAGCATGGAGGAAAGAATAGTGAGAGAGAGAGAGAGGGGGGGGTAGGAAATGAGGGAGGGAGTCTGGTTTAATGCCCAGGATATATTGGCTATCTTGTTTTTCCATTGTGCCACCCCGGAGCTCTCGTGTGTGTGTGTGTGTGTGTGTGTGTAAAGGTGGGTTTACACACACACACACACAATCACAACACTAGTATCATGGGAGAAAAAAACATGCAATAACCAGACAAGAAAAATAATAAAATCCAACAAAAGCCTCATCACTGCTTTTGTTTTGTGGACGAATTAATTGAAGGAAAAAATGCCAGACAATAGAAGAGATTAAAATGTTACCAATGATCATCACCCTCATTATCATCATTTATCATTTAGTCATAATTATCATCGTTGGTATCATTGTGTCGTTCTCTGTAAGCTTATTTATCATCATTACCGTCATTATTTTATTCACTACTATCATCATCATCATCGTCATCGCTGTCATTATCATATTCACTACTATCATCATCATCACCGTCATTATCATATGCGCTACTGTCATCATCATCATTACCGTCATCGTCATCATCATCATTATCATCATCATCACCACCACCAATCATCATAGTAACCCTCCAGCCTCTAAGGACATAATACATGAAGCTGGATAATGAAAGACAAAAGGAGAAGAAATTAAAATGCAGACAGATAAAAGAAAAAAAGTCTATCTTGAAAACAAAAGACCAAAGAAGAAAATGGAAGGAAATTGTAGATGAATATATAAAGACAAAAGGAAGAGAAAATTAAGAGGCAAACAGGAGATAAGGGAAGGAAGGCAGAGGGATACCAATTACAGCCGCAGGGGTGAGGGAGGGGTGATGGTAGGGGCTGGGGTGAGGGTAGGGGTAGGGGCTGGGGTGAGGGTAGTGGTGAGGGTAAGGTCGAGGACAGTTTGAGGGCAGTGGTGAGGTTGGGGTGAGGGTAGGGTTGAGGTGAGGACAGGGGTATGGGCTCGGGTGAGGGTAGGGTTGATGATAGGGGTGAGGACAGGGTTGATGGTAGGGGTGAGGGTAGCAGTGATGGCAGGGGTGAGGGCTGAGGTGAAGACAGGGGTGAAGGCTGGGGTGAGGACAGGGGTAAGGGTAGGGGTGAAGGCTGGGGTGAGGGCTGGGATGATGTCAGGGGTTAGGGCAGGGATGGTGCCTGGGGTTAGGGCAGGGGTGATGCCTGGGGTTAGGGCAGGGGTGATGCCTGGGGTGAAGGTAGGGTTGATGGTAATGGTAAGGGCAGGGGTGAGGGTAGGGTGATGGTAGGGGTGAGGGCAGCGGTGAAGGTAAGGGTGAGGGCAGGGATGATGGTAGGGGTGAGGGCAGTGGTGAAGGTAAGGGTGAGGGCAGGGATGATGGTAGGGGTGAGGGCAGGGATGATGGTAGGGGTGAGGGCAGTGGTGAAGGTAAGGGTGAGGGCAGGGGTGAGGGTAGGGTGATGGTAGGGGTGAGGGCAGCGGTGAAGGTAAGGGTGAGGGCAGGGATGATGGTAGGGGTGAGGGCAGGGATGATGGTAGGGGTGAGGGCAGCGGTGAAGGTAAGGGTGAGGGCAGGGATGATGGTAGGGGTGAGGGCAGGGATGATGGTAGGGGTGAGGGCAGGGATGATGGTAGGGGTGAGGGCAGTGGTGAAGGTAAGGGTGAGGGCAGGGATGATGGTAGGGGTGAGGGCAGGGGTGAGGGCATGGAGAAGAAGGAGAGGGCTGGATTAAATTGGCAAAAGAGAAGGGAAGGGAGAGGCATAAAAGAGAAGAGTCTCCCTCGCGTTTAATTTAGGGAAGGGAGAGAGAGTGTAAATAGAGACAACACAGAGACGAGAATAAGGGAGAATTGCGTGCGTTTGCGTGTGTGTGTGTGTTTGTGTATGTGAGAACGTTGGATGAGGGGGAAGAGGAGGAGGAGGAAAAGAAAGAGGAAGAGAGAAAGAGAGACAGATGAATACAGTATATGCGACTTTATTCACCTAAAGACAAAATCACCCCAGCAATAGAACCCCCTTCAATCCGGTTACCTTTCTCTTCATCATATTCTTGCTATTGACAATCTATTTTAACTGAGAATGTGCCACAGGAGTCCAAGTGAAATACAAGAGCGCTCCTCTCTAAAAATATTTATGGTCAAATGTGCCTCTGATATGACTAATACAGAGGAATTCCAGCCTGCCAACCTGCTTCAAATATTACTGGTTAGTTTATGGGAGCAAGGATTCAGTGGATTATTGAAGTTTCTAGACGGTGTACTATTCTTCGCCAGTTTCTGTATTGGCAAGGATAAATGTTTGCTTACTGTACCATTTTGTCTATGGTGAAAAAGTTTAGTTGGTGCCACGGTTCTGACGCAGTGTGGCTTACTATTAATCATGTTATTTCGAGGTACTGAGCGCTACTATCAGTATTATATTACTCCCTCCCTACACACAAGACTGTACCCACCCCTGTAAAACTGCATCATTCCATCCTTCCCCCAGCACTGCACCCTAACCCCCTCCCCCATCCCAATACCAAGAGGAAACCGACGGATATTAAAATGCAAATCTGCGGCTGCGACTATTTCCTGGGTCTGTTTTATCGCCACTGCCCCCCTGACGTACTGCCACACCTACCCTCACCCATAACACCTCCAAATTTTCTCTCCTCTTCCCTCCTGGACTCTTCCTCTCATCTCCCCTAACCCCCTCTTTACCTGCCCCCTCCCCTCCATCCTGGACTCCTCCTCCCCTCTCCCCTAACCCCCCTTTGACTCCCCCCTTCCCTACCCTCTCTGACCTCTTACTCTTCCACCTTTTTCCTCCCTTCTTTTCTTACTAGTCTTCCCTTACCTCCAACCCTCATTTACTTCCCCTTTCCCTACCCTCCCTGACCCCTGTCCCTTCCACCTCTTCTTCCTTCCCTCTCTTTATTCCTCCTTTCCCCTCCCTCCTTGCTGATCCCTCTTTTTGCACTCTCCAGATCCCTCCCTCCAAGTTCTTCTCATTATTTCTACCTGACCCCCTCCGTTCCCTCCTCTCACCTCTCTCTCCTCATTTTTCCCCCAATTCTTCCTCCCAGAACACACAAAATACCATCATGTGTGAGTTCTTTGTGGAACGTGATTTATGGACCTCTATATATTAGAGAAAATTATTATTATTATTATTATTATTATTATTATCACTATCACTGTTGTAGGGCAATTTGTTAGGGAAAACGCAACATCAACACGGTTCAATTCTCAATATTCCTCCATCTCCCGTCCTCTTCTCTCCCTCTCCCTCATTAATATCCCTCCATTTTTCTCTCCTTCGTCTACCTCCTGCATCTCTACCTCCTTCCCTGTCTCTACTAGTCCCAATTTTTCTCTCCCTCCTTTCTTCTCTTTCAACCTTTCCTCTGTCTCTGTTCTCCAACTTTCCCTCTCCCCTTCCCTTATCAATATTCCTACCTTTTTCTTTGCTTCCCTCTTCCCTCAGTCTCCCTCTCTGCCTCTTCTTTTCTCCGTCTCCCTTATCCAGTTATTCCTCCCTCCCTCTTCATCCCCCTTTCCCAGCTCTTCCTCCCTCTTCTCTCCTTCATCCCCCTTTTCAAGCTCTCCCTCCCTCTTCTCTCCATTCCCTCCACCTCCCTTCTCAATCCCTCCTTCCCTCAGTCTCCCCCCATCTCCGTCCTCCCTTTCCTCAGTCTTCCTCCTGCAACTCCCTCCTCCATATCCCTTCCCTACCAAGTCCTATCATCCCCCTCTTTCCTCAGTCATCTGTCTGTCCCTCCTCACTCCTTCTCTCCTCTCTCCATCTCTCCCTCCCTCTTCCTCTTTCCCACGTCTTTCCTCAGTCTTTCTCTTGTCCCTCCTTCTCCTCTCTCTCCATTTCTCCCTCCTTCCCTCCCCCTCTTTCCTCAATCGTTCTCTCTCTCTCCTCTCTCTCTCCCCCTTCTTTCCTCAGTATTTCTCTCCCTCTCCCTTCCTCTTCCCAACTAATAACACACAATTTTTCTCTGCCTCCCTCCATTTAATTCAAGCATACGAAAATTTCAAAATATAAAACAACATGGCCATTAATCAACCACTTCAGCACAATGACTTTTTTATGCTTCATTCTCGGTACCTTCAGACGATTTTTTTTTTTTTTTTTAAGAATAGGATACCTTTGGGAAAGCAGCCAAACTGTGCTCAATGGAGAGAGAGAGAGAGAGAGAGAGAGAGAGAGAGAGAGACGGTAGAGATGGTAGGGAAGGACACAAGAAGGAAAGAGAAAAACCGAGAATGAAAGAAAAAAGAACAGAGAGAAGGAAAGACGAGGAGGAAGGAGGAGGAGGAAACGGAAGGAAAAGTATTTATAGAATGGAGAAGAACTTCCATAAACTTTAAACGTATCCTGAAAATCTGTCATGCGGGAAGGAGGCGATTGGAGGAAAGAGAGAAGGGAGGGAAGGAAGAAAGAAAGAGAGAGGAGGGGAGGAGAGGAAGGGAGAGGAGAGGAGACGAGACGAGAAAAGAGAAGAGAAGAGAAGAAAAGAGAGGAGAGAAGAGGAGAGGAGAGAGAAGAGGAGACAGGGAAAAGGCCGGGCAATGGCGGGGTACGGGAAACGGAAGAGAAAGGTAAGGGAGGAGGGAGAAAAAAGGGAGGGAGGAAGAGCAGAGAGATGGAGGTGCATGGAGTGGAAAAGGAGAGAGGAAGAAAGGCGGAGGGAAGAAGAATTGGAGGAGGGTGGAGAGAGGATGAGGAGAAGGGAGGGAGGAAGGAGAGGAAAAAATAAGGGGACAAGGAGGATGATGAGGAAGGAAGGAAGGTGGAAGGAGAGGAAAAGGAGAAGAGAGAGGAAAGTTAAAGAAAGACACACGCATACTTATGGACATACCGAAATAAAGCTTACACATAATCATCACTAGCTCTAATTTTTACCTCTCTCTCTCTCTCTCTCTCTCTCTCTCTCACACCCATTATCCTCGCCGTGAATGATGGCCTAATGGATAAAAATGCACCTCAAGCCTATCTATTACAATAAATTTTTAAAACCAAGAGTAATGTGGGAAATATTTTTGCGTATTTCAAAGTTTTGGATTATTTATAAACCTATTAATTTATTCAGCTCGTGACACCATGAACATTTTAATTTTGTCTATCTATATCTATCTATTTACCTACCTACCTGCCTACCTACCTACCTAGCTGTGTCTATTTACCCATATCTGTACATCCATATATCCGTCTACCTATCCATTTCTATCTATCTATCAACCTACCTACCCACCCATCTGTATCTATCCATCTATATCTATTTGTATATGGCGTTCTTTACCCTCCACTACAATTTTCTCTCTCTCTCTCTCTCTCTCACACACACACACACACACACACACACACACACACACACACACACACACACACACACACACACACACACACACACACACACACACACACACACATAAATACACGTACAGATACACACATCGACACACACACAGTATATAGACAGAGACAGATAGAGTAGCAGATACAGAAAGACATAAATATAGATACAAATAGACAGGACCTTATATAATTCTTCTCCTCTTATCTCCTCCCTTCCTTCCTTCCTTCCTTCCTTCCTTCTTCCTCCTCAGCCCTGCCCGGCCTTGTCCCGAACAGTTATGAACCGATATTTTAGTGAGGAACTGATCATTGAACAGGAACTATGTCAGTAAGTCAGTTCTTTCCCTTACCCCCCTTACATTCTCTCTTTCTCTCTCTCTCTCAGACACACACACACACACACACACACACACACACACACACACACACACACACACAAGCTACCCACCCACACTCTCACCCACCCACCCACTCCCTCACCGCCCCCCCCCCTCTCTCTCTCCCACGGTACCTCATTTCCTCGTGTCCCCGCCTCCACTAAATCATCTCACCCGGGATACAGACGCGACTTGCTAACTTTCTGACACCTTGGTGATAGAAGCGACGGGAAGGAAGGAAGAAGGAAGGGAAGACGGAAGGCAAGGAGGAAGAGATGAAGAAAGAAGAAGGAAGGCAAGACGGAAGAGAAAGAAGGAAGGGAAGGAAGGCAGGGAAGAAGCAAGAGAAGAAGGAATGGAAGAAGGAAAAGAAGCAAGGAAACAAAGGAAGATGAAGGAAGGGAAGGACGTGAAGAAGGATGAAAAGAGAAGACGAGAAGGAAAGAGGACAAAAAAAATGCGGGGGGGAGAGAAGAGTAGAGAAAAGAGAAGAGAATGGATAAGCAAATAAATTAATAGAAAAGAAGACGAGAAAGATGAAAACCGTAAGGCAAAAAATATATATATCAGAAGTGGAGACAAAACCCGAGGAAGAGAAAATAAGATATGACAAATGAGGAGAAAAATCCAGGAAAGAAAAAAGACATGAGGGGAGTGGATTAGGGAAGAATATCATAAGAAACTAGAGGAGGAGGAGGAGGAGGAGAAGGAGGAAGAAGAGGAAGAGGAGGAGGAGGAGACAAGTGAGAAAAGGGTAAAAGATCAGACAATGAAGGAAGAACATCCGACAAAAAGAAAGGAAGGAAAGTGAGCAAACTGGGAGATGATCTCAGGTGAAATGAAGACATACAGGAAGGAGAATCACGGAAGGCGAAGGAGCTAAAATAAGAAACAGAAGGATGAGAGAGGAGGAGAGGAAGGGGGAGGAGTAAAATGAGAGAGAGAGAGAAAGAGAGAGAGGCAGACAGACAGACAGAGACGAAAATTGAAGGCCGTCTGTGTAGTGTTTGGTATTTTTTTTTTTTCTATGCACGCAAGAAGGAACCAAAGGCCTGAAGCCCCGCAAGATTGTTCCCTCTAAGAAGTGGAATGGAAGGGAAGAAAGGAAGAAGAGAGAGTGAAAGCCATCGTCGTCATCATCATCATCATCTCATCACAATCCTATCTCCAATATTATAAATTGATACTAGCTGATTATGGACAGTTTAATCTCTCTCTCTCTCTCTCTCTCTCTCTCTCTCTCTCTCTCTCTCTCTCTCTCTCTCTCTCTCTCTCTCTCTCTCTCTCTCTCTCTCTCTCTCACTAAGGGTGTTTCGGGTGAGGGCGTGAAGACAAACTGGCAGCCCTGTCACCTACCCTGATGTATGGATGGAGGGAGGAGAGGGAAATATGGAAGAGAAGAGAGAGAGACTGGAGGGGAGGGAGAGAATGCAGAGGGGAAGAGAGAGGGAGATGAGGAAGGAAAATGTGGGAGAAAAGGAATCTGGGGGGGAAGGGGAGAATAGAGAGGAAGGGGGAGAAAGATGATGACACAGAAAACAAGGATAGGTGGGGTAGGAAAGGGATATGGTCGGTGAGAGGAGAAGAAAAGAAGAGATAAGAACTGGAGGGGAGGAGAGACTATGGAAAGAGAGTAGGATGGGTTATGGAAGGGAGGGAGATGGGAAGGGAGAGAGAGGAGGGAGGGAATCATGGAAGAGAAGGGGAGCAAGATGTAAGAAGAAACGTTGCTGAGCAACATAAATAATACAGTAAATAAATGTATACACGAAAGACAAAGACGCCGGCAGAAACGTTTGTGAAGAACTGAGGTACATCCGAGGGAAAGAGAATGAAGACAGCAGTAACGCTGATGGAAAAATTAATGAAGCTACAGAGGAAGAAGGCGAAGGTAGATGGAACTGAGTGTAATGGTACTGTGGCAAAACGAAGATGACAAATGATACGCCAAGACTTTCCCTCCACCATCTTTCCCCATTCTCCTCTCTTCCTCCACCATGCCTCCCATTCCCCCCCCCCTTTCCCTCCACCATCCCTCCCATTTTTCTCCCTCCCAGACCCCCAGTAAGAGACTCGGGACCAATTTTGTGACCGCGGGACATTCAAATTTTAGAAACTCCTCAGACCATCTTCGCCATTTCGTCTGGACTCCCATTTTTCACCGACGTCACTATTTCGCTTTTTATTTTCTCTTTTTTTTTTTTATTAGCAGGGTGGGACGAGGTTTTCTGTGTGTGTGTGTGTGTGTGTGTGTGTGTGTGTGTGTGTGTGTGTGTGTGTGTGTGTGTGTGTCGCCATAACAAAGAACGAAATATGGCAAGAAAATTTAAATATACATAAAAATACCACCAAGATTCCAGATATAGAGCAGGATTTTTTCTCCTCCCCTTCTTTATTTTCTTATGGCGTAGAAACGAAAAAAAGACAAACCAAAAAGATCAAGACAAAAACTCAGCAAAAAATATACAACAAAAAAAAGAAGCTAAATAAAGACAAAGAGAAGACGAAGGAGGGAGCTTTTTTCTTCCTCTCTCACTAGTTCTTCCTCGTGGCGAAATGTAATGAAAAATGGCATGACAATAGAAAAAAAAAATAATACGAAAAAGCTGACTCAGAATACTGAAAAGAAGAAGGAACGTCTCTCTTCCTTCTGCCCATCCTTTTCTTTGGGGGGGAGGGAGGGGGCAAAATAACTGTGAAAGAAAATTTGTCAAGAAATTGGAATTATATATATAAAAAAAAGTATATATGAAAAAGCAGACTCGAAGTATAAAGAAAGCAGGAGCATTTATTTTTCTTCTATACCTCCCTTTATTTTTTTTTTCTTGAGCTAAAATAATGAAAAAAAAGAGCAAGAGAATGTTATATATGAAAACACATAAAGAAAAACATTAGGGACGTTTGTTTCTCTTCCTCCCCTACAGCACTTTTCTTTTCCTTGTAGGCCAAAATAATTATGAATGAAAACTCATAACAAGGGAAAAAAAAAAACAGCAGAAGCATATATATAAAAAAAGAAACTCAAAACGAACAAAAAATATAAGGAACGTTTCTTTTTCTTCTACCCTCCTACAATTTCTTTTTCTCTCTGAGTCAAAGAAACGAAAG
Organism: Coenobita brevimanus; assembly: GCF_032717465.1. Lineage (NCBI taxonomy): Eukaryota > Metazoa > Arthropoda > Malacostraca > Decapoda > Coenobitidae > Coenobita > Coenobita brevimanus. Next base: position 43,543,082 of record NC_136986.1, read on the forward strand.
CCAAGAAAATGGAAAAAAAAAAAAGTATATAAAAAAAGCAGCCACAAAACCAAGAAAAGCATATGGAACGTTTCTTTTTCTCCCTTCCCTCCTATATTTTTTTTTTTCTTTTTCCTCGTGAGGCAAAATAACGATGGACGCAGAATTTCCTTGGCTGTTCTACCCCTGGGACGGAGCGGCCATGAGCGGCGAGTTACAGCATCTTCATTCCAAAATTTTAACGGGGGCCAGGTGAGTTATGGAGGGGGTCTGGGGGAGGGAGGGGTGGCGGTGGGTGTAGGTGTGGGAGGAGAGATGGGTAGCAGAAGTGGGTGTGGTGTGGGTGGAGGGATGTGTGGGGGAGAGAGATGTGGGAGAGGAGAGGATGTGATGTGGGGGAGAGAAGTGGGTGTGATGTGGGGGAGAGAAGTGGGTGTGATGTGGGGGAAGGAAGGGGGTGTATGGTATAAGGGTGTGAGAGAGAGGGGTGAAGAAAGAGTGAGTGTGCTGCACATACTTTCTCTCTCTCTCTCTCTCTCACACACACACACACACACACACACACACACACACACAAAGGGAGCTGAAATGAGAATAGAAGCTGGAGGAGTAGAATTAACAGCACACACATTACCCTTGTTTCCACTTTTCCTATCCCACTAATGGTCATCTTCATCAACAGTCTGAGTACAGGACACACCATACGTTTCCTATATACATTTTGACATATACTGACGGTGTGCATGATTTTAATTGCTGCCTGCATTCAGTTTGTTCACTCGTCCCCCACTTTGTGCCCATGTGTGTGTGTGTGTGTGTGTGTGTGTGTGTGTGTGTGTGTGTGTGTGTGTGTGTGTGTGTGTGTGTGTGTGTGTGTGTGGAGAGAGAGAGAGAGAGGATCATAAGTGACCTAAGCATGAAATTTGACCCTGCTGAACACTTGACCTTTGATGTACCTGTACCCAAAACAATCATTCTCATTGCCACACAATATATATATGTTTTAGTTTTGATCTAAGTCGTATCTGGCAATTGCGAGGTGTTCTGAACCCATCCGGCCTACTAATACTGTCCTCTTTTTTTTTTTATTAATTAATTTACATACATATACAAACTTTACATACATACACATTCATACATATAAACATGCATTCAGACATACATACAGTACATAAATAAGTACATATAGAGTTTTCCTTTTTGTTTTGTTTTGTTTCGTTTTCTTGAAGGTACAATACTTGCGGCGTTCTAGGCTTTGGTTCCTCCTTCCTTGCATTGAAAAACACATACATACGTACATACATATATACGTACATACATACATATTGACATACATATATAAATACGAACTTGATTACAACCGTGAGGCCTAACTGCATTATTAATTCACATATACATATATAAATACCAACTCCATTACAACAGTGAGGCCTTTCTGCATTGGTAATTCAATATAGGGGTAACCAATTTAAAGTGGCCAGGAGGTGATGGAAGTAAATGTAATCACCTGACACAAGCACACACAAACACCCCCTTAGCGCTAACGAACCGTGTACTTAACCGACCAAGCCACCAAACCCACCCAAATATGAATAAAAACCTACCACCACCACCATCACAACCATCACCCCACCACCTTACCATCACCATCATCCTACTACCACCACCACCACCACCCAACCATCACCACTACCACCACCACCACCCTTCCCCCACCACCATCACCATCACCCTACCACCACAACCATCACCCAACCATCACCACCATCATCCTACCACCACAACCATCACCCAGCCACCAACACCATCACAACCATCATCCCACCACCACCACCCCACTACCACCACCACCATCGTGCCTGCGGTAATTGCTCTCCCATTGGCATATATTCATTCGCGATACTGAAAAGGAGAACTCTTTGACGGCAGAAAAAGAAATAAAAAGTAAAAATAAAAAAATGTGGTGGGCGTTCATTAATTCCCACCCAGCTGCTGTATAGACCCAGGTAAGAGGTACAAGAAAAAATAAATAAATAAAAAATAACTAGGATACATAATTTATAAATGTTACCCCTGAAATTCTTTTGTTTTCTGTCATTTCAAAATACTGTAATACGTACATGCATATCTTTTTCTTCCTCCTGACTCTCCTTGTTTAATTCTCTCTCTCTCTCTCTCTCTCTCTCTCTCTCTCTCTCTCTCTCTCTCTCTCTAAATTTACGAATGTTACCCATGGAATTCTTTTGTTTTCTGTCATTTCAAAGTAGCTCATACACTGTACTTTCATTCTCTCTCTCTCTCTCTCTCTCTCTCTCTCTCCGAACACCCACTACAACCAAAACGGTCCTATACAACCATCAAAATCCCCCAACAACTCTCCAACTCACCACCTCAATCCTATCCCAGCTTAGCCAACATCCACAGGCAATTCAAACCTCAATCAATCCACTTAGATCACCACTGCAACCCTCTTAAATCACCACTACAATGCACTTGAATCACCACAACCCTCTTAAATCACCCACAGAAACCGAAAACGGTGCCATACATCCCTCAATCCCCACCACTACAATCACAACAATATCATCCCAACTTCCCACTTCAATATCCCTAGCAAAATTGCCCCACTATCCCTACCAATGACTCTACCTTTTCCATCTCCCACCAACATCCTCACCTACCACTACACCCTCAGTCCCTGCCCACCATCCTAATACCATCCCGACTCTCCACTTCTATCTAATCTAAAGCAACTACCACCTCCACCATCACTATCCATCTATCTATTCCCAGACGCCTCAATCCCGTTAGGAGTGGCCACAAACAATTCGCCTCCATGTCACCCTGTCCCCCATTTCACTGCCCTGTTCCCAGCTCACACACCCCTCTCTCATATACCTCTCCACTCCATCCCATCCTTTGCCTCCCCCTTCCTCCACTCACGTCCCTCCATCTCATCCTTGGCCTCCCCCTCCCTCCACTCACATTCCTCCATCTCATCCTTGGCCTCCCCCTCCCTCCACTCACATACACTCTCCACCACTACACTACAAATTAATGGCAACTAGCATATCAACAGTTTTCCTCATCCCCTAATCAATTTCCCTATCTATCAATATAAAAAATCCATCCCATACATCCCTCAATCCCTAACCAACTCAGTCTACCATCCCACTAACATCCCCACTCCCCACTTCAATCCCCCCGGCAAATTTCTTGGGGTGTGGGTGCAATATATCTCGATCGCCACTTTTTTCCATGTCCGGGGTTGGTGGGTGATGAATGTGGAGGGGAGAGGCACATTCGTCTCTCCCACCTCTCTCTCTCTCCACCCATAACCACAACTACATTAGCCCCCCCCCCACACACACACACACACACAAACACCCACACACGCAACTATTAATAAGGGTTAACTAAAGCTTGTCTACTTCCCTCACTGCCTCTTTATGTGGTCTTATTGTTTTATTTACTTGTTTTTGGTGGTGCTGTAGATAATGAAGGAGGAGGAGTGGAATAATTACCGTCTTGAAATATCGTTTATGCTCTTAATTATGGAGAATGGTGAGAGGATGGGAGGGGGGAGAGAAGAGAACAGGAGACGAGACGAGACGAGAGGAGGGGAGGGGAGGGGAGGGGAGGGAGGCGAGGAAAGGACAGGAGAGGAGAGAGGGGGAGGAAGGGAGGAGGGTAAAGGGAGAGAGGGGAAGGAGTGGAGTGGAGAGGTTAAGAGAAAAGAAAAGAATGAGAAGAGAAAAGAGAAAAGAAAAAAAAGGGAAGAGAAAAGATAAAGAAAACAGGAGGAGAGAAGCAAGGAAGAGAAGGGGAAAGAGAAGTTATGACAAGAGATGGGGAAAAAATTAAAAGATGGGGGTGGGATCCGAAGCCGGGAGGAAGAGGGAAGAGACGAGGAGGTGAGATCAGGAAAGAGGAGAGAAGGGAGGGGAGGGGGAAGCAACAGGGAGAGGGGGTTTGAAAGTGAAGGAGACGAGGGAAGAGAAGGAGGGGGAGACAGGCAGTGTGAGAAGGTGGGCGAGATTAGAATGATAAAAATAGTAAGATGATAGGGATGGAGGAAAGAAGTGAGGTTAATGCATTACATGTTAAGGAATAGCAAAGAGCAGGGAGGGGAGGGGAGAGAGGAAGCTGAGAGAGAGAAGGGGGGGGGAGAAAGGGAGAGGAGTATGACAGTGAGAGTGAGTGGAAGAGGAAAGAGACGAAGGTGGATATCGAGAGGGAAAGGAAGGATACGGAGGGAGAGGGAGATGTGTCACAGAGAAATATATCTGGAGAAAGACGGAGTAAGCGCGCTGAAGAAATGAAGAACGAATTTGAAACGAAATAAGTAAAAAAAAAAAGGGGGGGGGGAAACGGTCTGAAAATGAGGGAGGAAAATGGGTAGGAAGAAAGGAGAGGAAAATGAAGGAGGGAAAAGGAAGGAGGGATAAGGAACGAACGAAAAGAACAGTATGAACAGTGCGGGGCGAGAAAAAAGGAAAGGAAAGAATAAAGGGGGAAAGGAAGTGGAAGAAATGAGAAAAGAAGGGAAGGAGGAGCAGTTTGAGGAGAAAGGACAGTACGATGGAGTTGAAAGGAAAGGGGAAGAGGAGTGGAGGGGTAAAAGGGAGAGGAGAGGGAAGACAGAAGAAGAGGGGGAAGGAAGGAGAAAGAGGAAAGGGGAAGAGGAGTGAAAGGATAAAAGGAAGAGGAAAGAGAGAAGAAGAGGGGGAAGGAAGGAGAAAGGGAAGATAGCAGGAGGGGGAAGGAAGAGGGGAGGGGAGGGGAGGAGAACGGAGGTAAGGATAGGAGAGGGGGAGGTAAGGGGAGGGGAGGGGGGTAGTATATGAGTGTGGGTGGAGTAAAGGAGGTGAAGTTACTCTCCCGGGAACCGATATTGAAAACGTGTGTCGCTCTAAGAGGCCCATGACACCACCCTGATTTAGGTGTGTGGGTGGGTGGGGGTGGGATGGGGCTGGAGTGGTTGGGTGGATGGATTCGGGTGGGGTGGTGCTGGGGTGAGGGTGGGTAGGGTGTAGGTGGGGTTAGGACTGGTATGAGAGTGGAGGGTGTGGGTGGGGTTACGGGGAGTGGTGTGGGTGGAGGATCTTTGAGGGTGGGGTGAGCTGACTAAGTAGGTGGAGCGAAGGTAGCGTAAGGGTGGAGGGCAATGAGTGGGATAAAAAAGAAAAAAAAAAACACGTAGATTTACTCTTACCTAACGCGAAAATCAAACAAAATAATCAAAGCTGGAAACAAATAAGAAAAATAACCATACACAAAAAGAGGCCGGGCATAAAAAGACCCAAATTGCCGAACACGAAAACAAAACGACACAAATAACAAAGGAATAAAACCCAAATAAATAATCAGACACAACAGGTGACAAAAACAGAACATTAAAAGAGAGAAAATCCAGACACAAACACCCTTCACTCGCGCAAATAATTCAACAGGGAGTGTGTAGCGGTGGGGAATAATTCAATGGTCAAAATTACAGTGCGGGTACAGGATTTACGTAAAAGTTATGGTGCGTATACGGGAATTATTTAACTTTTAGTACAGGTGACTTGGTGGTGGAGAGAGACGCCTTCACGTGTTGGCACTAATGTAACTGGGAGGATCGTCTGCCTGGCTGCACAAACGTCCCTCAACTCCCCCTACCTAATCTAAGACGGCAGTCCACTGGGTTCATAACCATATAAGCTTGGGGTTGCAATTGTCAATATCATACGCTGTCTTGCTATTCAGCTCGAGAGAGAGAGAGAGGGGGGGGGGGAACGTCACTTTATTGAAAGGACGCAAGATAAATAATAGAATTCTCGTCTAGTATTTTCCAGAATGTGCAGGCAACACCAAATTCATCCCAGCTTAACCACCCTAAAATCACCCCAGCCCAACCACCCTACCACAAAGCATTTTACTGAGAATTATTCGGAACAAATTACAGCGTGCAGAGCAGCGACGTCTAACCTTTTCTTGATCGTGAACACCACACCCAGTTTATTCCTAATCGTGTACTCAAAGGTTTTATTTGCTGAGAGAAAATGGAAAAGACTTTTACTTGTATTTGTAAACTCACTTTCAGTGCTTATGATGATGATGCAGGTAATGATGATGATGGTGGTGATGAATATGAAACAGGTAGTGGTGATGATTATGATTCAGTTATTGGTGGTTGTGGTGGTGGTGGTGATGGTGCAGGTGGTGGTGGTGGTGGTGGTGGTGGTGATGCAGGTGGTGGTGGAATGGGTCACACATCCATTTCCTCATCATTCAGGTTTTCAAAATTGTCGGCTTTAATTCACAGGCCAAACGATCCAAACAATAACACACTGATTACTAGCTGTCATAAAAGGGCCATTTTATCTACTAAAAAAAAAAAAAAAAAAAAAAAAAATGTGATGACGGTCCCTATGCATTTTTCACCCACCCATTACTATACACCTTCACTTCTGTAGCATTAACTCCCACACCTTGCTTACTGACCCCCACATTTACCATAGCCATCCATCTTCTTGGCCTTCTATGCCTTTCTCTGCCCTCACACTTATTTAGCAGTACGAGTATACCTTCTTCACCACCCTACTTACAGTACATCCCACCTATATTATCATAACATCTAGTCTCTTCTAACCTAAGACGAAGAAACTGTGTTCAATAATCCCTTCACAATGAGAGGGCCGTCTCAGTTGAATAATATCGTCTGGCTGTAACAATAAAATTACATCAGGGCCATGCTGCGGAAGGGTTCAACTACTCCTTTGAAGACGTGTGAAATCCTATGTATTGCGTTCCTACTATTGTTACATTGTATTATTGTGTTCCTACTATTGTTACATTACATTATTGTGTTCCTACTATTGTTACATTATATTATTGCGTTCCTACTATTGTTACATTGTATTATTGCGTTCCTACTATTGTTACATTATATTATTGCGTTCCTACTATTGTTACATTACATTATTGCGTTCCTACTATTGTTACATTACATTATTGTGTTCCTACTATTGTTACATTACATTATTGTGTTCCTACTATTGTTACATTATATTAAACTTAGAAGTGGCTGTTGGCCCTCTGTGGGTTATAAACAAGCTCTATGTAAACAGTGATACAACAAAAGCTCTTCAAAATCTGAAATAATTTAAATGCTCTATCCTTGCTATCGCATTTTTTTTTTTTTACTTTATTCTCTTCAGGTTAGAGTTGCTTCCCACACTCCAAAGGTTATACCACGCAAAATTACAACGTGTTCACGTTACATACACCCCTGGTCATTGAAACACACAGCTGACTCTAACCTACCTGCACGTGTAATTTTACTCTACCTCCTGTTTATCTTCCTCGACAAGCATGCCTAACACAATACTATTAACTTTTCTACTCTATCAGTCCCATTACATTTACTTCTTGACACCTTTTCAATATTTCCTGACCATCACAAAACAATTTTCTTCACCACAGGAGTAACAGCCCATCCTCTAAGGGTTAAACTTAATAAAAATGACTAAATAAAAATAACGTCCCCTCGTGCTGGAGACGTATTCCCCCATGCAGTACCACTGATATGACCACGTGGCTCAATGACCTGGTTATACCAATGTTCCTCAACTACTCTATCCCCCAAAAGGAGGATGGTGGACCGAAGGAGAATGGCAATTTAAGCCTACAGTCCACTTGATTCACATTTCAGGTAAGCCTGGGGTTACGTCAACAATTAGAAATCACTTAGAGAGAGCATCCATCAACCCCAGTAAGCCCTGCATCCGGATCCGGGTCCACCCCAAAATCAAATCCACTCTTCCTTGACCCACTGCTCAGCTATCCACTAAAATTCACTTATCCAATAACAACTTTTTGAAACACACACTGCCAAACATGCAGACACGGGTGAATACAAAGCCTCCTCCAACTTCACTGGTAGAGGTAACAACATGTATTTCCCATCACTGGCACACTAACACTGGTGACTTTAACCTCCCTCTGATTATACCCTCCCTTCACCCTGTTTTCTGCTGCTGTCACTCACCTAACACACACTGACCTTCTATCTTAACTCCTGAAAATAACAGGCATATCACACACACGTGGCATTTACACTTCAGATCTCCTCTGCCATTTACCTAACTCTTCCTATATAAAAAAAAATAAATAAAAATAAAAAATAAACCACACTCTTTCAACTCTCACCTATACTCTTTTTCTCTCAATTATTCTCTTTTTACTCTCATCTATACCTTTTTCTTTCTCATCTGACCTAAAACTGCCATCGCTGCATCGTGAAGTCTGAGTTGTAACTATATTTACCTAACTCTTCTTATACAAAAAAAAAATTTAGCTGTATTCATTTTACTCTAACTTGGCCTAAAATTGACTTCTCTGCTTCTTGAGAACGAGCTGTAATAACAGGCAAACACTTGAAAATGATGTCAGTCACGAAGAAGTGCTATGGTATGGAAGACAAGCCGTGGAGAGGATGCAAAGCAGTAGAATTCTCTTTTTGCCACTGAGTAAAAAAGAAAAATAAGAAAAAAGAAAGAAAAAAAAAAGGGTTACCAAAGGACGAATACCTGGCCCCAGTTAACGTAAAAAAATTGTAAAATAAAAATATCTGGGCCTGGTTAGGGTGAACGATATATAAAAGGAAGAATATGGGCCAAGATGAAAAAACAAAAACAAAAAAAAAAATCTGCGCTAAGTTGAAAGAACTATAAAAATAATGGTAACAATTAACCCCTTATTACCATCTCTCAAGCGTAGGGGCCCATGTCTAGGCTCACAGTAGAAAATATTTAACCCTTTCAATCTGGTGATACTGAGACGAGTATTGCGATGGGGTAATTACTAGGTCAGTCTTAGTACTGTGGCAGAGTAATTAAAAGAATCTTAGTACTGTGACAGGGTAACTAAGAGGTCAATCTCTGTACTGTGATAGGGTAATTAAAAGGTCAGTCTTAGTACTGTGAAAGGGTAATTAAAAGGTCAATTTTGACTGACAGGGTAATTACAAGGTCATTCTTAGTACTGTGATCGGGTAATTAAGAGGTCGATCTCTATACTGTGATAGGGTAATTAAAAGGTCAATTTCGACTGATGGGTAATTACAGGGTCAATCTTAGTACTGTGACAGGGTAATTACAAGGTCAGTCTTAGTACTGTGATAGGGTAATTAAAAGAATCTTAGTACTGTGATAAGGAAATTAATCTTAGTACAGTGAGAGGGTAATTACAAGACTGGTTGAGTGATAAATTGCCTCTTATACCATTATTCCCTAATTAATCACGGGGCCTATTAATAAGCTAATTACACGACTAATGAACCCGGCCTAGTTGCGCTAATGTAATCCCCAGTGGGCCGTGGTGCTGGTGTCGGCTGGGGTAATTAATTCTTGGCCGCGGCGTAATGAGGTAATTAAGGCCAATTTACACCCCCCCCACATCAACAAATTCATAACAAGTGAACGACCAACAAAGACAAAGTGAATTATGGGTCACCTCCGCCATTTTGGTACCGGATATAACCAAGATATTTTCCGGGATCAACAGGGAGTGGTATATTCAGCACCTTGCCCTTCCTATAAAGAAAATAAATAAATCGTTTTCTCGTTCGTATCCTTTACAAAGGCTCCAACATGCCTGTATACATTAGTCTTGGTCACCTAACTGCGGCTCTCCACGCTGCTCGATCTCTGGCAGCTTCCCTATTCAGTCCCTTATCCCAAGTATTTCTCGATCTGCTTTTCACAACCCTACCCCCGACATTCACACTTCTCACTTTCTGATGTTAATCTATTGTTATATCTTAGCATTTAACAATAATGTAATCAGAAACTGGAGAGAGAGAGAGAGAGAGAGAGAGAGAGGAGGGGGGGGAAGGGAAGGAATATTATTCAAGTGAGACGGAAGGGGAGGGGGGGGGAGAAAGGCGATATAAACACGCCGGGGGGTGGGGGTGATGGAGGGGAGGGGACGGGGGTATGTAACTTAATTCAGCGTGGTTCGGTGGTCAGTGTTTGGGAAGCAGGGATGGATCTGTTCCCGGGTTCTGTTTTACATTAAGGAAGGGGAGAATCTCATAACCCTTCAGTAAACTCTATATAGGGGGGACAGCCTCACCCTCACCAACCTTTCATCAAATTTACCATTCTCTCTCTCTCTCTCTCTCCTTTAACAGCGCCCCTACTTTCTTTAGACTATTACACGCACCCCCTCTTCCTCTATGCTTTACATCTTTCCCTCTTCCCCTTTCCTATGTTACTTCTTCCTTTGCAAAGTGTGTTTTCATTCGTACATAAACAAAGAGAATTCTAAACTAAACTAAAAACCTTACTCAACAAGTTATGTATTGCTACAGTGTTGTGGTGGTGTCCTCAAGATTTTTCTCCCTTCCTCTCTCCCTCCATTACTTTATTCCATGACTCGCCTCTTCCCTCAGTACTTTCAGCTCTACTCCCATTACCCCCTCACTCCCCCTTATCATTTCCGCACTCTCCCAATTCTCCCTTCCTCCCTTAATCAATTACTTTACTCCCTTACTTTCCTCTCCCCTTAACCCTTTCTACCCTTTTCCATTCCTCCTCCTCATTTAGCATTCCTTCCCACCCTTCTCCTGTCCCACCCTCCTCTTTAACATTGCCTCCCTTCCTCTCTCCCTCCCTCCCCCTTAGCATTCCCTGCCTTCCTCCCTCCATCCCTCCTCTCATCACTCCCTCTCTGTCTGCCATAACTCAGTGTCCCCTCAACCCTAACAGGCGGGTGGACATAACAGGGTCAAATTAACCATCATCTGGTTGGTTACGTCTGCCACTAACAGGGAGGAAGGATGGCCACACCTCTCATCCACTTACTACCACCTCACACTCTTACCCAATTGAATACTCTTTCCACATCCTGCCCTCCTCCACATCCCACCGTCCACTTCGTCCCTTCCTCCTCCCTCCTCCCCTCTCGTACTCTCCATCCCTCCCTTCCTTCCCTCTCGTTAACTCCATCCTTCCCTCCTCCCCTCTCGTACACTCCCTCCCTCCCTCCCCCTCCTCTCGTTTACTTCATCCATACCTCCTACTCTCACCTCTCCCCCCCCCCTTTCCTCATTCCCTGTCCCCTCATCTCTCTCTTCCCTTCCTCTCCTTTTCTCAACACAAGTGATACCCGTAAAAATTTGCACCATTTGGCCAGCACATTAATACACAAGACGGATTCCGGAAAAGCCACACACACATGTCTTTACCCTTACTGCCTTTCTTCCCTTTAAAGCCTTAACTCCATACCTTCCACTAGTATCATTTCAACCACCTTTTACAGGCCATTTTCTTTTCCTTCCGTCTCTATTGCTATTGTAAACACAGGTCAAATATTACCATAATGCCGTTATTTCAAACATTAATGGCAGACACTAGGAAAAACATCAATATAAACATCACTTCACAGTCACTTATACACGAATGTAAGGAGTAACGAATCCTTTTCACCTCTAACTTGAGTAAATGATCGTTTTCGTACTCACGTGAGATGAACCATCCTGTCAATCTAAAGTTACCCCAGATTTGTGCAAGCCAAGACAACTTACCCTGAAAAAGGGAAAGAAAAAATAGGTTAGTACTATAATTATAAGTTTTTGGCTTTTGATTTTTCTCTCTCTCTCTCTCTCTCTCTCTCTCTCTCTCCAACCAAGCTCACCACCATCACCACAAAATTCACACGATCTGCCTTCCATCCTGACTCCATGTAGCAACAAATCCTCCATGCATCCTAACTCTACCAATTCTTTGTTCCAATCCTAACCAGTTCCACCCCATCCCAGTGTCACCCAAACCCAATCCTATCCTACCCCACCTTAATCTCATCCAATTTCCTAGCCAGTCCTTCTGCAATTACCCACCCCAATCCAACCCAGCCCCCTGTGCAAGCCTACCCAATCCAAATCCTACACAACACCCTGTCAAGTCCAAACCATTCCTTGTTCAGTCTTATCAAAACTTACCCAATCTCAGATTACCTATCAAATCCTACCCAATACTCTATCCAATTCTCCCTAATATTGTCCAATCCTACTCAATGCTCAATCCACTCCTACCTTATTCCAATCCCACCCAATACTCAGTGCAGTCCTCCATCCCAGTTTCACCCAATAATCCAATCCTACCCAACACCCAATGCAGTCGTCCTCTACCTCAGTCCCATCCAGTAATCCAGTCCTACCCAACACTCAGTTCAGTCCTACTCCACCCCAGTCCTGACCAATACTCAGTCCAGTCCAACCTAATTCCAATCCCACCCAATCCCCAGTGGCCAAGTGATGGAAGCTATGGCGTGTGAGGCATTTGGTCGCCCTGCTGATGGCGTTTCGGTCACTGGAGTTTAATTGTCTGTACATTTCACCCCTAGTGCCTCCAGTCCCCTGTTTCCTCTTTGGGGGAAACAACAACAAAACAACCATCACCACCTCTACAATCAGAATCAATATCACCACCACCAACCAGAACAAAAACACCAGCACCACAACCACCACTATCACCAACCACAACAAACACACCAACACCACAACTACCACTATCACCAACTACAACAAAAACATCATCACAACCACCACTAACATCAGCCACAACAAACACACCACCACCACAACCACCAACAAAAACACCATTACAACCACCACTATCACCAACCACAACAAACACTAACACCACAACCACCACCATCTTTACCACCACTATCACCACCATCCCACACTGCTTTACACTTTCTTTTTTACACCTTCCCATGTTCTCCCTCTTCCTTGCATCCACTGTTCCATACTCTCTCTCATTTACACTTCCCTATTTTACTGTTTCCTCCTCACTTATGATAAGGGATACAGCAGTGGCAGAACCATGCATTACAGTACTTAGACAGGTCTTCATGGTAATATACTTCATTCTTTTTCTGTCCCTGCCCTCCTCTCTTCCTATTTCTCCCATCTTTCCTGTCACTTCTTATTGTTTTTCTTTCCTTTACAGGTGGCTTTACATTGAGTGACAAGCCAAATGGTTTCCTGTAAGCCAAGAAACCATTTACAACGTTGGGTAGTAACCATATACGTGCTCCCTATGTGTTAACAAGTGGGTTGGTGGAGGGTTAGTGCCCCTCCCTGTAAAACAAATAACTCCGAGTCAAATGGCCACCCCTTACGGGATTATGGCATCTGGCAATAGATAGATAGACTTACTGTGAGGTGGCAGTGGGGATGATCGTTGCTGCCGCAGTGGTACTTGCAGCAGGGGCAGTGGTGGTGGTGTTCCTGTGTTACAACTTGAAGTGAAGTCCACAAATAAACTTCACACAACAGCGCCATTTATGCATGCTGTGAAAATATTTGGTATTAGTAAAGCTGGTATTCATCATCATCATCTAATCCTGAGTTAGGTTATTAGTATCTATTATTATTAGTGTATGAGGACCTCAGATTAGTGCAAATGCATTATATTTACAGGTACTTCCTAACACTTCATGATTCTTTTTATATGGCAAGTTTAAAAAGTCATTACTTCATAACCTTGCTAAATACGAAAGGACATTAACACAATAAAGGATTAAAAAGAAAAAAGAAAAAGTATTTCTGGTCGCACATGCCTATAGCACCTTCCAGCCAAAAGGTTGCTTCATATCCCCCCCAAGAGGAGGATGGCGAAGGCATCACTTTAAGATGTTACCAGACCTCTACTTAATATTACCATGTATTTACATCACCAACCTCCAAGTAACGTCAACAAATACCTGTCAGCAAACCTCCACCTGTCAATAAGCACCTCTTTGTCACCAAGCATAAGCCTAATTATAATGCCACCGAGCAAATCCACTAAGAAAATAATCTAATGTCATCATTCCATCCATCATCCAATCCTGTCGCCCCATAGAAGTGCGTAGGAACCCGGGGCTAGGCATGTTGGTCTTGACATTTAAGATGTGACCAGCCTCACTCATCCCTGAGAGGCATAACATGAATAAACCTCAGCCACACCTTGGATATAAACTTACACAGGCGTCATCCCATTGGAGAACCTTAATTACTCACTAAACCACCAGGCGCCATAATTTGCGTATATGTTACTACCCAGCGTAGTAAATGGTTTCCTAGGGTGGCTTGTCACTCAGTGTAGAGTCACCACAAGCAGAAGGAAGAGGAAAGAATGAAGGAAAGACAGAAGAGGGAGTGTAACGTCACCCGTAGGCAGGAGAAAGATGAAAGAATGAAGGAAAGACTGAAGAGGAAGGATGGAAGAGAGGAAAGGGTAGACAGCCAAAGTAACACTACAGTACATTGAGTGGATGGTTAGCGCCTCCACCTACCACGTGTGAAAAGACTATAAAAATGAAACATGATTAAATACAAAGGTCTGCATCGTCCACGTACGGTAAATCTGTCAAGTTTAGTGACGGGAATATGGAGTTGACTGAAAACAAGTAGCTGAATATGAAGTGTAAAAAAAATGCATCATTCGTGAATGTCTGGGTCGAGTTAAGATGAAAAGACCATGGAAACGAGGTTATTGGATATAAGGGATAAAGCAGTCAACCTATGGCACACCTGGGAATTGATAGTTGTGAAAATGAGCGAAAAAATACACCATCCAGTATGACGATTAACGAGATTTCGAGTCGTAATAATTACAAAGAACGATATTTGCACACAATTACAGGGTACCCCATATATGACAATGCTTCATCCGTGATTTGGAATGATACGGACGGTAAGATGGCAAATACTCTTTAAGGTTCAGTATATACACAATGCAGTATCTTCCTGTCGATACTGTAAATGATAAAGACGCTGAGACTATTGAGAATTAAAACTAATATTCCAATATCTTTGTCCCACTTTCACATTCCTGATTTTTTTTTTCTTAAATAGTTCTCCCTCTTATTGGTCCCCCCCCCCTTTTTTTCTAAATACTTGAGCCAGACATCCTCCCTCCTTCCCATCTTTCCTCTGCTCATTTCTTACCTTCACCTTGTGTCCTCTTCTCTCCAAACTGTCAAACTCCTTCCCCCCTCCCCTTTTTTCCCTTCCCTCTCCCCACCCCATCCATTATGCTTCTTTCTTCAATCTCCTACCCTCATTTCTTTCCCTTTTCTCGCTTCTTTTCACTCGTTCCTTCCCTCCCATTTCTACCTTCTCTTCCGTTCCCCCACAGAACACTTCAGAATGAAACCTACATCCTCCTCCAGTACATCATAATAAATCATCCGTTTTCTTCCTGTCCCCTCCTCACTCCTTACCTTCTCTCCCTCTGTGATCCAGCCTACACTAAAGCGGTTAACGATATAGATCCTAAAAGGAAACTCTGAATGTTCTGCCATATGCTCCATTTCCGTAACCTTTCTCATTACTCATACGTTATTCACCCTTCCAAATACTCCCCTTACGTCCTTTCATATTCATTTTGCCTGTATTTTCCTTTTTCCTCATGCATGGGCGTCCGGAGGGGGCAGTCCCCCCCCCCCGGAATTCTACGGCTTCAGTTCTTGTATAAGGATGATCGAATCGTTTCATGCATTTGATGTAACTCACTTAAGTATACGCCTATGCCCATTTGGAGTTTCAGTATAACCGCACATATTTTATTCCCTCCCCCCCCCCTTTACAAAAAAAATCCTGCGGATTGCCCTATCCTCATGCTAACTCCATTTATTTCTTCCATCCTAATACTGTACCTGCTTCTAGTTATTCCTGGTCTTTTGTTATTCTTCCTTTTCTAACAAATTTCTGCCTTTCCCGTTCCGTTAACCCCTCCCTTACCCTCACTTCCTTTCAATTTCACACCTTCCCTCCCCTCTAATATCCATTACCCACTCCCCCTCCCGCTACACATCAATTTGTCTTCCCTCTGCCCCTGTCTGGTTTTCCACTGCTCGCTCTATCCCCTCTACTGTTCCCTTATCTCTGCTACCCCTCCCCCCTTCCCTCCAACTCCCACCCATTCTTCCCTATAGCTCCCCCCACCCCAACTCCTTTCTCTCCACCTCATTCATCCCTCATTAACATTTGCTTGGAGTGCAATTTTCTGGTTTTCAAATAGGGACAGACCGCTTCCTAGGCCTCCTGGGGGAACGAGCTTAATCTGTACAGGATGGCGGACCCCAACTGCAAGCCCCTCTTCCCGCCTTACCGTTAACCCTAACCCCTTTGCCTCTTCTTCCCTCCCTCATCCTCACCATGCACGAGAAGACAACAGCAGAGGCTACCACAAGTAATACTAATGGCGACATAACTAATCTTCATAAACCACTTTAAACTTACCCCTACTGCTGGGATCCGAACCCAACTTGCAGGGCAAACATCATGTGTACAGTACCCACAACAGCTCCATTAACTAATTCTTTGATCTTGTGCTTGTTTGAAGATGTGCGTCTGAAATGCGAACTCATTGCACAGCAACGCAAAAATTGATATATCAACAAACTTTAGCGCAAAAGCTGATCCTTTGGGGGGGGGGTTGAATCTCCTATGAACAGACGAAAACAAATATCATGCTTCTATCAATAATGATACACGGCACAGTACTGTATGTCAAACACTCTTTCCTACTCTGCACCTGTCATATCCTTCCAACCCTTATACCACGTTAATAGCGGCCAACCTACAATACCCACCTTCACTGGGCATATTACCTCCCTGCAACTTCAACACCCACCAATATTCTTGTCAGCAACAACCACTTAGTCCTTCTTACCCCACCCTTTCACACAAAATTCTAAGCCTTTAACATTCCTGCTGCACTCAACACCCTCATACGCCACTCTTCCTTGTGCATATTTAACTATATGCAGAAACACACTGGGTATTTAGTTACACATATATGCAACATTTCCATTATTAAGCCATCTATTCTATGCCTTTATCAAATACATAATGCGTGTTTGTCTGCACTGATGTTTTATACAACACAATACAGTTTCTCCTGTAGATGTTAAACATTGTAGTAAAGCAGAGTACAGTATTTTCTTTCATACCGCACTGAAACATTACAGATAATCATCATCATCCGCATCTCCTTTCCCACCCTAGGGCAGGGTGAGTAGCAGCAACATCCAGACAGCCCAGGCTTGCCCAATCAAATGAGCCTGTTCCCATTTACTCATCATTAAAGTCCCCAGAATCCTGGCCTTTTGATATGCCAAAAACTTCCACCACATTCTGCAGCTTCTCATACAAGTAACCGAATGAGTAAATCCAGTAAGACTTTAAAAATAGGTGCCAAATCCCTAACACACACTTCTCACAACATTCATCCAGCCAGCTCGATCTCTTAAGTCCCCGAGCCTTACCGACTTCCATAACTCTCTTCCTCACACACCATATCCCTTCAGCTTTTCCTCAGTCTACCTTGCCCTTTCCCCCCTTCAAATTCACTCAGATATACCTTTTTCACCACTCTATTGTTATCCATTCTCTCCACATGACCATACCATCTCAGCACACACTCTCCAATTGTGGTGTCCACAGACTTCCTCACTCTGTACCTTTCACGAATCATTATTTTGTGTCCCATCAACTCTCTCTACTCCACATACATTCCTCAGCAGTCCCATCTCCACTGCTTTCACACTTGACTTTTCATTTTCATACAACACCATATCCTCACATCCATATGGAAGCTTGCCCTAACACTCCATATAAGCCTCAGGCACCTGCAACACTTGGGCATCTTGTTTCTTAAGGCCTTCATAGTGCCAGCTACCTTCCTTGTGTCACCCTACTTCCCACTGTTTTGGCAAATTTTCCTCTCTTCTATCATAGTACCCAGGTACTTGAACTCTCACCCATTCCAGTCTCTCTCCATTCACTGTAACATCACTCTGGGAGTCACCTTCTCTCTCGATTACCATCACTTTACTCTTTTCTGTATTTACTCTCAAGGCACAACGCTCACATACACAGTAAAACTCTGCACTAGTCTACCAAGCACTTGCCCGGTATCTGCATGCAGCATTGCATCATCAGCATAAAACAAATTTCAGATATTCATCACCATTACCAACGCCATCCTTCTCTCCATTACTCACGTTTTTACTTATCACCCCATCCATGTATATATACTGAACAACCACGGGGACATCACACAACCTTGTCACACACCCACACTGATCGTGAACCATTCACTTACATGCCCATTTACCCTTACACATGCCTCACTACCATCATAAAAACTCTTGATGGCAGTAATATTGTAATTTCATTTGTCTAACATTTTTAGGTAATTTATGTCAGAATAAATGTTATAGTCAAATTTAGGATTTTCATGGCATTTCTTTTAGGTGGATAAATAAAACTCCCACTCTACTCAACAAGAAAGTACTGAAGAGGGATGCCTTCACACAGTGGTACCATTATGACTGGGTGGCTCCTCTGCCCAGTGACTGAACATCCCTCAACTCCTTATCCCACAAAGGGATGACGGTGGACTCCAGAAAGACAACTAAAGCCTGCAGTCCAGCAGGTGTATGTACAAATAAGCCTGGGGTAATACCAACTCTTACACACTGTCCTCTTCACAGTACAGTACAATATATTTCGACTACTTTCTGAAAGCCAATTTCCCATTAATTTAGTCCTTAGGCTACTACTATAAACCCCATCTACACCTAAAAGATACATATCTCCATTTACAACTTTATTTACTAATGAAACTTCAATATTCTGGCTATTAATTTACATAAGACATGCACGGTCTACCTCCTAAACACCAATATCTTATTATACATCTAAATCCCACAACCAGGAGCCCACCTGAAACTACACAATACACAGAAGTACAGTACATACATTATTCTATTGTACTTTTAAGACCATTTTACAATGACATTTACAAATGGTTTTCATTCCAAAGCAGAAGTGATTTCAAGCTGTTTTTTGATGCATACAATTTTATTACCTTATCACTGCACTCTGGTCTTAAATCATTACTATGGTACACAGTACTTCACTTTGGTGTAATTTTCAAGTCACAATTTACCAGGGCATATTAATAGACCACATCTAATTTTATATATTCTACAATGTCACTTGTTCTATCTACAGTAATCAACCAATTCTTTTAAATAACCATAATATTCATACCTATCGACTAACCATCTGAAAAACAAATTTATTACCACAAACAGTATCAACCGTGACAATGATTACTAAGGGACTGTGTATAGACTATTATAGTACAATATGAGCAATAACCTAAACAGTACACTATACGTCCAAATGGAATAAACGTTTTTTTTTATTTCTCATGGTGATCACGTAACGGTTTATATTACTGTACTGTCCTCTCCCCCATCAGTCTGATAATTTACAAATTCCATAATGTCTAAAGACAGATTCTATCCTTACCAATGTAAATGAAATGACTCGTGTGTTTTCATGAAAGTTACCTCTTTTATCTATCAGTTACATATAATTCAAGTATCATTAAAAAATGCTCTGTCATTTCTGTACTTTCACTCCATTTCAATCACCGGTCACAAGATTTCAGTCGGGGTAAGTGCACCGTGTCTGACACGACTGAATCATGTGACTGGGAGTGCAAAAGTTGTGAGGTGACACACAGGCCTTATCATTAAACTAAGTGCACAAAGGCATCAGCAAGCCCCTACTCACATTTCAGAACACCTGTGATGATAGAAAAATGGTCAGACAGCATCCCACTTTGCATAATGCAATCAGCTATGAGGCAAAAGGAGCAACCCCCGCCTCCACTTTTCTTCATCATGTTCTGCCAAAATGTCTGATTTAGAATGTTTATCTTCCCCTTTGCCATCTTACGACTGATAGTAAGTCCATCAAAAACTGGGTGTTTGTTTTATCACTCTGATAAAATGTCCATCTATCACTTGAGAGTTACTGGGGTCACAACACTGTGATTTAGGGACGGGAGGAGTAGGTTCTTAAGGCGAATCAGGAGGTGGTAGACAAGGCAGAAGGTAAAGAGGAGGAACTCTATCACCGTGATGAGACTGCATCCCAGAAACAGGCCCATATAGCCTCCAACATCACCTGTTCAGGACCTCAGTGTAAGTTTTGAGTCGTATTATGTACAACAGACGAGTTCACAACATGACGACTCAATACGAGATACGTTGGACAGTGCAGTACAGGGATGTGACAAAGACATGCTCACAATAATTTTACATATAAAAAAAGAAAAAAGAAAAAAAGAAACATTTACAATTAACCCGTGGACTATGAGCCACAGCTCAGGCTGGGTAGCGTCGCGTTGCGAGTCACAGCTCAGGCTGTCCATCACTGTTATCTATTCCACCCCTACACAAACTTACGCATGGCGCTACGCAAAGACGGAGAGAGAGATTTTTTTTTTCTTTTCACCAGATGATGCTCTGGATGTTTATCTTCAAGTTTATTATTAAAAAAAAAAAAATAAATAAATAACTACTTCCCTATGTAAACCACGCATGGCTCTACGCAAAGACGGAGAGAGATTATTATTATTATTATTTTTTTTCCACCAAATGATACCCTGCATGTTTATCTTCAAGTTTATACATATTATCTTATTTATGCGCACCACGGGATGGGGGGAAGGTAACTGTGCAATCCACGGGTTAATAAAAACAAATAAATAAATGAAGCAAGAAGTTTTGTTCACAACAATGAGTTTACAACAGCAGTCTGGTCCAAGAGGTGTTAAATGGTGCAGAACATAATTAGCAATAACACAACACTTGTATTAATAATTCAACAGACGATTTATAACAGGAAGCAAAATACTGTTAATATGGATAAAAGCAGACGACGCAATACTTTGGTCAGAGACAGCCAGTATATTAGATGATGTGGCACAGGATTCAGAGTAACAAGATACTATTAGTTAGTGTGAAGATAAATTATATACAAATAACATACAAATAAATAAGCAGGGCATTAAAAATAAAGGGAGGTGGGACCACAAGAAGCCACAACATGAAACCATCAAACTAAACATAAACATACTCAATATACATAAACTAACCAGGTAAAAACACAAAAAACTACACCAGACAACTCTATATTCTCCTTAACCCCTTCAGTCTGATATTTAATTTCTACTTTGGCCAATGTCAGAGTATTTAATCAGGCTTCAGAGCAATCCAATGAGTGAAGGGGATAAAGCAAAATACAACTAAACATGATAATATACCAGACATCCAAAGGTCAACAAACTACTGCCAGTGAAATATTAAACACACTACAACATGCACACTATACAAGCCACTACAACATACAGTAGTTCCAATGTAAAACCCTCTTTTAAATATCTTGCACATTTGAAAACCTAATCCCTTTTGTTACATGGCTGTTTTACCACAAAGAAATTGCATCCAATAACTGCCCCAACCTGTACTGCATAGTGTTTAGTGAGAAGACCATCTCAACAATGCCAAAAGTTGATGACATGAGGCACTAACGCTCAAATGTACTGATCATTATTTTGGAATATGTATGGAGGAGCACATGGCAAGGTCCAGCACCCCTTTATTCACTTGATAAGGCAGGTGCATATGACGTATATCTGTGAAGAAATGCCACCACCCATTCAACTCCCATGAGTTTCAATTTGTCTGAATGACTGTCTGGCCCAATTTACTAGTCATACTGTTGGTAACTTCTCCCACTTTCATAATCTTTCGTTGTTCCTTGATCCTGCCTTGTCTCATCTTCAGATTGGTAAAAAGTACAGGATTATGATTATGATGTAAGACACTGACCCCCAAAAGCATTATGGAAAATTAAGAACATACATGTACCTAACCTATCTCATGACAAGAGCCCCCAGTAGAAAAATCTATTATGCAGAGCTGCAGTGCAAGCCTCAATCTCCTCTATCATGTATGGCACACCTGGCAGGAGTCACCCCATGGCCACCCAACTTTATCAAGAAACAGTGATCTCACCCTTGTTTAACATGGGGACACTCCACAACAATGTGGTGAGGCACAGATCACTACCTCACCCCCCCACCCCACCCCATGATTAAGGCAGAGAAAAAGTCTGCCTCACAACTCATCTTATTATGGATAAGTTTTAACAAAAGCCTTGAGGTTCCTTTCAAGGAAACTCCTCTTTGCACTTATAAATTAATATCATGTAAAAACCTATTGCTTAAATTCATACCGGCACTACCTGCCAGGCAGTTTTCTCTAACACTTACCTATCACTTATACTTTGGGCAATGTCAAGATGGTCAGAAAACTAATCACTACAGATGAGGCTGTAGTCAGTGGATGTGTTGTTTATAATACAGTTAGGTCCAAATAATACAGTCCACTAAGAAAGCTCATGTAATAAAAGATTTTTTTTCATCATATCATTTAAAATAACTTATCATTTAAAATAACTTAAGCATTTTTAAGAAAACTTTAATAATCTGGTATATGAATGAAATTAAATAAAAAGATTACAGCCATATGGCAACAACATAAATAGTCCTGTACTCACTGATAAGATGGAGCATGGAATCTTTGTAGAGCTTCACAGCATTGTAGGTGTAGGAGGGAAAGAACACTGTCACCAATGCCACACTGCTGTTCCTGTTTACAGAAAAATACCATAGCTATCACTGTAAGTTCAGACAAAGAGAATGTTATCATCAATGCCCCACTGGTAATCTTGTTTGTGGAATATTAACACCAAATTTTGGCTAAGAGAGTATCGCCACCATTACTCCACTACTGTTTTGTGTATATCAGCTTCATCACAACCAAGCTATCAATAAAGAGCACACACACCCCTTACACCACAGTTAACAGTTAATACCAGTTACCATGTAACAGTTCATGATGGCCAAGACACATTACTGTGCATAAACTCAACTAACACAACAATTATCAGTCCACACCAGTTACCAAAGTCCAGCTATCAATATCACTTTAAGACACACCATCTTCATGAGATAACAACTCTGCTTTATATTTATATATACTGTATATTGATATGCCCATCCATCATCCAATCCCATCCTGTCCCCATCACAATTCATCCATCCATCCATCACCCAGTACCTTGTTGACTCAATCACAATCCATCATCCAAATCTTTGTTGCCCTAATGGGAACACACAAGTCCAGGGGCAGACTACTCAGTCCGACAAGGTGAGGGGACCTAGTACACACTGCTGAGCAGTACTGGGTGAGCAAGACTTACCACCCTTGGGAGTTAACTCGCTGGCCACATCCAGCTGGACCACCACAACCCATCAGACTTCCAGGCATCCTGCTGTCATATGTCATATGGTTGCCAATAAACATAGCAGGATTACTTACACAAAATTTACAATAGCAATTCATATCTGATAGTGCCAGGATTACAACCAATACAAAAATAATTTAGTAGTAACATACCTACGATTTAACTGTAGGTCATGGTACAAGTCTTGAAGGAAGGCTGGGCGCAGGGTACTGACTGTGCTGGTATAAGAATATGTCAGCTCCTCACACACATCTTTACACCTGCTTAGCTCTGTGGTGGAAGGAAAGCCAGTGTTACGGGTATGATCAATACAAAATTAACGGAAAGAAAAAAATGTGTATAAGGATGTATGGGTGGGAATGCTCAGAGAGGTGAGGGGCTTAGTCTCAGACCCTTCAATTCCAGGATGTTATCTTTACTAGCACCACCACCACCACCAACTCTTTCTTCCTACCCAAATAAGGAGTGGGGTAGTTAGGTCCAAACAGCAATAAGAGAAACACAGTATGAAACAGCAGCATATTATTCACACCAGGACTCCAGGAGGCTTTAAAACTGAATGGGTTATACTTGGCTTTCACTAAGCCTCTAGCACAAGTCATTTCTAAATTGAATGAAATCACCTGAAGGTATCAAGAATAAACTCAAACAAGATCTCCCTGGAATGAAATTTATAAGACAGCAGGGGTACATGAGGGAAGAACTGTACACAATTCACTGCTGACTAAAAAAAGATGCTGAGATCTCAAGCAGCATGTGGAAAAATGATAAATGAATGTACCAGCATCTGTTCAATTTCCAAACCTACTTCTGATATTAGTCTTACAAATCCCAATTTTAAAAAGTACGTGATTCTGTTTACCAGTTTACAATAATGTACAAGAATTCACCACTTGTATAAAAAAATAAAAAATAAATAAAAAGTACAGTATTTCTAGATCAATGGATTCTTTTGTACTGGTGCCACTGGACTGTTCAAAGAAAAATGTCTGTGACTCTGATAAGTAAATCAGTTATATTTGGTTCTCTATTATGAAAGTTCCTCACTCGCCGCTGACCTACCAGCCATAACCTTTTAATTTCACTTGAATTCATTACTGCCTGTACATCAACAACCTTTAAAACATACAGATCACTGGATATTTTGGTAAATACCAGCTGTAACTGGAATATTAAGATGTGATGCCTTATCCACCAAGGTAAAATCAAATCTCAACTTTTTCTTTTGTCATATTCTACTCTCTGTTTTGAAAGTTTCTGTTGTTTTCTTAACCTTCCAGCAATGTCCTTTTACTTTCATTCCTAAGTGGGCTACTGGGCCCCCCAAAAAAATCATGGACTGGTCCAAAAACATAGTTGTTATAATTTGGCAGAAAAATATTACACTGACCACAGACCAGCAGAACTGCTTCTTTAAATCCATTCACTATGATGACATATTTTGTTCTATTTCTAAAGGCGATTCAACTTAGGAAAGACCTGGGGTTAGCAAATGGAGTATGCAGCACCCTTAGACCCTATGCAGCACACAAGAAACATAAATA
The DNA here is from genome assembly GCF_032717465.1 of Coenobita brevimanus. NCBI lineage: Eukaryota > Metazoa > Arthropoda > Malacostraca > Decapoda > Coenobitidae > Coenobita > Coenobita brevimanus. The sequence continues at coordinate 43,567,823 of NC_136986.1, forward strand.
AGCTCTTCTCAAGTTTTGCAAAACTGCAGTAGCTAATATACATGTAACCAGGAAATAATCATGTCAAATATTTCCCCTATTCATATGGTGTGGAGCAGTACAAAGGATTTTTGGGGCGATAAAAACGGGGACATAAACCAAAAACAGTTCCAGGTACAATACCCCTTTCATCGTCCAGTAGGGTATAAGAGTACATACTATACAAGTGCCTCGCGGCAGGACCCCTATATCTGTGCTACAAACAAAAATTTCTAGACACCCTATCCCACCCCTCTAGTCACTGGAAGTATTATGCCATATATAGACTATGTGCTTACTGCTCTTTCTTCCCTATTCCCTTGGAGAAATCAAAATACTGGGTGCTAGAACAGAAGGGTCTAGTACAGAAAATTCTCACTAGATGTAATATGTGTTCCACGATATCACAACTTTTTCAAAATATTTGGTACTGTTAATTGTGCAAACTGGAAAATCAGTTTCACAGGTTCCAATACAACCTTGATAGGCAACTTTTCTCTTAGTTATTGTGGACTGTGGTGGGGGGGGGGGGAAACACACACACACACACACAGTCACATGCATCAATGGTTAACATACCTTCGATAAGACAAGTCGAGGCTAGCCGAGCAAAAGTAGTATTCTGTGTACTTAGAGTGACAGAAGGAAGTCTGGCCATTCTGCTGAACTGCTGGTAGATCTGCCCAAAGCACATCACAGTCTTGTTCAAGGTGCACATCTGTCCAATTGCTGCACAACATACAAAAATTTATGACAACACCATTACCAGTATCACCATCATGGTTCTTTTCCCATCTACAAAAGGGGTGCAGTAAAGTACAGAAACCAAGGAAAGTGAGTGGGAAAACTATCAACAGTATGCCCAATGAAATAAGCCATTCAACTACACATAACAGAAGCCCCCAGAATCCCAGCTACATCTCACAAGTCTAACCATCGGCATAAATTTTTGGTATCATTTGTTACAGATACATATCACATAACCAGTTGGAGCAATTAACTGTCATAATACATGGTGACAACAGGTGACATCACACTGAAAACAGCAGTACATACTGTGCTGTACAATGATTCACAGAGCTTTCATTTCGTTTCGTTTTTGTAGGCTCCAACATGCTTGCATGCATCAGCCTTGGTCACCTAATGGCGGCTCTCCATGCTGCTCGATTTATGGCAGCCTCCCTGTTCAGTCCCATAACCCTGGGGTCTCACTCAATACCCTCATCCCACGTCTTGCTTGGTCTACCCCTTGCAACCCCACTTCCAATATTAAACACTTCTCACCTTCTGCACCCAATTCTCATCCCCCATCATCTCCACATGCCCAAACCATCTCAATCTACCTCTCCTAATCACAACACCAATACACTCCAGTCCCATCCTACCTCTCACCTCTTCCATCATAAACCCAGCCCTCCCAGGCCTTGCATGCAGGGACGCATTGCACATCCCCCTAATCATTGTCATATTTGTACATTTGAGCCTGCGAATATTCTCTTCCTTTACTGCCCAGGTCTCACTACCATACAGCATCACACTCCTAATACATGCTGCATACAAAGACCCCTTAGCATGAAGGGAGAGTCCTCTCAATGTCAGGAGAGGCAAAAGCTCCTGAACTTTTTCCAACCACTTCTCACCCTAGCCACAGAGCTAGCTCCAGCCCCACCTCCAGGAGAGGCAAAAGCTCCTGAACTTTTTCCAACCACTTCTCACCCTAGCCACAGAGCTAGCTCCAGCCCCACCTCCAGCACATATCTCCCAAATAACAAAACTCTTCCACACATTCATGAGACTCACCAGCAAGTTCAATCCTTTCACATCTGACAATCTCCACCTGCTCTCCCTGACACACCGCACACATAAAATCAGCATTTTCTCCCAGTCTACCTCTAATACCATTATATCTCTTGTGAATCCATTTATCACAAACACTGCACAAGATGGAATTACTTCCCAAGCCCTTGTGGCAAATTGCACATGGCCACTCTCCCTCTACTCTAACTGTACTGCCACCAACCCTAAATATCATCACTTTTGTTTTATCTGCATTTACCCTTAAGCCCTTGTGCCCCATACCACCTCTCCACTTCCTAAATCTTTCCTCCACCTCCCTTTCATTCTCTGCAATCAACACCAAATCACCAGCATATAACATCTCCCATGGAAGTCCATTTCTGAAGTCACGTGAGAGGGCTTCAAGTACGATGGTAAACAACAAGGGACTCATACGGACCTCTGATGCACACAAACATTCATGGAAAACTCATCACTCAAATTTCCATTCACTCTTACCTGGGTGCATGCCATAACCACCCTAACCAGCCATTCCTCCAACCCAAGCTTTCTCATTGCCCACTTCACCACCTCTCTAGGGACTCTGTCAAAGGCCTTTGCCAAATTAACAAAAACAAAATCCAGATCCCTTTTCTTTCCAATATGTTTTTCCTGAAGCTGTCGAACAATGAATATGGCATTTTGTTCCCCTTGCCTGGCATAAACCCAAATTGCATCTCACCAATATTCACTCTTTCTCTAACCATACCTTCTAGAACTCTCTCCATTACCTTCATTATCTATTCTTCAACAGAGAAATTAGTTGGAAAAGAACAGGGAGGCTTTAGGAAGGGAAGAGGTTGTGTAGATCAGATATTCATTCTTAGATCTTTAGTGGAAAAGTTTCTAGAGAAGGGAAAGAAGTTGTATGCGGCTTTCATGGATTTGGAGAAAGCATATGACAGGGTGGATAGACAAGGATTGTGGAAAGTGTTAAGAATATATGGAGTAGATGGGAAGTTGTTGAATGCTGTGAAGAGTATGTACGATGGTGCGAAGGCTGCAGTGCGTGTGGATGGTGAACTAAGTGAATTTTTCTCTGTGAAAGTTGGTTTGAAACAGGGATGTGTCATGTCTCCATGGTTGTTCAATCTGTACATGGATGGGGTAATAAAAGAGGTACAAGGTAGGGTAGTGGATGTTGGAGTGGCCCTGGTGAGAGAGGATAGTGTTTGGAAACTCCCTGTACTGTTGTTTGCAGATGATACTGTGTTGTTGAGTGAAGACGAAGGGGAGCTGCAAGGCTTGGTGGATGAGTTTGAGAGAGTGTGTAAGAAACGGAACCTAAAGGTGAATGTAGGGAAGAGTAAAGTGATAGTCTTTGAGAGAGGTGAAGTCAGTGAATGTACAGCAAGGTTGGATGGTGAGGAATTGGAAAATGTGAGTACGTTTAAGTATTTGGGTAGTGTGATGAGTAAGGATGGAGGTTTGGAGGGTGAAGTGCTTGAAAGGGTACAGCAGGGAAGAAAGGTTGCTGGTTCCTTAAAAGCAGTGATAAGAAACAGGGAAGTGAGCATGGAAGTAAAAAAGTTACTACATGACAGTATTGTGATACCAACTCTAACGTACGGAAGTGAAGCTTGGACATTGTTGGAAGGACACAAGTCAAGAGTGAGAGCAGTAGAAATGAGTTATTTAAGAGGAGCCTGTGGAGTCACGTGGAGAGACAGGCTGACGAATGAGGATATAAAGGAGCGTTGTGGTGTGGATGTGGATGTGATAGGAAGCGTTGTGAGGAACACACTGAGGTGGTTTGGCCATGTGGAGAGGATGGAGGGTGAAAGACTGACGAAGAGAGTGTATGTGAGTGAGGTGGAGGGTGGAAGAGGGAGGGGGAGACCGAGGATGAGATGGAGGGATGGGGTGGAGAGGTATATGAGAGAGGGGGGTGTGAGTTGGGAGCAGGGCAGTGAAATGGCGGGGGACAGGGCGACTTGGAGGCGATTTGTTTGTGGCCACCCCAAACGGGATTGAGGCGTCTGGCAATAGATAGATAGATAGATCTATTCTAAAAGCTTTATACCTCTATAATTTCCTCCTTCCAGGGCATCACCCTTCTCTTTGTACACATTTACAATTACACTCTCAGCCAATCATCTGGGACAACAAACTCATATACAATCTTATTTATCAGGTCAGTAACTAACCTCACCCCTATAACTCCTGAGGCCTTCAACATTTCAGCAGTCAACCCAGACACACCTGCTGCCTTCCCCACCTGCATCCTGCCAATTGCCTCATTCACAGCAGTAGCATCAATTAAAGGCCAAGGGCCAAACACTGGATCTGCTGGCTACAAACCTTCCCTGTCCCAGTCAAACTCCTCATTCAACAACCGGCTATAATGCTCTCTCCACGCATCTTTAATATCTACACTGTTCACCACTACCCTTCCTTCATCATTCTTCACACACTGCTCACCTATAATATAACAATTATCCCTCTTCATCTGATTTGCCACCTTAAATATCATAGTTTTCCTTTCCTCATGATTAAGGTTTTCAAGTAAAAGTCTCTGTGACTCAAACTTCACCCTGTATACCTCTCTTCTAGCCCTACACTTGGCAGCCAAGTATTCTTCCTTGTTACCACCCTTCTTCCACTCCTGAAAAAGCCTTCTTTTCTCCTTACCTGCAGCTTCTACACCCTCATCCCACCATTAAGTTACTTTATGTCTTGGTGGGCCTCTTGTCCAACAGCATATTGCATCAGTAACTCCCAAGAGGTTGTTCTTGAGGGCTCTGTACGGTTCATTAACGCCTCTGTCTACGTCTCCCTGTTCAGCCACCACTCTCCTCATCTCGCTATAGAAGGTAACCCTTACTACTTGGTTTTCCAGCTTCCATATTTTCCTCCTAGGTACATAAGTCCTCTTTTTCATCACTCGTTCTTTAAGCACCAAGTAACAAATTAATAGTTTGTGCTGCTGCACACACTCCTCGCTTCCTATAACTTTAACATCCCTCACTAACCTCCTATCAGCCCTTATATATATATATATATATATATATATATATAAATAACTCCCTCTTCTGTCTTTCTTTCCTTCATTCTTACCATTTCCTTCAGCCTGTGGGTGACTCTACACTGAGTGACAAGCCAAATGGTTTCCTGTGCACCAGGAAACCATTTACTACACTGGGTGGTAACCATATAACCAAATTTTGGCGCCTGGTGGTTTAGTGGGTAATTACCGCACTCCAATCGGATTGACCCGGTGAAGGTTTATATCCAAAGGGTGGTTGGAGCTTATTGCTCATATAATGCCACTCAGGGATGAGTAAGGCTGGTCACTCTCATCTTAAATGTTGGGACCAACTGCCTAGCCCTGGGCTCCTATGCTCCTCATGGGGCAATGTAAGACTGGATGATGATATAGATATATATATATAGATATATAGATAGACAGATATATCTATTTATCTATCTATCTATCTATATATATATATATATACCTATATATATCTATATGTGTGTGTGTATATATATATATATATATATATATATATATATATATATATATATATATATGTGGGGGGGGGGCTTCCCTCACCCTTACCCAACAAAAACATGCAGGCAAGCACAGATGGAGGCAGTGGAGGGACCACCACAACATAGCTATCAGACAAGGTAAGGTACCACTAGGTTTGAAAAAATATTGTACAAACTGCCCTTAACTACTGTCATCTCTAACACCTGTCTCCCTCCTGGGAACACCCCAACATATGGCCACAACAGAACTGCCTTCAAAATAATTTACCCTAAAATACCTCTCTCATACTAAGAAACTCCTCTTCCTTCACTCTTGATGTACTGTTTCATACTATAATTATGATCTGTTTCATCCAACATTAACCTCACTCTCAAAGAATGTGTCTGACAACTTATGCGCATTCTTTGCATAAGTTCAAACCATTTTAATGTATTTTCTTCAACTCAGTAATTCCACCTCTCATATCACCATTCTGTCCATTTCAAAATCCTTCTAGTATAATACTGTACATACATCATCAATCATCCTTCTGCCTCCAGGTGTTCTGAAAAAGGCTATTTCTACAGCCAGATCCTAAAACGATGTCATTCCCTGCTCATATTTCACTCCCAAACAAGTTTCTACAGACACATATTTCCAAGCAGCAATCCAAATGTGAAAACTTCTCAAGTGACCAGTTCTCCACTGCACAGCCTTAGTATGTATGAGTGATGATATACCTGCTGTAAAGTTTCACATTATGGCATTTACTCTTATTTCATATTTTGACATCAGCCACTCTCTCATAACCACAAATTCATTTTTCTCAACTCCTCCTTCATCCTCATTTACCTTCCCTATTTTTCTACGTCTAATAGTATCACCATTCTAAAACAGCTAATCCCATCGCCCCTCCCCATTAAGTGTAGGGGGTGAGACTATGTATCCTTCTCAAAAACATTTAAGAGCAGACAACCAGCCTACTCCCTTTGATGGCATTACTTATTCAAAACTACAGTAGGGCTGATATATGCAAACATTTTGAGGTCTTTATAAATGAAACAATGAAGATTCCCCAGTCACCTCTCAGGGATCAAATCTATACAGTGCATGGCAAGGCATTCCAATTGGAACATTGTTACCATTAAACCACCAAGACTTGTTCCACTGAACCTTACCTTGCATTGTATACATTATTCCATAGAAGTAGCAGTCACACAGTTTGAAAATACACTTGGTTATGGCTCCATCCATACAATTACAGGAAGTGGAGAGGAACGAGTCACTGAAGAACTGGAGGCTGGCATCACTTGGCTTCAGGCAAGGTTGTGTATACATGTCTATGAAGGTCTTAAGGCCCTCTTTGTTGACCTGTCAATGAAGGTTAAGAAGAGATATTAAGCAGAGAAGGGGTGGAAGGGAAATGGATTGTGGAAGTTTACATCAGAAATGAAATACAGCTACCATGGAGTCGATCATGATGAAATGTAGTTATGGTATTTAGCAATGGATTAATTGTGACCCTCCCAGTTTGAAAAGTCTCCCCTGGAATAAAAAACTGGAGATAGCAAGAATAAACTTAACTATTATATTCAATATGCCAACAGACTGACGGGCTTAACAGAGCAGTGGCAATGACTACACCACCTTCCTGTACTTGCTATAAACACCTGACTGAGTACTTGATGCTGATCAACCTATCTGTCTGGCCAAGTAGACCTGTCAACCACAGGCAAGCAACTGCCCCTGCAGGGCCATCCCATGCAGTGAACCAATGTTCCCCCACGACTGACACTGCCTTGCCGCAGCAAAGAATGGGGAAAAGTATGGAGGCTTATTTCCTGGGCGGATGCTGCATTAGCATATTGCCACTCAATTAACAGGGACACCATAGCAGATTCCACTTAACCCTGTGATCTAGTTATCTGGTTCCCACCCAGAACTGTAAATGTTTCCTGACTCAGAGGTAACCAAGACTTGGCACTCAGTGCAGAGCCACCTGAAGTGGAAAAACATATAATAAAGTGATCTCTTACTCTAAGAGCCTATTATTTCATTCAGATTTTTATTATTATTATTATTATTTATTTATTTATTTTTTTTTTTTTTTTTTTTTAAGAAAAGCATGAAACAGGAAGAAATTCTGTATTGCAACAGCAAGTCCAGTAACACAATTACTCAAGCTTGTGGAATGAGTTGCATCTCACAGGCCTAACCATCTGTACTTTTTTGTTCTTGTAATTTTCTTTATAGATGTACCTCACACATATCTACCAGAAAGAATCAAATGAATATCATGCTATAAACAGGATGCCAAACCTTTGGTACATATTCCCCAGATGAAATTCATCCAACTAACTCAATCCTTTCAACGTCCCATTCTCATTCAGCTTCACACCTTTCTTCTCCACACAAACTTACGATGTTCATCCCCCTTCTTGGCATACCATGCTTCCTCTCACCTTCAAACTCATTCATGCATTATCTTTTAACAACCAAACTTACACTGCCAACAGTACCCCTTGTAGCTAGTGCTGTTAGCTACAAAACTGCTGGCCTGTTAGCACCAGTTTTTAAATCCAGGTGCACACTGCAGGCAGCACTCAACTCAGTCATCCACACTTTGTGGATTGGTACCTTAGGTAACACCTAGGGGAGATTTGTTTGGTAATCTCGATGATGCAGTGGCCTTGGATCCTAGGACAATGGATGAAGAATGTACGACAGGTCTGAAGGTCTACGTTACAGAGATGACCGCAGCTAAAATCCACATAAAACGTACCACCACCTTTACGTACACACATTCTCTCCATATGACCCTACAACCTAAGTACACTCTCCTCAACCCTATAAACCACAGGCTTCTTTACTTGACAGTCTCATATACATACATTCTTTCATGCATCATCTAATCCACTGTTGCCCCATAAGGAGCATAGGAGCCTGGGACTAGGATAGTTGGTCCTGACATTTGAGTGATCAGCCTCACTCATCCCTGATTGACATTACATGAGCAATAAACCCCAATTACCCCTAGGATATAAACCTCCACTGGCTCAATCCAACTGAGTGCCTTAATTACCCACCAAACCACCAGGTGCCAATATTTGGTTATATGGTTACCACCCATCACAGTAGATTGTCACTCAGTGTAGTCACCATAGATAAATGGAAGAGGAAAGAATGATAGATGGATACACAGAAGAGGAAGTAAGAAAAGAAGGGCAAGCAACTGACAGCAGCAGTATATCGAGTGAGAGGATGCTGAGTGCCCCCGCCTACCACTCAAATACATACATAATCATATATACACAAAATATAAAATTATCCTATTCACTTTACCTACTTCAAACACATTCCTTAATAATCCCACTTCAACTGTCCTTACTCCTGACTTATTCTCAAGCCACACAAATGTAGGCACTATAACAACTTCCTACACTTCTCTTGCAGCCTCCAAAATATAAGTTATGTTTATGGTGATACCTTAGTTAGTAAGACTGGAATGGAAGTAACAGCATTTTCAGTGAGAAGGGTGCCCCGGCCAGTGACTAGGAGGCTGGGGTAGGTGAGGTTGCTGGTCACAGTCACTTGCATCTCAGACTTCACCATGCGTGATACATCAACCAACTGTGGGTATAACTCTGAAAAGGAAGGGATTAATAATATTTGCTGGATCTGTTATTCAATACCACGATTTAAACTCCCAAGTAAGGAGGAGTTAGGTATCCCCATAAGCATGACATGTTGCCAATGTGCATTTTAAAATACAAACCACATTCATCAATGGCTCTGGTTCTACCCTCACCCCAGACTACATACCCTTTCATCATCTCAATTTAAGGGGGTGGGTGGGGGGGATGGGTGGGAAGCATCAACATAACCATTACTATGACCCTAAACTCGTGTTACACTACCTGGAGAAGACCTGCATGAACATGCCACAGTTCAAATCACAGATGGCGTAAGGTTAATCCATCAAGTCATCCTTGATGGGGAACATGGGGCAGTCCCCTACAGCTAAAATCATTTGAACTGCCGTCTCCTAGCCTTATACCATCCTACAGTACATCACAGGCTGTTCAGCACCCATAAGGGGCAGTTACTCCCCCACCCCCCAAAAAAAAAATGCTAATAATCACAAAAGTTTGAGAAATTTTACCTGTCAGCACATCAGCAAAGTATAATCATTCATCATGTAATCTAGTGTTGCCCCATGAGAAGCATAGGAGCCTGGGGCTAGGCAAGCTGGTCCTGACATTTAAGATAAGAGTGACCAGCCTCACTCATCCCTGAATGACAATATGTGAGCAATGAATCACAACCATCCCTTGGATGTAAACCTGTACTGGCTCAATCCGACTGGAGCACCTTAATTACCCACTCAACCACCAAGCGCCACAATCTGGTAATAGGCTTACCACCTAGCGCAGTAAATGGTTTCCTGGTGTACAGGAAACCATATGGCTTGTCACTCTGTACATACACCCACAGACAGAAGTAAGAGGGTAGAATGATGGAAAGAAAGACAGAAATGGAAGGAATGGAGGAAGAGTGGAAAGGCCAGGCACCCGAGAGCAAGACTACATCACGAGAGTGGATGGTGAGCTCCTCTACCTACCACTAGCAGAGTATAATGTTGATTAAATAGCCGAGTACCATTACATAAACACCAATAAGCAAAAAGCTCAAAAATAACTGTCTTTATCCCTGAGGGTATGTGAAAGATTACTGTACCCATGTACTTTCTGTTCTGAATAAAATGGGCATATCCCTATTCTAATTTTCATTATCAGATGATACCCCACATACAGGGGACATTCATAACAACCATTTCGACTCCACTGTTTTCTGAAACCTCTCCTGTCACTCCTCTTACTTCTCTTTCATTAATATTCACTTTTTCCCATACCAAATATGGTTTTATCCCATCCTATATTACCACCAGTTTTTCTTTGGCACCTAAGCTACTGTATAAGTAGTCTCTGAACTTGTCCAAGTTATATCAATGTATCTATCAATTTTGTATTATATCAATGTACAGTCTCTATCAATTTTATATTCTACACCTCACTCCTACAGCAACTTCAAAATGTGCATCCATCCTGCTCGTTCTTAAAGCTTCTCTAAAATAGATAATTTCTAAACCTATAACCTTCAAAGCTATCAATCACTGCCCAAGTTTCACTCCGGCACAAGACCATCTAAAGTACCATAATACACAAACACAGGATCCCCCTCACCTATCTTCCCCTACAGATAATTGCCATGGTATTCATTTTTCTTTATTTTCACTTTTTTCTTTTTAATACAGAAAACATGGTTACTATTTCTGCAGCCTTATTTCAATCAATCTAAGAAGGTACTTACCAACAAAGTCATTTTGGGGCATCCTAATGTATAGAGTAATGCCATGGTATTCTCCCATCATGGTCTGACGCTCCTGGTCACTGGTTATCCATGAGAAGCAGAGGCCGCTGGTGGTGGCGATGGGGGTGACACGCTGGCAACACTCACTACTCTCATATGACTGCAGCCCAAATGAACACTTCAGTAAAAGCTCCTCACAGCTGCACAATGAAAAATCAAGCAAACATTACCCTACTGGGATCTGATAGTCATTTACATTCAATGAAACCCCTTCAACCCAGTGATGTTATCAGTTTATTCATGCTACTGCCAGACCAGTTATTCATGCTACGCCAAATCATTGTGTTAGGTTAGGTAGATCTTTTATTGTTAGAGTAAATGAAGACTATATCTAACCTCTTTAGTTTGAAAAGCCTAAAAAGAAAAAACAATCTGGATAGCAAGAATAAATCAAATTAGATCAAACTGATGAGGTTAAAGAATTTCACATCAACTATACCATACAATTAGTTTAGTTTCTCATAAAGAATTCATCTTGAAATGTGATGGGATGAGAGTTAAATTATGTGACATCCAGTAACCAGAAAGTAAGTCAAGAGTAATGTGTAATTCAACTCCCCAAAGGAGGTGGTGCCAAATATGGTCTCCTCACAAACATAAATAAGTGCTATATTAATGATAAATGGACTGCATTTCCATACATGGCAAACACTCAAGTAACTGGAATAAACAGTATCATAATCTCTTTCACTAGTACAACAGTGCCATATAAGATGCAAAAATACCAGTTTTTCACACTAAAATCTGCCATACTCTTACCTGTCTATAACTCTTCCAAACTAAATGGTGCTAAGAAATCGCTCATACCAGCAACAGTGTAAGTAAACAGACTAATTACTCTACATATTTTTAGTTTAGATACTGATGGGGGGGACTAATACTAAAGCCACCTCTCCTGCTTACCTGTAAGACATAGCCTGTATCAGCTGAGGGATGGTGAAATTCCGTTCATTCAATATTGCTGACACTTGCCGTACTGCGTGCTCGGCCAGCTTCTGAACTTTTGGTGAATTTAGGTTGGCAAAGCGCACTAACCCTGGGCTGATCATGCCTACGAGAAAGGTTGCTGTTTTGCTGTCCATGCCTAATTCTGAAAAATAAGGACACCTTGTCATAATATGACATGTGACAAATACTTTAATTACTTAACACCTTGTTAATGTTAACATATAATTTATAAGCCCCACATAATCTTTCATTCAGATTGCCAATAATGTACATTTCAATATTGTATTTACTGTATATACCTGGGAATAAGGAAGACAATACTGTCCATGTATTGCTTTCTCTGCTTTTCAAACAAGTGATAAAAGTAGTGATGTGACCAGAATACCCATTACCCCCAAACTGGAATACAGAAACCTCGGACTTTGATCTCTGGAACAGTTAGGCTGACTTAATTGTAGGCATGTGTCGGTTCGGACTCTGTAGCAAGGATACAATATATGGATTTTACAGTCTGAACAGTTAAGGAGCCTGTACATGATGCCACGTGTACCCTGGGTGAAGCGAAGCAGCTGCAGCGTCCACCCAGAACCTAACCTCCTCATCTTCCCTGCACCTTGCTGTGGGAAGGACCCTAGCCCAACCTTAGCACAGTTTACCACAACGGGTTGAAGCAATTGCAGTTTTTAATCTATCTATTGCCAGACGCCTTAATCCAGTAAGTGGTGACCACAAACAAATCGCCTCCATGTCGCCCTGTTCCTCGCCATTTCATTGCCCTTCTCCTAGCCCACACCCCATTCTCTCATATACCTCTCCACTCCATCCCTCAATCTCATCCTTGGCCTCCCCCTCCCTCTCCCCCACTCCACCTCAATCACATACACTCTCTCACTCTCCACATAGCCAAACCACCTCAATGTGCTTCTCCTAACACTTCCTATCACATCCACATCCACACCACAATGCTCCTTCACTTCATTTTTCAGTCTGTCTTTCCATGTAACTCCACAAGCTCCTCTCAAATAACTCATTTCCACTGCTCTCACTCTTGACTTCTGTCCCTTCAACAACGTTCAAGCTTCCCTTTCATGTGTTAGAGTTGGTATAACAATATTGTCATGTAGTAACTTTTACACTTCCCTGTTTCTCATCACTGCTTTCAAGCAACCAGTAACCTTTCTTCCTTGCTGTACCCTTTCAAGCACTTCACCCTCTAAACTTCCATCCTTACTCATCACACTACCCAAGAACTTAAATGCACTCACATTTTCCATTTCCTCCTCATCCAACCTCACTATACATTCACCAACTTCACTTCTCTCGAGGACCATAACTTTACTCTTCCCTACATTCACCTTTAGATTCCGTTTCTTACACACACTCCCAAACTCATCCACCAAGCCTTGCAGCACCCCTTCATCTTCACTTAACATAGTATCATTTAAAAACAACAGTACAGGGAGTTTCCAAACACTGCCCTCTCTCATTAGGGCCCGCTTGAACATCCACTGCCCTACCTTGTATCTCCTATAATCTATATACAGATTGAACAACCATGGAGACATGACACATCCTTGCTTCAATCCAACCTTCAAATACAAAAATTCAGTTCTCTATCCACACACACTGCAGCCTTGCACCCTCATAAATACTCTTCACGGCCTTCAGTAACTTCCCATCTATTCCATATAATCTTAATACTTGCCACACTCCTTGTCTATCCACCCTGTCATATCCTTTCTCCAAATCCATGAAGGCCACATACAACTTCTTTCCCTTCTATAGAAACATTTCCACCAAAGACCTAAGAATGAATATCTGATCTACACAACCTCTTCCCTTCCTAAAACCTCCCTGTTCTTCTCCAACTAATTCCTCTGTTGCTTCCATAACTCTGTCAATATGTATCCTACCATATACTTTTCCTATTACACTAAGAAGACAAATACCCCTATGATTACCACACACTTCTTTTTCCCCTTTTTCTTTGTACAGGAGAATAATTATACCTGACTTCCAATCCTCCGGGACTCTCCTCCCAGGCCAATCTGCACGTCTTCCACACCCATTCTACTACTTTTCCCCCCCATGCTTCAGCATTTCACCGCACTCCATCAATTCCTGGGGATTTCCCCATTTTAACGTTCTTTATTGCTTCCACAACTTCTATCCTGCTGATTTCTTCCTCTCTTCTCATATCCCTCCTTCTCCCAGCCATTCCACAGCCACTTACACTCGCATTCCTTTCATTTTCTATGTTCAACAATTCCTTAAAGTGTTCTCTCTCCATCTGCTCACTTTTTCTCCCTTCACTCCATCTGCTCACTTTTTCTCCCTTCTCCACTCCATCTGCTCACTTTTTCACCCTTCTCCAATAGTAATCTACCATTTTTATCCTTTACTCCCCAACTAACTTCTTTGGCACCCTGTCTAACTCTTTCCAGAACATTTTCTTACATTCTCTCCACTTTACACTGAAATTCCTTCCAAATTCCTCATACTCTCTAACAAATTTTTTCACCTTTCTCTTCCCCTCTACATATAACTCTTCCGTCACTCAACTTCTTCCACACCCGTTTCTCATCCACTCACTACATGCTTTCTTCTTTTGTGTCACAGCCTCTCTCACCTCTTCCTTCCACCATGCTGTTCTCTGCAACCCCTTTTGTCTTCTCTTCATTCCACACACCATCTCACAGTCATGCTGCACAGATTTTTTCCGTGAATATCTTGCACACACCTTCCCCGTCCCCCATCCGCTCCAATCCATATTTACCCAATCGCTCCTCCACTTCCCTCTTATAATCTGCCTCTTTTCAATCCTCTTGTAACCTTTCCACCCTTCTTCTATTTCTTTTCATTTCATTTGGACTCTGATTCTGACCACCAAGTGGTGGTGAGAAAGTCCACTCCCCCAATTTCTATATACTCTTGCATCCGTTACACACCTTCTCATCCTTTCATCCACACACCCACATAATCAATCATTGCTTTCCGTTCACCACCCACCCTTCTCATCACTCGCTGTGTATACCTATGGATCATTTTCAAATACAAACTCAGTCCTTGGACCATTTCAAATACAACTACAGTACTAGGCTGAATTTAAAAATAAAATTATGAATACAATGTTCATTAACATTTCAACTGCAGTCTGAATATCAGAAGTTCATTTATTACAAGCACAAATTATTACAGCCCACGCTCAGAACCACCTCAAAAGACAACCATCATGTTTGCTGGTTGTAAGGGTAAAATACCTGTTGAAGAATGTCTCAATGTCAAAGAAGCACACATAAGATCCAAGACAGTCTACAGTATGTTTACTACAAGTTTTTCATTCATTCATTGCCAGACGCCATGTATCCCAAA
Organism: Coenobita brevimanus; assembly: GCF_032717465.1. NCBI lineage: Eukaryota > Metazoa > Arthropoda > Malacostraca > Decapoda > Coenobitidae > Coenobita > Coenobita brevimanus. The sequence continues at coordinate 43,582,899 of NC_136986.1, forward strand.
TGGGGTGGCCAAGGGCTTAGAGTTAATTGTTTTACAGGGAGGGGCACTAATCCTCCACCAACCCCACTTGACACGTAGGGAGAACGTTATGCCAACAGCATCTGGTGTTCCCAGGCGGTCACCCATCCAAGTACTAACCAGACCCAACGTTGCTTAACTTCGCTGATCGGACGGAAAGCGGTGTACTCAACGTGGTATGGCCGTTGGCACTACAAATGGTATATCAAGCTGAGAGTTTTGCCAATAAATTGTCATTACACTTTATCATTAACTGAGCCCGGAAAAGCTGCGACACTAAGTTGGACCCTGCTGGCTGTGAAATAATTTCCAGCAATGATAGGAATTACTAGCTGAGACAGAGCTGATGCTGCAGTACACCTTATCAGTTCCCCTGTATGGTTCATCAGTGGGTGCAAAGCTGGTGGCAATTCTATCCAGTAGAGCTTACCATTTCAATATTTCTGCATATTTTGGGTGTGATAAATTACACTTATGAAACCTAATCCTTGTCAAACTTTTCAAAGTGTGAATGGCATCTCTCCTTGATTTTGTCCCTATTCATTATCGTTAACATCCACACACTGTAATCAGTACAAAGTACTGACCCAATTGCTAATTGGGAGATGCTGGAATCGGCAGAGTACCAACTTGTGTTTCACGCAACTGTTTGAATGCCTGAATATTTGTGATGGTAGTTGATGATATTTGTGCGCTTATGACGGTAAGTTTGTCCATTGTGATACATCAACTGCCAAAAGGAAATCCCAAGGTCCCATGGCTGTATGAAAACATGAAGTCAGTTTTATAGCTTCGGGTACTAAAATACTTGAGTTTAAAAAAAAAAAAAAAAAAAAAAAAAAAAAAAAAAAAAGGTATCAATATCTTGCCAAGATGTCAACTTTCTTGTGACATTTCTTCTGCAAATAAAAAAATGATGCTGTGGGGTCTTTGATGTGGTGTCATGGTTTTGCAGACATTTATCTCAACTTTTTTTTTCCATTGTATAAATAAACAGAAGCGAATGAATTTCAAGCCATTTTAGGCATTAACCTACCTGAACACCACTTAACCTAACCTAAATCCATGTCATTCCAACCTAACCAAGACCAAATTTCCAACCACATCCTTAGTCGTCTGTGGAGTCCATCGTGATTCCGATTTCAATTTTGAAAGCAAGCAACAGACCCACTTCTGGCCCTCCAATTGGTCAAATATGGACTATAATGCACCAGTGAAAGCAATACCGCCTATGATCATAATGCATCACTGAGAATCAAAAATGCTTCTTGGTTACTTTTACTATGTGGAAGAAACATCACAGAAGCTGACTTCGAATTGTGCAATACATTGATCAGCATTATTATTTATTAGGAATGTCAAGTCATGGTTTTATAAAACATAATCTGAAACTTGGCTCGTCCTATTGTCTTCAAAAAACATCCGAAACTTGGCTCATCTGGTGCTATACTTTAATCTTCATAAAATATTATCAGAAACTTGGCTAAAACTTTTATCTCCATAAAACATTTTCAGCAACTAGGCCCAAACTTTTAACTTCATAAAACATTATCAGAAATTTGGCTCGTATTTTTATTTAACATCAAATAACATCGTCCGAAACTTGGCTCATACTTTTATTGAATGCTAAACAACATTATCCGAACCCTGGCTCGTACTTTTATTGAACGTTAAAACATTATCCGAAACTTGGCTCGTACTTTTATTGACCATCAAACATTATCCAAAACCTGTCTCATACTTTTATTAAACATCAAACATTATCCAAAACTTGGCTCATACTTTTATTAAACATCAAACAACATTATCCAAAACTTGGCTTGTACTGTATTTTTATTAAATGTCAAACATCATTATCCAAAACTTGGTTCATACTTTTATTAAACATCAAACAGCATTATCTAAAATTTGGCTCATACTTTTATCTTCAAACAACATTATCCAAAACTTGGCTCGTATTTTATCTTCAAACAACATTATCCAAAACTTGGCTCGTACTTTTACTTAACGCCAAACAACATTATCAGCAACTTGGTTTGTACTTTTATCTTCAATTTCAAGTGTCAAACTTAAGCTGAAATTCACAATTTTCACAGGAGCTAAATAATTGTTCTTAAAACCTGGCTTGCATTATATATTTTCCACTTCTCAAAATTTCAATTTTTGGTACAAATTTACATTTATTAGGTATCTTTCACTTAAATATACCAATTAGCTTCCACTTCCATGTCTTAACCTAACATTCTTCATACTCTTCAAAGCCTGACTTACTTCTTTTAGTGGGATATAGCCCAGGACTGTTGAACAAGTGATATGTTGTTTTCAAAATGCATGATTTTCTTTTTTTTTCTTAAATTTTATATAAAGGGAATACCCCGAGCTAGACTTTGATAGATCATATAGCCCTGCTAGGTGTTGGGAGAACACTACCTCTCCCAGCAGAGCAGCTACCCAGGCAGGGCACAAACTCTTGACCCTTTGGTCTTGAGTCAGGTGCTCTACCAGAGTCACCCTGTCCCCACAAACTGCAGGAGAGCTCCCATTAACAAATGATGACAATCTTATGAAAAGGATTACCTTTGAAAACTGTAAATTCATTTGACACCCAGACTCTAGAGATATTTGTTACTGATGATTGTATAATTTTCACAACACCCAAATTCTGCAAAAATACCATGTTACTCAAGAGAACAAATTTAGGTTTGCTGGCAGTGGTGATGGCATCATATAGAAGGCAATGGACCGACTCAGACCTCAAACACATTGTCCTCAAATCATTCGTTAGGTTAGTTAAATTATGCTGGGTTCAGCTGAACTGGGTTAGGTTCGGTTTGGTTGGCTGGGACAAACAATTAACAACACTGAAATTGAACCTGAATCGTCTTAAATGTGCTACATGGCAGGTGTCCACTTACCAGTTTCAGTATCTTCAAAATTACACCTTTCTGCAAATATTTAAAGCTGGCACAATGATAAGCTTATTGCAGTTTAGCAAGGGAAAAAAATACTACAAACTTTAAGCATAGAGAGCTCTCCTGCAGTTTCACTTCTCCCTCAATAAACACCTAATGGCAAAAAATTAGTCAACATAGTAAAATCTTTGCCTTCTAATTACTGGTCCAAAAATGCTGGAAAGGAAAGCGAAATAATTAATACGGGAAATAACCAAATTCAGAAAATGCAGGAAACAATCTGGGCAAATTCAAATTGAAGCTGGTCTAACCTTCAGTTGAACAGCTCCTTCCGTTAAAAAGCTCCTAAGTTGAAAAGCATCTTCTGCTGCAGCTCCTCTATAAAACTCAACCATCATATTACCAAAAATCAATAAAAAATACAGAGAATCTGAGTAAACTGCAAGCAACCTGGAAAATATTGGGAATGCTTCTTAAAATTTAAATTATGTGGTCTGGCTCTGGAACACTGACCAAACTCCGGTGTGCCTGAAATAAGATCAGCTTTTAACCATCCTCACCTGTTACTTTGGCCATAGAGAAGAAACCACGGTTGCAGAGGGTCAGTGTGGGGAGCTGGAGGCCAGTTGTTTCTGCCATGCTGCTGCTGGTCTACGGAAAAAAAACAGATAATATTCGGTTCACTCTCACGCCATTTGCAGCATCACCGGGAGGCGACGCGGAATAATACATCTTCCACATCACCGCACGACGATCGACACAAATATTAACCCAGCAAACACCATATTTTTACATTATTAGCATTCTAATGCTATTTTATTCACTTACTGATTACGTAATATATGCATCATTAAATGGCTAATACACAATACTGCACAAATGATTGACAGAATACCGTAATTCACAATATCCGCCACGGAAACTAGTTCCCAAATCAACCGTGAATCACAATATCCGCCACGGAAACTAGTTCCCAAATTAGCATGGTTGGCTATAAAATTCACTTATAAAATTGAAATATCAATAATAAAATCATAACCATATTGTTTTATACATTTTTCAAGTTGAACACCAAGCAAATACTGTCTAATTAGAGAATTTCCATCCTTACCGCTCATGTCGCCTGCTCTCGCTTAACTGCCAAAATTTGAATTCTAGGATGGTGTCACGATTACTTGAAAACCTGATCTTAGCACAAACACACACCAGTATTGAGGAATTTAATACATTTCATCAATAAAGCGCCACATGTTATTTGCTTAATGAGTGTTCTGAGGGATATGTGAAAAATCCTTCCTTCACTCGTGCGTGGGAAATTAACTCTTCCATTGAGAGAGGTTTACCTTTCTTTGGTGCGTCTGGACTGGAAGGCGGTATTCTCGATAGGTAATGAAGCTCCCTAACACGTCTTCTTTAACGATTTATTCGTGTATATGGCTGGTAAATATCCACTGGTATGTTATTGATGTAGAGTATGGCGATGTTTGAAAGATTTATGCAACACAGGAGAGTAAGGAGCAATATGCAATATAAATCGCTTAATAAAGGCTGTACACAAGAATATTCGAGACATGCTCAACTAAATGAGGGTTCACTGACCTTCATTAAGTTGTCAGGTAATAGTCACAATAAAAGTAGTTGCAACCACCGAAGGAGGTAGCCCTAAAAGGAAGATTTATGCCCATACTCCCCGGGTTGGTAGTCGGAGGAAAATATAAGGGCGGCGGTGGCCTAGCACGGTTAGGTAGCTTATAACACCTCTTCCTTAATTTATTTTTTATTTTGATCCTTTACTATATTCTTGTGTTATTCATGAAATCTATGTCGACCCTGAAAATAGGTAAAGAAGAAAACCAAGGGATACTGATGAGAAGTTTCGAGAATAAATCGTTTAGGAAGAGATGTTAGGGAGTCTCCTTACCTGAATAACGGCGTTCGTGAACATATTGTACTTTTCAGGCACTCCATCAATGGTAAACACGTAAGGGGTGGCAAAGATTTATAACTGGAGGTTGTTAACGGTTATGACGGATTGATGTATGGCGATAGCTTGACATGAAATATACAACATTTCAGTCTACTTGAGCAAAATCCAATTCCAATATAGATGTCACAGTCTACACATTAAGCTGCCCTTTTCCCTCATACACTATACAATTATGCCTGTTTGTTACGTATTTTACTATCCTATTACACATGGATCATTATACGTATCAGACATTTATCATATACATAATTCGTGCACAGAAACATCTAAAAAAACAACTACTTAGCGACGACTGACAAAGACGAATTACATACAACCTTCATTGATAGTTTCTGCTATCTTTATACTATATATTAGATACTCTGTAAATAGTAGCGTATCTATACAGTATTTTCATCTTAAACTGGCCCAAACTTTCGTCCTTTTGCTGTTTTATTTTGCGTAGCTCACTGGCAAGATAGTTCTATATCCTTCCCACAGCACTTCTTCGTTACTAGCATCACAGTGGCTATATCCTTCCCATAGCACTTCTTCGTTACTATCATAATGGCTCTACGAGTATATCCTTCCCATAGCACTTCTTCGTTACTAGCATCATAATGGCTCTATATCCTTCTCATAGCACTTCTTCGTTACTATCATAATGGCTCTACATCCTTCCCATAGCATTTCTTCGTTACTATCATAATGGCTCTATATCCTTCCCATAGCACTTCTTCGTTACTATCATAATGGCTCTATATCCTTCCCATAGCACTTCTTCGTTACTATCATAATGGCTCTATATCCTTCCCATAGCACTTCTTCGTTACTAGCATCATAATGGCTCTATATCCTTCCCAAAGCACTTCGTTCCCACCATCATATTATAGTGTTAATCTTATGTTACAACTCTTCATTCAGTAAGAGATGGCAATGTTGGGCCAAGTACAGTAGAGCACAAAAGGCAATAGTTTTTTTTTTTTTTATGCAAGGAAGAAGGAACCAAAGGCCAGCAGCCCGCAAAACGTTCCTTAAAAAAAAAAAAAAAAAAAATACAAGAGCCAAATTCAAGATCCGTTCATAAGACAAGTGAGGAGTTGCCAGAAGCCGCCAAAGGTATTCTGCATTACCCCGACAGGGCCAAACCACTGAGATGAAACTGGGTTCCCCCTGGTAACGAGTAAGAAGAGAAATAGTAATAGCGTTGAAATGCAATACCTATGCAGTGTAGAGGAAAGCCCAAGCACACGCAGGAGGAAGAACAAGAAGAGAGTGAATGATGCAAATGAAGACAGTGATGCAACAAATGATACGCAGCAGCGGGAGCAGACACACGAGGTGGTGAGGGAGGCCCAGAATAGAAGCGAGTCGACAGAACCCCATGGGGATACACTGAGGCTGTTGTTTCCAATCGACTTCCCGCTGGACGTTCAACACAAAACACTGTGGACAATAAAGCTGGGGAAGGATTACAGGCCATTTTCGTCTGTACTGAAAGAAGGCAAACATACGCCATACATCACAGCCGGTTTGCAAGAAGCTGTGGACTTCCTTACTACTGAAGGATATAAAGGTATTGTGATGCAAACCCGCGTGATAAACCCCAAAAAAAATAAAAATAAAAATAGGAAAATTATATTAGAATTCCAGTGTGGAGAGTGGCAGACACAGTGCTGGATGGTTAAAGAATACTGTGGGCAAATAGAATTACAGTGAAGGGAGAGAAATAGTGAGGTGGTGGCTCTCATAAAAGATGTGGCCAACAATGTATCTGTAACAGGACCCGGTTACAGGCACGCAGAACAGTATGTAGAGCCTAAAACCTGCCCAAGGTGCTCCAGGCGGGGGCATAGAGCATGGAGTTGTCAACGCGACCCTAGAATGCAGATTGTGGAAGAAGGCATCACTCAAAAACCTGTGGAGACAAAATTAGCGACAGGACGACAATAGGGAGGAGTAGGCCAAGGATGAGATGGAGGGATGGAGTGGAGAGATATAAGTGAGGGGGGTGTGAGCTTGGAGCAGGGCAATGACATGGCGGGGGGACAGGGCAACATGGAGGCAATTTGTTTGTGGCCACCCCTTACGGGATTAAGGCGTCTGGCAATAGATAGACCGAACGACAAGAGTGGAGCCCCGATGCTGTAACTGTGGGGATGAAAATGCTCGCTCCATTGCCAGTCCCATGAGGCCTAAGGTGGTTGGAGAGTAGGAGGGAGGTGGTGAGGAACGCCAGCCAAGAATCCATCCCAACTTCTTAAAAAAAAAAAACTCCCTCCACCAACACCTGTTCTCTCACTCTCTTACCTGGCATGGGGAGCGTACACCCCCTTGTTTGGGGCAGATCAAGCATTGCATATACAAAAAAATACATACATTAACCAAAATACACGCAAAAAATATCTTACTGCATTTATTCAACTTACATTTCTCTATATTATTGTATTTCTATATGAGGGAGGGGGGAGTGAGTTGGGGGGGAGGCCAGTCAAATGATGGGTGACAGCGACTTGGAGGCGTTTTGTCTGCGGCCACCCTTTGCGGATTAGGGCATCGGGCTATAGATGGATAGACAGATAGACTATGATTGAAGGAAGCAGAGTGTATTTTGAATATTTAAATGGATTAATTGGCTATACTCCTAAGAATCCACTCCCTCTTTCTTCAAACTTCGTAAATCCGGCCCTGCTTACCCACCTACCTACCTACCTACTTACCCACCTACTCACCCACCTACCTTACCTGGCCTACTCACCACACCCCTTCCGGACCTCCCCTCTTCCCTCCACCAGAAAATGATGTAGATGAAGGTGAAGATTATGGCACAGGGAGTACCCACACCTGGCAGTCTACCCCTTCTTATCTCTTTACATTATACACACACACACACACACACACACACACACACACACACACACACACACACACACACACACACACACATTACCGAACGAAGTGGTGTGCCAAACTATTCACAAATTTAAGGATATGTATGATAAAAATGGTTTAATACACGGGACAGTACGAGCTTGACTCATTCCTGTAAAGATACAATTAGGTAAGAACACACACACACACACACACACACACACACACACAAACCTGGGAGTGTGATTTCCACTCAAAGCCAATATTTCCCTGCGTGAGGGTGAAGATGGGGGCAGCTGCGATGAAGTGAATGATGGAGGACAAGAAGGAAAGTGGTGAGAGGAAGTGACAGTGCCGTGGAGGAGGAGGAGGAGGAGGAGGAAAAGAATAAGAACATTAATGACAAACTTGAGACTGCGCTCCCCTCTTAAAGAAACTAATATTCTCAAGCGCGATGGCTCTGAAGAAGATGATGATGATGATGATGATGATGATGATGATGAAGAAGAAGATACGATGATGATGACGATGATAATGATGATGATGAAGAAGAAGATACGATGATGATGACGATGATAATGATGATGAAGAAAAAGAAGAAGACGATGATGATGGCGATAATGAAGAAGAAGACGATGATGATGATGATGAAGATGACGATGATGAAGATGATGATGATACTGAAGATGATGATGATGAAGAAGACGATGATGATGATGATGATGATGATGATGATGATAATGAAGACGAACAACAACAACAACACTAAACACACACCTGGGAATGCACATCCCTCCTAAAGAAGCCAATATTCTCGTGGGCGACGACTGAGATGAGGACCACGGCGAAGAAGAGCGTGACGGCGGCCCACAACCACCGCTGCCACCTGCCCGCGTTCCTGGCCACGTGGGCGGGGCCGTGGCACGTGGTGGTCTGACTGAACGCCAGCAAGATCTCGCCAACGCTGCAGCTGCCCTCCATACCAGGCTGTTAGAGGTCACGAAAGGGGTCACTTGAGGTCGATCTAGGCCAGTCTGGGGGTGGTTTTTGGTTAGGTGGGTGGTATTAGGTCAGTTTTGGGGTGGTTTTAGGTCAACTGGGTCGCTTTTCTGCATTTATTCTAATCTCACACTAACCCTATGACCAGCTCACTCTTAACTCACTCTAACCCCACCATGATGATGATGATATTGCTCAGAATGATGCTAAATAATGATGATAATGATGAAAATAATGCTAAATAAAGAAGATAATGATGAAAATGATAAAAATGAATAAAGATAACGACGAAAATGATGGTAAATGATGAAGCTAATAATGAAAATGATGGTAAATAATGAATATAATGAAAATGATGGTAAATAATGAATATAATGAAAATGATGCTAAATGAAGAAAATGATATAAAATGATGTCAACTGATGAAGATGAAAATGATGTAAACTGATGAAGATAATGATGCAATACGATGAAAAAAGATATATAACTATGGCGACACATAAATGTCAAGTTTCATATCATTCATTCATCATATAATCTAGTGTTTCCCTACTGGAGCGTAGGAGCCCGGGGTTAGGCAAGTTGGTCTTGACACTTAAGATGAGAGTGACCAGCCTCACTTATCCCTGAGTGGCACTGCATGAGCAATCAACCCTAACCATCCCTTGGATATAAACCTTCACCGGCTCAATCCGATTGGAGCGCAATAATTACCCACTAAACCACCAGGCGCCATAATTTTGTTATATGGTTACCACCCAGCGTAGTAAATGGTTTCCTGGTGTGCAGGAAACCATTTGGCTTGTCACTCAGTGTAGAGTTACCCACAGGCAGAAGGAAGAGGAAAGAGTGAAGGAAAGAAATAAGAGGAAGAAAGGAAGAGAGGAAGGGGCATGCATCCGAGGGCAGCACTACATCCAGTGAGTGGATTATTTGTTTATTTACCTTGCCGGGTGTAGGATGCTTGCTGGCTCTTTTCTCAGTCCAGCCTCCCTGCTCGGCGCTCTTCTCCATCTTCTGTCACTTTCACTCCGGTACCCTGTAACAAATATTAAATGACTCTGCTGTGTTTGTCGGTTTGTGATTTCTATATATCTATCTACTGCCACACGCCTTAATCCCGTAAGGGGTGGCCACAAACAAATCGCCTACCTGTCGCCCAGTCTCCCGCCGTTTCTTACATCCCCCTCTCTCATATACCTCTCCACTCCATCCCAATATTTCATCCTTGGCCTCCCCCTCGCTCTCCTCCGCTCCACCTCACACATACACTCTCCTCGTCAGTCTCTCGCTCTCCATGACTGGAATATCGTTTTTTTAAGAGTGAACACTACATACAGTACACAGCAACTGAAGGGGGTGTGACCAGCTACACCATCACCAGATAAAAACACCTGGCAGAGTGAAAAGCAGGAAATACACAGGTTAGATATAGAATACTTAAATGTTCAAAGATATAGCAATAAAATGGATAAAAGTAAAGTATATGCCTCAGTCCTTTATTCTCGCCTTATTATCCTTGCTTTGTCGTTTGATATTACCTGTGTTGGACTCTCTCTCTCTCTCTCTTTCTCTCTCTCTCTCTCTCTCTCTCTCAGTCATACCCCCTCAATCATTCACTCTCCGCTATGCCCACTTCCCTTTCTGTCTGTCTGTCTGTCTCTCTATTTGACATACTTTACTCTTATTCATTCTTGCTTGGCCTTCGCTTATATTATTCCCGAGAGAGAGAGAGAGAGAGAGAGAGAGAGACAGACAGACAGACAGACAGACACAGAGAGAGAGATTAACATCCTTACCTGATCGAAGCCAGCCAAGTACTAATCCGTCACACACACACACACACACACACACACACACACACACATGATTACACACATCCATCGACTCGCACCATTATTGGCAGACAGGTGATGTTTAAAAATGAAAGAGAGAGAGAGAGAGAGAGAGAGAGAGAGAGAGAGAGAGAGAGAGAGAGAGAGAGAGAGAGAATGTGGCTGATAGCAAGGCAGTGAAAATTAGACTCAATGGTTAATAACAGTCGGTGGTTCACACACACACACACACACACACACACACACACACACACACACACACACACACACACACACACACACACACACACACACACATTTTCTGATAACTAACATCTCTCTCTCTCTCTCTCTCTCTCTCTCTCTCTCTCTCTCTCTAATCAACAACAACACATAGTTGATCAGAATGTTGGCCTGTTGACTCTGTTGATTACCCTAGAGAGAGAGAGAGAGAGAGATGGGAAAATTAAAGAAAAAAGAGAAATGGGAAAATTAAAGAAAAAAGAGAAATGGGAAAATTAAAGAAAAAAGAGAAATGGGAAAATTAAAGAAAAAAGAGAGAAAATGAAAGAGGAAGAAATGGGAGAAAGAGAGAAATTGTGAAAATGAAGGAAAAGAGAGAAACAAATGGGAAATGAATGACAGAAAAAGTGAAAAAAGAGAAAGAGACGAGGGAGAAATGAAGAGAAAGAGACGAGGGAGAAATGAAGAGAAAGAGACGAGGGAGAAATGAAGAAGGAGACAAGGGAGAAATGAAGAGAAAGAGACAAGGGAGAAATGAAGAGAAAGAGACAAGGGAGAAATGAAGAGAAAGAGACGAGGGAGAAATGAAGAGAAAGAAACGAGGGAGAAATGAAGAGAAAGAGACGAGGGAGAAATGAAGAGAAAGAGACGAGGGAGAAATGAAGGAGAAAGAGACAAGGAAGAAATGAAGGAGAAGGAGACAAGGAAGAAATGAAGGAGAAAGAGACAAGGAAGAAATGAAGGAGAAAGAGACAAGGAAGAAATGAAGGAGAAAGAGACAAGGAAGAAATGAAGGAGAAAGAGACGAGGGAGAAATGAAGAGAAAGAAACGAGGAGGGAGAAATGAAGAGAAACAAAAGGGAAATGAATGATAGAAAAAGTGAAACAAGAGAAAGAGACGAGGGAGAAATGAAGAGAAAGAGACGAGGGAGAAATGAAGAGAAAGAGACGAGGGAGAAATGAAGAGAAAGAGACGAGGGGAATATGAAAGAGAGAGAGAAAGAAATCGGGGAAAATGAGAGAAAAAAATGAGGGAAAATGAAAGAAAGAGAAAGAAATGGGAGAAAAGAAAGAAAGATGAGAAAATGAGAGAAAAAAGAGAAATAAATGATTGAAAATTAAAGACAGAAATGGGAGAAATGAAAGAAAAGAGAGAAATACATGAGGGAAAATGAAAGAGAGAAAGAAATGAGGGAAAATGAGAGAGAGAAATGAGGGAATATGAGAGAGAAAGAAATGAGGGAATATGAGAGAGAAAGAAATGAGGGAATATGAGAAAGAAATGAGGGAAAAATGAAAGAAATGAGGGAATATGAGAGAAAGAAATGAGGGAATATGAGAAAGAAATGAGGGAAAATGAAAGAAAAGAGAGAAAGAAATGAGGGAAAATGAAAGAAAAGAGAAAGAAATGAGGGAATATGAGAAAGAAATGAGGGAAAATGAAATAAAAGAGAAAGAAATGAGGGAATATGAGAAAGAAATGAGGGAAAATGAAATAAAAGAGAGAAAGAAATGAGGGAAAATGAGAGAAAAAGAGAGAGAAATGGGAGAAAAAAAAGACAGAAATGGGGAAAATTAAAGAAAAAAGAGAAAGACATGGGAAAAAGAATGAAAGAAAGAAAAAGCGAATAATGAGAAAGAAAGAGAAAGAAATGGGAAAATTAAAGAGAAAACGGAAAAGAAATGGGAAAATTAAAGATAAAAAAAGAATAAATCAGGGAGAGTGAAAGAAAAGAGAAAGAAATGGGAGAAAAGAATGAAAGAAAATGCAAAAAAGGAGAGAAAGAAATGGGAAAATTAAAGAGAAAACGGAAAGTGGGAAAAATGAAAGAAATGAGAAAGAAGAGGAGGAAATGAAAGAAAAAGAGAAATAGAGAGAAAAAGATAAAAGAGAAAGAAATGGGAAAATGAAAGAAAAAGAGAGAGAAAAATGGGAAAATTAAAGAAATGAGAAAGAAGAGGGGGAAAAAAGAGAGAGAGAGAAATGGGAAAATGAAAGACAAAAAAGAGCTAGGTGAAAATATACAAAGGTGAATTACCAACACCTCACCTGCTCTACACTCATTAGCAAGGCAGGTAAGTGATTTATTACCCAATTATCCCATTTATTCCCTTAATTACTGCACTGTTTATCTGTCGCCTCACCTGTGGACACCTACGTATTACCTGGTTATTTATGTTTATTACTTAATGGCTACCTGGCCTTGATGTAACTTACCTTTGTTTATCAGGTATTATTATCATTATTACTGTTATTACTACTATTATTATTACTATTACTATTATTATTATTATTAAAATTCCCCACATCCATGAGGTTTAATTGTTTTTGTCAATAGTATTCTTCTAAATAAGACATAAAGCGCTGGTATTGGCATGCTGTTTAAGCCACAGCCTGTCATTCTGGTTGGCCGCCTCACCTGACAAATATCTTCCTGATCCCACTACAGCAACCAGGATAGGATTGGAAAATAGAGTGACCCTAAAGTTCCAGATCCATTTCAGTCAGAAGGTGAAATTGTTAGAGCATATACCTGGGACATGGCAAGAATGCAGTGCTTAATATATTATGTGACTTTACACTCCCTCTTCTGTCTTTCTTTCCTCCATTCTTTCCTCATCCTTCTACCTACCGGTGACTTTACACTCCCTCTTCTGTCTTTCTTTCCTTCATTCTTTCCTCATCCTTCTGCCTACCGGTGACTTTACACTCCCTCTTCTGTCTTTCTTTCCTCCATTCTTTCCTCATCCTTCTGCCTACCGGTGACTTTACACTCCCTCTTCTGTCTTTCTTTCCTTCATTCTTTCCTCTTCCTTCTGCCTATGGGTGACTCTATATTGAGTGACAAGCCAAACAGTTTCCTGTACACCAGGAAACCATTTATTATGCTGGGTGGTAACCATATAAGTAAATTACGGCCCCTGGTGTAAACGTTTAGTGGGTAATGAAGGCCCTCCAATCGGATTGAGCCGGTGAAGGTTTATATCTAAGGGATGGTTGGAGTTTATTGCTCACATAATGGCACTCAGGGATGAGGGAGGCTGGTCACTCTGATCTTAAATGTCAGGATCAACTTGCCTAGCCCTAGACTCCTACGCTCCTCATGGGGCAACGTAGGATTGGATGATGGATGGATGGATTAGTAGTAGTAGCTGTAACAGCAGTAGTAATAGTAGTAGTAGTAGCAGATGGCCAGCCTGCAGTGTTTAATATAGTCCAGATCGTATCATTATTCTCTGCTATCGCCTTTGGTCCAGAATTGTGCACTGCTCCGGCAGACAGAGAAGTGACCTGATGCGACAGGAAAGAATACAGCCAGAGCCACCACACTGGCTACACTTACAGTATAGATCCTGATGACCTAAGGTGACATGCACAACATCAGTGACCTTGGCCTCTAGGTCTTTTTATGACTCGGCTTCTAGTAGGCAATGGCTGTGGCAAATTTTTCTTCACCAGAATTGTCTTCACACAATTTCACGTCCTTGAAGTCATCATTATCATTATTATTGTTACCGAAAAGGATGAAAGGGAGAGAAGCGCTTATGATTAGCCATTTTCGCTTTTAAGTGCTTGGCAGGTAAACACGCTAACATTGCTAACTCGTCTTCTCTTTTTTTCTCCCTTCTTTCTCTCCTTTTTTTTTTCTTTCTCTCTCTCTAATGGGTTACTCAGAGGAATTACAATATTGAGTGGGATATAGATTTGCGTGGCGATGTGCTGGTTAAATATTTAAACTGGAAAGCTGTGTTCGTTTGTGCTCTCTCTCTCATTTTACTCAGTACGTACCAGTGTGTCTTTATCGACTGACCACTTGACTTTAATAACTCACTCACTCTCTCTCTCTCTCTCTTCTCACTCTCTCTACCATCGCCCTCATTAATATCCTCCTAAATAGGCAAATTCATTACCATATCGAGAGGGTCGTGTGATGGGAGTTGGTATATTGTTGTGTGTGTGTGTGTGACGGGTATGGGTGGTGGGTACTGGTGCACTTTGGGTGACGTGTGGATGGAGGTGTTGAAGGGCTTAGTGGAATGAGGTGTGTTCTATTGATCTGGCTGAATTGTTCATGATGGTGGGGTGGTGAGGCGGGGTAGGGTTGGCAGGGGTGGTGAGGCAGGGTGGGGTAGGCAGGGGTGGTGAGGCAGGGTAGAGTAGACAAGGGTGGTGAGGAAGGACGGGGTAGGCAAGGGTGGTGAGGCAGGGTGGGGTAGCAGGGGTGGTGAGACAGAGTAGGGTAGGCAGGGGTGGTGAGGCAGGTTAGGGTAGACAGGGGTGGTGAGGCAGGTTAGGGTAGACAGGGGTGGTGAGGCAGGGGTGGTGAGGCAGGGTGGGGTAGGCAGGGTAGAGTACGCAAGGGTGGTGAGGAAGGGTGGGGTAGGCAGGGATGGTGAGACAGGGTAGGGTAGGCAGGGGTGGTGAGACAGGGTGGAGTAGGCAGGGGTGGTGAGGCAGGGTAGGGTAGGCAGGGGTGGTGAGACAGAGTAGGGTAGGCAGGGGTGGTGAGACAGGGTAGGGTAGGCAGGGGTGGTGAGACAGGGTAGGGTAGGCAGGGGTGGTGAGACAGGGTAGGGTAGGCAGGGGTGGTGAGGCAGGGTAGGGTAGGCAGGGGTGGTGAGACAGGGTAGGGTAGGCAGGGGTGGTGAGACAGGGTAGGGTAGGCAGGGGTGGTGAGGCAGGGTAGGGAAGGCAGGGGTAGGTGGTTTAATGCTCATTTATACCACAAGAATTACACCTGTCAATATACTACTTCCACCTGGCCAATTATCCCTAATGACCCTATTAACAACAGCTAATTACGTCTTTATTGACCTCAGGAGTTTGGGCAAGGCTGTGACGTCTCCCTAACACTATTTCTTTAGCGAATTATTATGTCTTGCATATCCTCTGTTATTTAACGATTTTAGAGTCGATATGACGAAGTACAAGAGGTCAGAGTGGCTTAATAGAGGATAAATCGCTTAAGAAAAGGTGTTAGGGTGCTTTTTCAAACGACGACAATACGGGACTTAAAAATCATTGTCCGGATTCTCGTCAGTTAAGGATGTTCCCCAACACCTTTTCCTACGCGATTTATTTTGCTTATTACACCTTACTGTTCTGTTCCGTGTCATATAAATCCTTCAAACGTGTAAAAGGGAATACTAACCAACCGTATCCAAGAGTAAATCGCTAAGGAAAAGGTGTTAGGGAGCTTCTGGAATAAAAGTCTCAGAATTACTTACTTCCTTTCCTTATAGACGTGTCCATGGGCGCATCCAGGGGGGGGGGACGAACTAAAAGGAAAATGAAAAATAACGAAAATAAATAAAACTACTAAAGAGGAGGACAGACAGACAGACAGACAAATAGAGCCTTGAAGGAAAACGAGAATTAGGGATGAACTGAAATATAAATGAATGTGTAATGAAATAAAACGGCAGTGATATGGCGGGGGACAGGGCGACGTGGAGGCGATTTGTTTGTGGCCACCCCGTACGGGATTGAGGCGTCTGGCAATACAGATAGAAATAAAATAAACAAATAAAATAAAATAACTACATAAATAAATAAATAAAATAAAATAACTACATAAATAAATAAATAAAATAAAATAACTACATAAATAAATAAGTGAAATAAAATACGGTAAAAATATAATAAAATAAAATAAATAAATAAATAAAATAATTACGGTAAATATAATAATAAATATAATAAATATAAACAAAATAAATATCTAAAATGAGATGTCAGTGAAAATGTGTGTGTGTGTGTGTGTGTGTGTGTGCGTGTGTGTGTGTGTGTGTGTGTGTGTGTGTGTGTGTGAGAGAGAGAGAGAGAGAGAGAGAGAGAGAGAGAGAGAGAGAGAGACTAAAGGCTGCCTAGTGAAGCGATAAGGGTGGCGGTGGAGTAGGGTGGAATTAGTGGAAGATGAAAATAAGTGGAAGACAAGTGGAATAAGTGCAAGAGACGTGGAGCACAAGAGAACCAGTGGAGCAGAAGTGGAATAAGACTGTAAAATAAGTGGACTAAGTGGCGCAGAGTGAGGTGATGCGGGTGGAGGCGGTGGAGGAGGAGAAGGGTAAAATAAGTGGAGATTAAGTGGAATATAAGTGAAGCAGAAGTGGAATGAGTGGAAAATAAGTGGATTACGTGGAGCAGAGTGAGGTGGTGAAGGTGGTGGTGGTGATGAAGGCCAGAATAAGTGGAAATTAAGTGGAACAGATGTGGAAAAGTGGAAAATAAGTGGAAAAGAGGCTGAGCAAGATAGAAAAAGTGGAGTAGGAGTGGAATAAGAGTGTAAAATAAGTGGACTAAGTGGAGCGGAGTGAGGTGATGAGGGTGGAGGCGGTGGAGAAGGATAGAATAAGTGGATGAGATGCGGAGTAAGTGGAAAAGAGGGAGAGAAAGACAGAATAAGTGGAGCAGAAGTGGAATAAGAGTCTAAAATAAGTGGACTAAGTGGAGCGGAGTGAGGTGATGAGGGTGGAGGCGGTGGAGAAGGATAGAATAAGTGGATAAGAAGTGGATTAAATGGAAAATAAGTGGAATAAGTGAAAAGAGAAGTGAAGGAAGAAGAATAAGTGGAGTAGAAGTGGAGTAAAAGTGTAAAATAAGTGGACTAAGTGGAGCGGAGTGAGGTGATGAGGGTGGAGGCGATGGAGGTGGCGTAGACGATACACTCCAGCACTGAGATGAGGCTCGCCCCCACCAGGAGGCCCATGAACCCCCCGAATTTACCTGTAGGAGGCGTGGGGTGAGGCTGGAGTACGATGCTAGTCACGAAGAAGTGCTATGGACACAATACAACCATAGGAATTCCACATCTACCTATTATCAATACTCCTTTCACTCTAACTTGGCCTAAAGTTGTCACCTGTTCGTCTTGAAACATTAGATTAACACTAGAATAGGATGCTAGTCACGAAGAAGTGCTATGGAAAAAATTGTGACAGGATTTCAACATCTACCTGCTATAAATAGAGAGAGAGAGAGAGAGAGAGAGAGAGAGAGAATAAGGACACAGACTTCGGTACCTACTGAGAGAGAGAGAGAGAATAAGGACACAGGCTTCGGTACCTACTGAGAGAGAGAGAGAGAGAGCAATACGTACTGAGCAACAGAATGGCCTCTTCTCGGTAGTAGGTGTGAAGGACGTACTGCTGGTCTGAGTAGTACACCATTACTACTGACACTGAACTGCTGTAAGTAGGAAGGTAAGTACATGGTTAGGAAGGTGGGAAGGTGGTTGACTTGGTAGGTAAGTAGGTGAGTAGGGAGGCAGATGGACAGGTTGGTAGGCAGGTATGTAAGTAGGTGGGTAGGTATGTATATAGGTAGGTAGGTAGGAAGGGAGGCAGACAGGTAGCTAGGTATATGGATGGTCAATATCAAGAGAATTTTACACAGAATGGTATAATATAAACAAACAGACAGATGGACAGATAGATAGATATATAACTAGATAGATGGATAGATAGACAAATAGATAGATAGACAGATAGATCAAATACACCTGTCAGCACAAGTAAGGCAGGGTTTAAGAAGATCGGAATTACGGATTGCAAAGTAAGCACGCGACGCTCTCATCTATTTCATGTTTTACGTCAGATAATAAGACAGTAAACAGTAAATAACAGAGATGAGAGAGAGAAAGAGAGAGAGAGAGAGAGAGAGAGAGAGAAGAGTTGAGACGCAGGCAACCCACTTACCCGTTAGTTCCCCCCAGCTTCCGAGAGAGGGCAGACTGAATGTGCTCTGGGATAGGGGTGGTGAGAGTACCGTGATCGAACCTCTGACCTTCGCACACCGTAGCGCACTGTACATCACCATACCAGTCTGTAGGGGCAGAGGGAGGGGGAGAATCATCATCATCATCATCATCATCATCATCATCATCATCATCACCTTTAAACAACTAAGGGTTTTAAAAGGGGGATGACAGGATGAGTTGGACAATTATTATCATCATGTGAGAGAGAGAGAGAGAGAGAATCATCATACACATACACACATGCAGAGAGAGAGAGAGAGAGAGAGAGAGAGAGAGAGAGAGAGAGAATCATCATCAGCATCATCATATACATACATACATGCAGAGAGAGAGAGAGAATCATCATCAGCATCATCATACACACATGCAGAGAGTGAGAGAGAGAGAGTGAGAGAGAGAGAGAGAGAGAGAATCATCATCAGCATCATCATACACACATGCAGAGAGTGAGAGAGAGAGAGAGAGAGAGACAGAGAGAGAGAGTCAATGAGGTAGGTACCCGAGTCTGCCAGTGATGGTAGGTAAGATGTAGTCTTGCCCAGACGGTGCGTAATTCTGCTGTAGCATTCTGTCTCCTTCAACACACTGCATGGCTCCTTCTCTGCCCCTGTTGTAAGTAGGTAGGTAGGTGGGTTAGTAGGTAAGTAGGTGGGTTAGCAGGTAGGTAGGTGTGTAGGTGGGTTAGTATGTAGGCAGGTGGGTTAATGGTAAGGTGGGTTAGTAGGTAGGTAGGTAGGTGGGTTAGTGGGTAGGCAGGTAAGAAGGCTGTTTTTCCACTCACGAATCTATTATTGTTATTGTTGTTTTTGTCTGTCTGTCTGTGTCTCTGTCTCTCTGTATGTATGTATGTATCTATCTATCTATCTACCTATTTATCTATCTATCTGTATGTCTATCTATCTACCTCTGTGTAAGTATGTACACGAATCTATTGATGCTGGTATTGCTTTTAGTCCTCTCTCTCTCTCTCTATGTATGTATCTATCTATCTATCTGTCTATCTACCGCATACTACACAGCAGACAAACTACCCACCTACTCCCAGGTCTTGATACCAGTAGGGGCAGCAGGAGGAGCAGACGTGGGAGAAGTGGGTGTACAGCATGAAGAGGAAGCAGTTTGGGGAGGCGGGCAGCAGGGTGGCAGGGTCGGTGAGGAAGTTGAGCCCATCAGTAGGTAAGCAGGGCAGTTCCGTGTAGTCCACCCACGTCTTTAAGTTCCTGGCGTCGAACTGGGTGAGAGAGTAGTAGTGGCAGTTAATTAAGCTCCCTTACACCGCTCCGTAAGCGATTTATTTTGGTTATTACATCTTACTCTCATCTACAAGTTATAGGCGTCGAACTGGGTGAGAGATTAGTAGTAGCAGTTAATTAACCCTCCTCAGGTACACCTACAGTTTCGCTTACAACTTAGGTACGCCTGGGCCTGTCGGACCCAGCTTTTTAAAATGCTGTAGTGTCACACAGGTTTTATATAGTGAGGTCCTGAATATCCTACACTGTATTACGTCTTATCAGTTACAAAACTATGTGAAGTTTTAATTCACTGAACTCCAAATATTTTTAAAAATGAAAAAAAATGCCAAACTAATTTATTTTCAGTCGCCATACACAAAAACAGACCACACTGAGTCTATCACTTGTGTCACCACTTGAGGGCTGCAGGACCTTCATTATGGGCACAGTGGATCCCACACAACATAAAAACAACATGCAAACTCACACTGAAAAATTCTCCCCCCTCCTCAGGTATATCTGGGTCTCACAGACCCGACATGCAATTCTGAGTGGTATATTGGTAAAACACAGAGACACGAAAGTAGCCCCCTACACCCTGCAGGGGCACAAAAAGTTAGGAAGCTATTGAGAAGGCCAGGGATCCCAGGCATCTGTAAGTTGCTGAACTATACCATCCAAAAAATGGCCCGGGTCTGCCAGACCCAAGTGTACCTGGGGAAGGTTAAGCTCCCTAACACCTCTTCCTATGCGATTTATTTAGGTTATCACACCTTAGTGTCCTGTTCTGTGTTACAAGAATCCTTCCACTATCACCACACTATCTGTTAATTAATCTCCCTAACACCTCTTCCTAAGCGATTTATTTTGGGTATGGCTGGTTAAGTGTTAGTAGTACAGTACTATACTTCTTTGTTACTACAGTTCACCTCAGCGTATGGCACTTTAGTGCAATCTCTCTCTCTCTGCATCACACAAATACACAAACTCCCTTCTCTCTCTCTCTATCTCTCTCTCACACACAAATACATAAACCCCCTTCTCTCTCTCCTTCTGTCTGTCTCTCTCTGCATCACACAAATACACAAACCCCCCTTCTCTCTCTCTCACCTTAATTAGCCTAACCTCCAGTGCTGTGAGGGAGCCAGGACTGACCCCACTGTTCTTGGAGGCCACAGCATAAACAGGCATGGAGTCGTTACTGAGGAGGGACACTTGGATCCCCGTAGTGGGCATGCGTTCAACGGCCACTATTTCCTTGTTTAGATCTGGTTGGAGAGAGATAGATTGATAGATAGATGGAGGCATAAACAGATAGATAGGTAGGTATGTAGGTGGTCAGGCAGATAAACACACTGATAGATAGAGAGATAGGTAGACAGATATTTTGTTTTTCTCTTGGAAGGAACAGTCATTGCGGGCTCGTGGCCTTTGGTTCCTTCTTCTTCCTCGCATAAAAAAAAGATAGATAGATAGACAGAGAGAAAGACAAACAGGCAGGCATGTAGGTAGTCACGATGATAGGCACACAGATAGATAGACAGACTGATAGATAAATAGATATAGACAGATAGAAAGAGACAGGTAGGTATGAAGGTAGTCAAGCAGACAGACACATAGATAAAGACAGATAGATAAGCATAGATAGATAGACAGATAGATAAATAGACAGACGTATAGGTAGGTAGGTATTTAGGTAATCAGGCAATTTCTGCTACCTAAAATACTCTTCACAATGCATCCCTTGTTCCTTTTCTGTCTTTCTAGCTCCTTAAATGCCCCTAAAATGCTCCCAGTCTCCCAAAACTCACCCAGAAAGAGATGGGTGACGTTTTTAAAGGACTTTCCGACTACCTAAAACACTCTACAATCATCCCTCGTTCCCTTCCTGTCTTCCTAGCTCCTTAAACGCCCCTAAAATGCTCCCGGTCTCCCAAAACTCACCCTACAATCATCCCTTATTCCTTTCCTGTCTTCCTGGCTCCTAAAATGCACCCAGTCTCCCCAAACTCACCTGGCACAAGATGGGAGACGTTTTAAGGACTTTCCAGCTCCCTAAAATCGCCAATGTTCCTTTCCTGTCTCCCTAGCTCCTTAAACGCTCCTAAAATGCTCCCAGTCTCCCCAAACTCACCTGGCACAAGATGGGAGACGTTGTTCAGGGCGAATATCAGGCCCGTGTACTCTAGATTGGCCAGCTGCTTGAGGTTAGGGTACTGTGGAAGGAAGTAGCACTGGCCCAGGATGGTGTGGACCGGGTACATAAACTGACAACACTCCCTGCCAAGCAACTCAATCACGCCATACCCACAGCTCGCCACTATCTCCTCGCAGCTGCAAAAGGAAAGTACATATCAACAGCCAGACGCCTCAATCCTACAAGGGGTGGCCACAAACAAATTGCCTCCATGTCACCCTGTCCCCCGCCATTTCATAGCCCTGGTCCCAGCTCACACACCCCTCTCTCATATACCTCTCCACTCCCTCCATCTCATCCTTGGCCTCCCTCTCCCTCCTTCCACCTCACTTCACTCCATCTCATCCTTGGCCTCCCCCTCCCTCTCCTTCATTATGACCTCCATACCTGAGAGAAATTTTATCGATGAGCTCCGGTAGTGAGACATTGAGGCTTCGAAGCAGTTCAGTCAAGGCCTCGTCATTCTCCTGCAGCAGACGCCTCCCCTCCTCCCCCATCAGGAGCTCCCATCGCAGTAGGAAGGACGTGCCCACCTTCACGGTCAGGTAACTCGCCAGGTTGATGCTGATACCTAGATCTGTTAGGTGGGGTTAGGTTAGGTGGGTCTGGGTTAGGTTTGGTGGGGTTGGGTTAGATTTGGTGGGGTTGGGTTACATTTGGTGGGGTGGGTTACATTTGGTGGGGTGGGGTTAGATTAGGTGGGGTGGGTTAGATTTGGTGGGGTGGGTTAGATTTGGTGGGTCTGGGTTAGATTTGGTGGGGTGGGGTTAGATTTGGTGGGGTTGGGTTAGATTTGGTGGGGTGGGTTAGATTTGGTGGGGTGGGTTAGATTTGGTGGGGTGGGTTAGATTTGGTGGGGTTGGGTTAGGTTTGGTGGGGTTGGGTTAGATTTGGTGGGGTGGGTTAGATTTGGTGGGTCTGGGTTAGATTTGGTGGGGTTGGGTTAGATTTGGTGGGGTTGGGTTAGATTTGGTGGGGTTGGGTTAGATTTGGTGGGGTGGGTTAGATTATGTGAAGTTAGGTTACCTTTATGTTCATCTAATATGTTAGGTTAGGGTGGAGCTGTCATGTATTATAGTTATTTCTCTCTCTCTCTCTCTCTCTCTCTCTCCCTCTCTCTGGCAGTTTTTAACACAGAAGACTAAAACCACACCTACCCAAATTAAAATCACACCTGCCCTAATTACAATCACACCTGTTCTAATTAAAATCACACGTTCTAATTATAATCACACTGTACAGTCTCTCTCTCTCTCCTTCTCCAATCACACCTGTTATAAAAAAAATCACAGCACAAAGGTAAAGACAATACTGGCGACTTACCTTGCAATTTATCCTTGGAAAAATAATCCCTGTTGCAAATCACTACGCCTGGCAACTGCAAGTGGTCGTGTGGATCCCGTGCAAGGGTTATCTGTAAGTACACGCAAATTACATTGAAGAGAGGGCATACACGCGCGCGCGCGCGCGCACGCACGCACGCACACACACACACACACACACACACACACACACACACACACACACACACACACACACACACACACATACACACAAAGTAGAGATGATACACAGATCCACACGCACACGCAAACATAAATATGGTATGCAGAACACATAAGCATACGCACGCAAGCACAAGAACTATACTGTACATACAAAGGCACACACACACACACACACACACACACACACAAAGCAACCTGTCTAATATAATCCCCCCCCCTCTCTCTCTCTCATACACACACACACACACACACACACACACACACACACACACAAAAAAGCAACCTGTCTGATAATCCCCCCCTTCTCTCTCTCTCTCTCACCTGCGTCTTCACCTCCCTCAACAGGAACTCACTCTCTCTCTCTCTCTCTCTCTCTCTCTCTCTCTCTCTCTCTCACCTGCGTTTTCACCTCCCTCAACAAGAAATCGTAGATATGGGCAAACGCGACCCACACAAGCGCTACGGTGAAGGACAGTGCCAGTGCCAGCCACAGTGCCCCTTTGACGGTGCCACGGTAGCGCCACACGTGCGAGGGGCCGTGCCAGCTGCTTCCCGTGCACGCCTCCTCCATTGCTGCCCAGAATCCCGTGCGTTTGGCTTTACGTGCATCCTTGGGAGAAATATATGGTTTTGTAAAATGGATGGGTGGGTGGGTGGGTGGATGGGTGGGTGGGTGGGTGGGTGGGTGGGTGGGTGGGTGGGTGGGTGGGTGGGTGGATGGATGGATGGATGGATGGGTGGGTAGGTGGGTGGGTGGGTGTATGGGTGGGTAGGTGGGTGGGTGGGTGGGTGGATGGATGGATGGATGGATGGATGGATGGATGGATGGATGGAGGGATGGATAAGTGAATGAATGAATGAATGGATGGATGGATGGATGGATGGACAGACAGACACAGACAGGTCGGCAGGTACGTAAGTTGACGGATAGATGGAGATTGAGATAAGAGGGTTGATGGAGAAATAGATACATACATCGATAGATAGACTAATTGACTGACTGATAGATAGATACACACACACACACACACACACACACACACACACACACACACACACACACACACATAGAGAGAGAGAGGGGGGGAGTTGAAAGATGAGTGGAGAGAAAGGGAGTGACGGGCAGGGAGAGAAAGTTTAACCAAAGGGAGGGAAGTTAAGAGAGGAGGAGAGAGGGAGAGGGGAAGGGAGGAAAGGAGGAGTGGGAGGGAAAGAAAAATAAGGGGAGTGAGGAAGGAGGAAAGACTGAGAGGGGAGGCAGGGAAAAGGGAGGGGGAATAAAGAGAGGGAAAAGGGGAGGGATGGCGGAAGGAAGGATAAGTCGGAGGGAGAGAAAAATAAGTGAAATGAGGAAGGAGGAAAGACTATGAGGGAGGAAGGGAAAGAAGAGAGGGAAAAGTGGAGGGAAGGTGGAAGGGAGGAAGAGTTGGAGGGAGAGGAAAATTAGGCGAGTGAGGAGGAAGGAAAGAATATGAAGGGAGGGAGAGAGAGGAGAACGGAGGGAGGAGTGAGAGAAAAATAAAAGGAGTGAGAGAGGAGCAAAGAATGTGAGGGGAGAGAAAGGAGAGGAAGGGAGGAGTGGGAGGGAGGGAAAATAAGGGAGTGAGAAAGACGGAAAAATGTGGAGGGAGGGAAAAATGTGGAGGGAGGGAAAGAGGTGGAGGAAAGGGAGAAGGGAGGAAGGAACTTTGAAAATAACAGTAGTACCGAGGTGAAAGGGTAGGAAACACAAGGGGTAGGAAAGAGGGAGGGGAGAAGGAGGGAGAAAAGTGATGGGAGGGAGAGGGAGGGGGGAGAAAAGAGAAGGGAGGGAGAGGGAGGGGGGAGAGACGAAGAGGGGAGGGGAGGGGGAGAGGAACAGGGGGAGGGGAGGATCCATGGGTGGGGGGGAGGGGGGTGCATTCTCACTCTGCATGCATAATGTAATATTCCCCGTATTAAAGAATATTTTGAGAGAGAGAGAGAGAGAGAGAAAATCAGACACATCATTATCATACATAATTATCTACTTAAGAGTTATTCATTCTACACGCGATAAAAGAATGAATGGGTGTATATGGAATGATAGATAAATAGATAGATAGTATAATTATGGAATGATAGATAGATAAATAGGAAGTATATGAAATGATAGATAGATAGATAGATAGATAGATAGATAGATAGGTGGCATGTTCATAATAGCAAAAGTGTGGCAAAAATATATACTCGTGTGTGTGTGTGTGTGTGTGTGTGTGTGTGTGTGTGTGTGTGTGTGTGTGTGTGTGTGTGTGTGTGTGTGTGTGTTTTCATGGTAGTAGCAAAACTGGCAAAAAATATGATATACTCGTGTGTGTGTGTGTGTGTGTGTGTGTGTGTGTGTGTGTGTGTGTGTGTGTGTGTGTGTGTGTGTGTGTGTGTGTGTTTTCATGGTAGTAGCAAAACTGGCAAAAAATATGATATACTCGTGTGTGTGTGTGTGTGTGTGTGTGTGTGTGTGTGTGTACCTTCAGTGGTGGCCGTGGGGTGGGTGTGACGTCAGCAGGATCCTCCCAGGCGTAACTCACTGGCTTCATTCCTGTAATAAATAAATAATTCAATAAATAATAATAATAAAAATAATAATAATAATAACAATAATAATAATAATAATAATAATAATAATACCGTAGTAGTAGTAAAAGTAGTAGTAGTAGCAGTAGTAGTAGTAGTAGTAGTAGTAGTAAATGAAAACGTAAACATAATAACAACGACTGTGATACTACTACCATTACTACTACAACTACTACTAATACTACTAATATTACTACTACTACTACTACTAATAATAATAATAATAATAATTATAAATTAACCTAGCCCCTGGTCCTTACCCCTCAGTGTCAGGGTTAACACACAGTCTTTCTCTATTCCCATCTCTCTCTCTCTCTCTCTCTCTCATACACACACACACACACACACACACACACACACACACACACACACACACGTTCATTACCCAGTCAAACAAGCCCTTAATATTTAGCTCCTCGATAGCAAACAAAAAGTGTGTGTGTGTGTGTGTGTGTGTGTGTGTGTGTGTGTGTGTGTGTGTGTGTGTGTGTGTGTGTGTGTGTGTGTGTGTGTGTGTGAGAGAGAGAGAGACCTTCCTTCACACCCGTTCCCTCAGGCCCATCCACCTTCGCAAAACACCTTTTGAGCACTCATACAGACTGCCTACAGTATACCAGTGTCATGAGGTATTTATTCATGCTATCCCTAACACCTCTTCCTTAGCGATTTATTTTTGGATACGGCTGGCTAATACCTTTCTGTATGTAATTTATGCAGAATATGGTGCTATTAGAATGAAAATAATATAGAAGGCAAGGTGTTATAAGCAAAAATAAATCGCTTGGGAGGAGGTGTTAGGGAGCTTCCTTAACCGACGCGAACACGGGTAATGGCAGGGAGTAATAGGCAAAATAAAATAAATCGCCATGGAAGAGGTGTTAGGGGGATTATATTGTACTTACTCTCTCTCTCTCTCTCTCTCTCTCTCTATCTATCTATCTATCTCTCTCTCTCTCAATAATAGGCAAAATAAAATAAATTGCTAAGGAAGAGGTGTTAGGGGGCTAGGTCGTACTCTCTCTCTCTCTCTCTCTAATAGGAAAAATAAAATAAATTGCTAAGGAAGAGGTGTGTTGTACTCTCTCTCTCTCTCTCTCTCTCTCTCTCCCTCTCCCTCACCTGTGCAGTGTTCCCTCCACCGTCTCACCTGAGTTATTGACACACCTCACCTGTTCCACTCACCTGCCTACCTCTGAATCGTTAGTGTTCTCACCTTCACTACCTCCTACTTCTACCTACTTCTCTCCACCTCACTTGTTTCCTCTCTCCATCTCTCTCTCATCTCTCCTTCTCTCTCTCTCTCCATCTCTCCCTCACCTCTCCTTCCCCCCTTTCCTTCTCTCCCTCACCCTTCTTTCTTCCCTCCATCTCTCCCTCACCCTTCCTTCCTTCCTCCACCTCTCCCTCACCCTTCCTTCCTCCCTCCATCTCTCCCTCACCCTTCCTTCCTCCCTCCATCTCGCCCTCACCCTTCCTTCCTCCCTCCATCTCTCCCTCACCCTTCCTTCCTCCCTCAAATCTTCCTCACCGTTCCTTCCTCACCCCTCATTCCCTCCCTCCATCTCTTCCTCACCCTTCCTCCCTCCCTCCATATCTTTCTCAACTCTCCCTTCCTCCCTCATTCTCTTCCTCACCTCTCCTTCCCTTCCTCCATACTTCCCTCCTTACACCCTCCTTCCATCTACCTCTCTCCCTCACTTCTCCCTCCTCCATCGCGAGAGCTGGTGTAATAAAATGAGAAAAAC
Source organism: Coenobita brevimanus (assembly GCF_032717465.1). Taxonomy (NCBI): domain Eukaryota; kingdom Metazoa; phylum Arthropoda; class Malacostraca; order Decapoda; family Coenobitidae; genus Coenobita; species Coenobita brevimanus. Next base: position 43,610,759 of record NC_136986.1, read on the forward strand.
AAAACACTAACTCTTTAAACCAATAATATTTTTTCAATTTATTTTTACTACCATAATTTGAAACGATATCTTTTCAAATTATAATATACCTTTAACTTTTCTAATATATTTCAATCATTTTCTAGACCGATTTTTTGACTTTTGCAACACTTCTTCGTGACTAGCATCATATCCCAGTGTTCATCTCGTGTTACACCTCAGCATTATGGAGAGATGACAATTTTCTGTTGCTAAAGTGAATAAGAAATAAAGGACTTTAAATAAAATAAAAATAAAACTGAGAGACTGACGAGGAGAGTGTATGTGAGTGAGGTGGAGGGGGAGAGAGGGAGGGGGAGGCCAAGGATGAGATGGAGGGATGGAGTGGAGAGGTATTTGAGAGAGGGGGGTGTGAATTGGGATCAGGGCAGTGAAAGGACGGGGAACAGGGCGACGTGGAGGCGATTTGTTTATGGCCACCCCGTATGGGATGAAGGCGTCTGGCAATAGATAGAAAAATAAATCTGGTTCCAGCAAGAATAAATTACAACGGAAAGCAGCGTTTTGAAAAGGTTAAAATTCCAAATAAAAACTTGAAATTTAAATACCTTTATACATGGCTCAATTAAGGGTGGCTGTAAGGGCGTTTATAAGAGCGTTGTTTGCATGATAATGGAACTTATTGATTCTTCGCTAATGCCAACACGCTGCACAAACACACACACACACACACACACACACAAAATTAACACGACTGACATGACATAATCGGAGAGAGAGAGAGAGAGAGAGAAGAGGGTGAGCGTGAGGGAAGAATGGGAGGGGGAGAGAGAAGTGGAGGAGAGGGATTGTGAGAAAGTAGAAATGAGTACAAAGGAAAGCAAACAGCATAAGTCCTGTTGGTCCTTTTGTGGGTGTTTGGTATACGGAAGGTTGTAACTAAAAAAACATTCTATAAGTTAAAGACAAGGATAGACAAGCAGGAAGGACTCTCTCTCTCTCTCTCTCTCACACACACACACATACACACACACACACACACACACACACACACACACACACACACACACACACACACACACACACACGTTATTACCTCTTCCCCTCCCTTTTCCACACTTTCACTCCCACCCTTCTTTCGCCTGCTCCCTCTCCCCCCACACCTCCATTCCTCTTCTCCCCTCCTCTTCCTCCCCTCCCCACCTTTCTCCTCCCTTCCCCTCCCTCCAACACATACGCTTTAACTCTCCCGGGTCAAGCCAGGTCACGCCTCAATAATTAAACGGGGATAATCTCACCCCTTACGCTTCCCTCTTCCCTCACCTCCCCCTCACCCCTCTTTCTCTCTCTATCTATATTTAGCTACTGTATATATCTTTATCTGTCTGTCTATCCACCCCCTGTCTCACCTCCCCTTTCTCTTACCTCCACTGAGAGAGAGAGAGAGAGAGAGAGAGATTCCTTACCTACTTCAAATAATGTCTATTATTACCGTATTGCACACATATATACCAAACGGGTTTCTTTAACTTAGGAAAGACTTTTAAAACTGGAGAGGTTAAATACAATCTCAATCAACCCCATCATTCACAGCGCCCTCTCCTGAACTGAAAAAATCCGTCTGCTAGCCTAAAAAAAACGATGACAAAGACAACAACGTATAAAAAGCGGTTAAGATATACATAGATACTTAATTTTACGATACAGATACTTAATATACAAAGAGAGATACTTAAAAGATACAGGTACTATAATTCAACTGGTATACACAGATGTTCATTCAGCTATGCCTCTTTCACCTTAATCTGGCCCAGATTTTCGTCCTTTTGCAGTTAATTTTGCGATGCTCAGTGTCAGAATAAGGCAATACTGTGACTGTGCATCATTTCCATAACACTACTTCGTGACTAGCATCAAATTCTTGCGTTAATCTCTTACTACAAGGATTCTTAACGGAGATGGCAATTTTCGACAAGGTTAGAGTAAAAAGGGTATTGTTTGGCATTGTATAGGAGCCTGAAAGTGTTAATACCGTCATCATTAACCCTTATACGAAAGGAACAACTCTAGTACTCTATCCAACTAAACACCAGACGATTATATTCAAATGAGAGTTATTGCAGCCCGTGTTCAAACTTCGCCATCAATGTTTACGAAGATGTGCAACCGTTTTGTCCCTCCTTCCCCTCCATCTCTCTCTCTCTCTCTCTCTCTCTCTCTCTCTCTCTCTCTCTCTCTCATTTTAAGTAACCTGAAACTTACTTTAATGTGCCAAAGTCAGGGTAAATTTACATCAAAATTCAAAGTGTTAGATCAAAAGCTAGTTCAAAATTTTCAAACAGGAAATCTAGTTCAAAACTGTTACAGCATAGGTGAAGGGAGGATTGATTTGAGAGAGAGAGAAAGAGAGAGAGTGTTAACTTCTCTATTTCACTTTCCCCTCCCCTCTTCTCTCCTTGTTCGTTTTCCGTCGATTTCTTTCCCTACTAGAGAGAGAGAGAGAGAGAGAGAGAGAGTCAGTTAACATTCTCTCCATTCCTTCCTCCGTTCTTTTCTCTCTCCCAATTCCCCTTCCTTTTCTCACCTTCCCTTTCCTACATTTTGCAATGATTTTCCTTCCCATTCCTCTCCTCTTTCAAGTTTATATTCCTCTCTCCATACTCCTTTCCTTCCTCCTCCCCATCCTCTCTCTCTCTCCTTTACTCTTCACTCTTCTCTCCCGTACTTCTTCCCTTCCCGATCCCATATTGCATTTATTCATTCCTCTCTAGTTTCATTCTCTTGTTTCGTAACCCTCACTTTCAATTCTTCGTTAACCCTCCCCCCTTCTCTCTCTCTCTCTCTCCATTTGCCCCTTCATCTTAATTCTACTTTCATTTTCTCGCTCCCTTGCCCATGTCACTTTCATTCTCTTCCATTTCTTTCATCCTTCCTTTTCTGTCCCTCACTCACCTTCCTCCATATTCGGTGCTCTCTCTCTCTCTCTCTCTCTCTCTCTCTCTCTCTCTCTCCCTCTCTCAAATAAATATCAGCATAGAAAACCTGTATATAATATAACCAGATAATTACAAATCATCGAAGACAGTGAGGTTTGAATTTTGAATGAGACATACAATGAACACGGGTGAGAATTTTGAAATGATTCCCATATATTTTTTCTTTTTCATGCTTAACACAGGTGTGAGTTGAGACTGATGTTCATGACCCAGCGCCTAATACACTTTCTGATCTTATACCTGAGCCATTATATACTGTAATGTTAAGGTATGAAAGAACTACCCACATTATGGCATTTCATTTTCAAATCAGAGGTACAGAAATAGCCAGATCCCTCTCCCTTGTGCTTATTTTCACTTTAGAGTTAATAGTTCCCATACATACAAGTATATCAATGCACTATGTATCCTTTGCGAGGCATTTCAGAATTCCTGGAAGACGATACCGAAGACTTATTTCAGATCTAAGGAACACTAAATAATTTCAAATGTTTGACAGCGTCAACCGGCACAATTCAAATCAAAATCTAACAAATTCATAACTTCCCTCAAATAAATATAATCATAACTAGATCGTTTCCTTCTTTATGTACCTGCTTAGCGAATAATTTCTAACTTAAAGAATGATTTGTATAGCCCCAGTATCGATGTTTTCATGGGTTTTCAGACTTTCAAATTTTGTCTTAAGTTCAAAATCGTCAGTCGGCGTCAAGAGTTGACAGGAGTAAGACCTCCGCACCCACACTCCGTAATTTCCCCGCGTTTTTCGCCGTTTTCGCTTCCTAACTCCCATTTCACCATGAAGTGAGTACTTAACACTTATTCTACAATTAAGCTGACTATCTTCCATCATTAATTTCTTGCGAGATAATAATAAAATGCAAAAATGTCCAGCTCTAACGAACAACATTTCAAACATGGCTTGCCGGCAGAGTTAGTCTTCATCAGAGTCGCGTAAAACCTAGTGTTATATGCCAACAGCTTAACACAACCCCACTTTGTGTTTGGTCAAGTAGGGACAGGGTAGTTATTAATTTCAATCTTTGATTTTTTTTTTCTTAGTGGGTTTTCGCATTTTCGGCATTATTTTACTTCCCCTCTGAATAATTATAAGATTTTTAATGAGGTTTTCGTATTTTCACATAATTGTTTTGCCTCATCGAACGAATTAAGAGTTTCAGTGTTTTTTTTTTTTTTTCGCATTTACTTGCCATCCAATGATTCTTAAAACTCTGAAGGTGTTTTCCGTTTATTCGCCATTAGTTTACTTGCCACCCAGGTAATTATGAGAATTATATTTTTCCAGTCAGTAGCTTAGTTTTCTTATGTCTTTTCCCTTTAACGCACATTAATAACGAGTTAAAATATTATTAGGCTGCGTACACTCCTACGTGTTTCACTGGTTCGTAGACCTTGTAAATATATTACCGGTAGTTATAAGATACGGAAAAAAATCATGTAAGTTTAAGATTTGGTAACTGTCAGATATAAACATAGGAAAAAGGGTAAAAATGCAGGTTTGGACAGTCAGGGTTATTTTTATCTAGGAGCCTAACGTAGTTTAGTCAACGTAACCTAGCAGACCTACTCCAATCTAACCCAGTCTAACCTAACCTAACAACCATGATGCGTGACTGTCCGAAACTTCAGAAATACCGAAAAGCGAGTGGTATAAAAAAAAAAATTGCATGACGGTAAGTAAAATCGAATGTCTGATGGTCGTAAGACAACTAAACAGGGTGCGTAATCGGGTGTGAGGCCAGCGTCTCCTTTGATACATCAGAAGTATCATTATTGGACTTATCAATACTCTTTTTACTTAAACCTGGCCCAAAACCTCCATCTGTCCATTTTTATTGAGTTGTAACGCTAAACTGACACCAGAATATGGTGCTAGTCGCGAAGAAGTTCAGTGGAAAGGAAATGGAGCCGTAGCACTGTATTTTACCACCGAGCTATGTGAAATAAGCTACCGGCAGAAATGGACAGGCCAAGTTAAGATGGAAGAACTGTAGCATCATATTAGTTTGTATGTTAACCAAGCAGCAACTGTATAATCTTTACTCCGCAGATTGGTGTTGCTGAGTATGGTGATGGTGGCCTGGTGTTTGGTGGTGTATGAGGCCAACGTCGCCCCTGTGCACTCGGCTGATGCTGCCAACGCGACAGCGCCAGGGATCGGGGAGAAAATCAAGAACTTGTTCAAGTGAGTTAGATTAATTATCAGTGTTATCACGGCAGGACTTAATCTAGGTTCTAGGAACGGTGGTTATAATGCAGTCAGAGATACGAACATGCCTAATGTTTCACTGGGTACTCTACACAATTAGGACATCCGTCACTTTCCTCCCAGATACATATCAGAAAATCATCTATGAGCAGAGACAGCAAGCCCCTCAACTTAGGACCAGCCAGCAGAGGACAGCAGAAAGTAAGAGGTGAAATATTAGGCAACTTTTATCCCCAGCTGTACACCTATGCCAGTCGGTTACCATGATTATGAATTAAAGAAGGGAGAGAAAGTTTGTCTATTGCCAGACGCCTTAATTCCGTAAGAGATGGCCACAAGCAAATTGCCTCCATGTCGCCCTGTCCCCTGCCATTTCACTGGCCTGCTCCCAGCTAACACACCCCTCTCATATACCTCTCCACTTCATCCTTGTATATCATCCTTGGCCTCCCCCTTCACCTCACACACACTCTCCTCGTCAGTCTTTCGCATTCCATATGGGCAAACCTCCTCAGTGTATTTCCAACATTCCATATATTAGAGATGGTATCACAATGCTGTCATGCAGCACTTTTTTTTTTTTTTTTTTTTTTTTTTTTTTTTTTTCCCCATGCATACTTCCCTATTTCCTATCACAGCTTTCTAAGAACCAACAACCTTTCTTCGCGGAGAAATTAATTCAGCCCCCACCCCCCCTTACTCAACCTGATACCAGTTAACCAAATTCTTGTGACTTTTAAGGTGTAGGGCATTGACATAAGTTTCATAATCTCTGACGTGTGATGGAGCCTAGGCAGTCAAAATACAGAAAGGTACTAATTTACTTAACCTTAACAAATATGCTGCTGATCCCTTCCTGCTTTAGCCACAAACGCTTCTTCATGTTTGAGGTATATAAAGCTATATTTCGAGGATTCTAAGCGTTCAGAAACACTTTAATGTCATGCTTACATTACAAAGAATTAGGCCTGTGCTAGAAGATAGCTTTCCCCGACATTTCGTACTGTGTAGTTTTTTAATAGCATGTATGAGAAAGACGAGAGCAGAACTATGGTAAACGTAATAGGATTTGGCGGTATATAAAGAATGTGGAAGAGGTAGAGGTGAGGAATGCTGTGAAGTAATTGAAAAATGGGAGTGCTGCAGGGGATAATGAGGTGCTTCTATACTATACGCAGAGATTGTAATGTATATACAGTAATATAAAATATTAGTGTGAAATGTGCTGGATCTGCAGTTACGAGCATGCAGCTGTGCCGGTGCCGTGAAACGCAGATTCTTTTGAGCAAGTGTGGGTGACCGGGGTGACTTGCCATGGGATGGTTCTGCTCAGCTACTCATGTCGTTAAGTACAGGGTCATTCATAATGGAGGGAAAGACGAAGTATGATAGACTGATATCAGCAGCAAGCCCAGGGAAATACTCGTATGTCAAACTAACTAGATTCATATTCCACGAATTCAGACAGCCTCACAGGCATGGCCATTCCCATATACATATTTTCTATATGTTTCATGTCATTTTTCAGATGACAACCCGTCGACTTAAAATGGAGGTACTAAGCCATCTGACATGTTCTTAACCGTTCCAACCAGTCGGTCCCCTGACAGTTCCCCTAGTAGCATCAGGTTCCCCTCACATAGAACACTCGACAAAATGCACTTCACTCTCCCAGCACAGGACACAGCAACCCATTGTTATCAGAATTCCCTGTCCCTCCAACACCAAGTTTTCCCTTTTACCTATTGCTGTTGTCGGCATTTCCATGAGAGCATCGTCCAATTATAACTATTAGCTAGGACATCTTATCTTTTAACTTCATGTTCGCTGCATTATTGCTCTAATCATCTGGGAGTTAGTTCTTGTCTTTAATCCTTGGTGGGTTCCATAAGCAACTATAGTCAGTTTTAAAGAGCACAGTTTACAAGAACTATTGCCCAAGTACCACGTTTCCATGTTTACTTATGTACTGTATTTGTAATTTATTTTTGTCGCATGGATATACAGTAGTTTTCTGATTGCTGTGGTTTATTGTATATCAGCAAACCTACATATGTTGCTGTTTAACAAAGGTTCATAATCTTTACAGACCTCCCCAAAAAAACAGCAGTAACTCCAGCCTCGACAGTACCCAGAACTCGCCTCTCCCACTCGTGGATGGACTAGATCGTGATACTCCAGGGTATATTTCAGCCTTCAGTACCAGGCCTGGGTGTGCGGACGGTGATGAGGATTGGGACCAAGAAAGTACAAGTGACTCTGAAGAGGCTGGCAAGGACTCAGACACTGTGGTACACGAGGATCCAGAGGAAACTTCCACAGAGTCTGACTCAGATGATGAAGGTATAGAAACTGATTCTACTGACTCAGATGAAGATGCAGAAACAGACTCTACAGATTCTGATGAAGAAGGTGTAGAAACAGACTCTACTGACTCAGATGATGAAGTATATGATGCAGAAACATACTTTGAAGATGACGTAGATTATGCTGATGCAGGTGACGAGGAAGATACAGACACAACTGATTCAGACATTGAGCAAAATGAACCAGATACAGATTCGACTGAATCAGACAATGAGGAGGCTGATACAGACTCGACTGACTCCGACGCAGAGCAAGACACAAACTTGAATAGCTTGAATGATGCTAATTTAGCTGAAGATTTCGATTCTGGGTTTATTGATTTGGATGATGATGTAGACAGTGAATTTGTTAATGTAGATGACGAGGAAAATTATGATGACACAGACTCCACTGAATCGGATGCAGAAAATGCAGACACTGATTCAACTGATTCAGACAACGAGGAAGATGCTGACACAGATTCAACTGATTCAGACGTTGAAGATGCCGCTGACACCGACTCAACTGACTCAGACAATGAAGCTGATACGGATTCAACTGAGTCAGATGTTGAGGACGATGCTGACTCAGATTATGAAGAGAATGCTGACTTGGATGATGAAGCAGCTGATACGGACTCAACCGACTCAGACCATGAGGAACCAGCTGATACAGATTCTACCGATTCTGATGAAGAGGAAAACACGGCCTTGGATGGACATGATTTTAATTCCGAGTTTCATAACCTGGAAGACGATTTTGATGCAGGTTTCATTGAACTGGATGATGAAGATAATGCAGATACAGATTCCACTGATTCAGACGATGAGGAAGCTGCTGTCACGGCCTCAGCCAACTCAGGCGATGTGGAAGCTGCTGACACAGACTCAACTGATTCAGACCATGAGGAGGCTGCTGACACAGACTCTACTGATTCAGACAATGAGGAGGCTGCTGACACAGACTCTACTGATTCAGATGAGGCAACTGCTAATTTCGACAATGAGGAGGCTGCTGATACAGATTCTACTGATTCAGATGATGAGGAAGCTGCTTATTTCGACGATGAAGGAGCTGCTGACACAGACTCTACTGATTCAGATGACGAGGCAACTGCTTATTTCGACAATGAAGGGGCTGCTGAGACAGACTCTACTGATTCAGACGAAGAGGCAACTGCTTATTTCGACAATGAAGGGGCTGCTGAGACAGACTCTACTGATTCAGATGACGAGGAAGCTGTTTATTTCGAGGACGAAGAGGTTGCTGACACAGACTCTACAGATTCAGATGAGGAGGCAGCTGCTGACACAGACTCTACTGATTCAGACGAGGAGGCAGCTGCTGACACAGACTCTACTGATTCAGACGAGGAGGCAGCTGCTGATACAGACTCTACTGATTCAGACGAGGAGGCAGCTGCTGATACAGACTCTACTGATTCAGATGAGGAGGAAGCTGCTTATTTCGAGGACGAAGAGGCTGCTGACACAGACTCTACTGATTCAGATGAGGAGGCAGCTGCTGATACAGACTCTACTGATTCAGACGAGGAGGAAGCTGCTTATTTCGAGGACGAAGAGGCTGCTGACACAGACTCCACTGATTCAGATGAGGAAGCTGCTTATTTCGACGAAGAAGAGGCTGCTGATACAGACTCTACTGATTCAGATGAGGAGACGGCTTACTTTGACGAAGAGGCTGCCGACACTGATTCAACTGACTCAGATGAGGAGGAGGCTGGTGACAAGGACTCAAGCAATCAGTCTGTTGAGGAAGACGTCATGCGGAGGCTTAAGTCATTTTTCACGGTGGACGATAAAGCATCAGAGTGCGAAGGTGATGTGTCCGATGAAGATGCTGACACTGCTGGGGACGCTGAGAGCCCTGACACCTTAGACTCAACCAGCACGTTAGATAATGAGGACTTGCCACAACCTGACCATACCTCAACAAGTAAAGGTGCTAGTGACTCCGTTAACCCTTATGATAACACAGTGGCAGCCGCCCTTCTACCGTCTGTAGCTAGTGTCGATGAAGCCTTGAAATCCATTCCGTTGTCTTACGAAATCCATGATGGTACTCAGGGGGATGAGGGTACTACAGGTGGGGAAGTTAACGAAGAAATTAATGAATCTGATGTAAAAGACGCTTCGACTTCCGTTAATGAGGTAGAAGCTGAAACTGATCAAGCTGAAGATTTCGATGATTTTTGGGGCGTGGACCTATTTGATTACTAATTGCTTAGATCTGTGTTTATAATTACGGTACCTATAGTATTTTTATACAGTACAAATGTAATGTTCAAACATTTTAAACAGGAATTGTGATTAATAAAGGTGTGTATTGATTTATGTACAGATTTTTTTTCAACATATGGAGAGATCAGAACGATGTACAGTATTAAGCAGTGATATTTTTTGAAGTTAATGTTACGTTGGATGCAGTCTTTCCTAAAACTGTTCAAAATTCTGTCACAAATATTTCTTTGTATACATACATTGCTAAATATAATTCTCTAATTTCAGTACAAAGAATTATAATTCACCTCGACTGAGAAACTGGATTGGCCATTAAAGGTGGAGAAAGACAAACTTCATAATATTTTCCCCCACTGTCTTCAACTGACTAATGAAAAATTTAAACTTTTACGTTTCAAGGATATCCACGGCTCTTGTCAACCTTTGCAGACTAAAATATTCGCACAGAAGTGAACCTGGTTTAAAGAAGGCTTACCATGCTCTCAGGAAGGGACTTGGTGTAGGGCATGGAGCACAAAATGCTGAACACAATGTGGTAGGGAGAATGTGAATATCACACACCTAAAGACGGTATTGTTCTAGCTCCAGGCTCATCTGGAACGCGAACCCGGTGGACTGCAAGCTGAAGCTGCCCTCTTCCTTTCCACAATCCTCTTTCAGGAGGATTGGATGGGAGGGAGCCAAGGGACATTCATATAACCGTACATATATCAGATAGCTTAGTGCCTATGGAGACAAAAAATATTAAAGACAAGCAATATAAATTAAGACAATACAGAACCAGCCATGTATTACTAGAGAAAGACGCATAGAAAGATATGTCAAGAAAGAAGCAATATAAGGCAATACAGAACCAGACCATACCGAGTCACAGGCAACCAAATAAAAGATATTAGACAAACACTATAAACCAAATACAGGACAGAACTAGCCATTAACCAAAAAAAAAAAAAAAAGGACAATCACATACACAAATATATATTAATGACAGGATGAATATGGACAAAAAACAGAACCGGCCATTAACCAGATGCATCATCATCATTCATCTCACCCACTAAATAAACAAGCAAAGGTATATCAATAAAGAACGGAGAAAGGTCAATAAAGACCGAGACAGTTCAAAACAACAGGAGGAGGATCCAAGGGCGCAAGGGAAAAGGGGAAACACCACTAATATAAAACTGCAGTCATGGCCGAATTGTTTTCATTTTAGGCGTTCTTGCTGCTGCTCGCTCTCTAAGGTAAACACGGCTGCTGGAGATGGACGCCGTCATAAGGTGGCACCGATATAACAGCAGTTCTTTCTGGTTATGCAAACGTTCCCCAGCTCCCTCCCGGTCCCCCTGTAAAGAGGATGGGGGACTGCAGGATAATATGGGCAAGTTCAACCTCCAGTCCACCGGATTCAAGTTTCAGATGAGCCTGGGCCACAACAACAATAAACCCCCTCAGTATCAGAAGCAAAGTGAGTTTACTGACAAAGATTCGCAATTCATTTCAGCCCGGCTGATGGCCAAGTGAGTCAGACTGGATGGTTGATTTGTCTAGTGACCAAGGAGACTCATTCCTACCTCATAACTAAGATTCATCAAAGCTCACGCAACCACAACTGATACTGGATCAGTTCCATCATGAAAACAACCCGGCTACAGCAACAGTATACAATAAACAGACGTCCTCGTACTGAATTAAAACTACATCCTTTGCAAAACGCCTAATCTCTTGAGATCATCCAGGTGGCCAAGGTAAATATGTCCAAAGGCTACCTGTCTTCTTATCTACAGTTACTATCAATCTATAATTTATTAAAGGTTAGTATAATTTTATTTTCGTTTCGTACTTCCTCACTCCTCTCCTTTCTTTCCTTCACCTTTCTTCCTCTCTACTCCCATCCTTTCTCCTCCCTCTTCCACTCTTCCAAGGCTTCTCGCTTCGCCACCCATCCTCCCGTTTTCACTCTTCCGTTCCCTCTCGCTACCCCCTCCGTTTCCCCTCTTTTCCCTCTCCTCTTCCTCTCTCCACTCTTCCCTCCCCCTCCCCATCCTCTCTCCTCCTGTGGTACCGTACTAGAACCAACATAGTTTTACTCGCAAGATATAAACAGGTGTGTGTGTGTGTGTGTGTGTGTGTGTGTGTGTGTGTGTGTGTGTGTGTGTGTGTGTGTGTGTGTGTGTGTGTGTGTGTGTGTGTGTGTGTGTGTGTGTGTGTGTGTGTGTGTGTGTGTGTGTGTGTGTGTGTGTGTGTGTGTGTGTGTGTGTGTGTGTGTGTGTGTGTGTGTGTGTGTGTGTGTGTGTGTGTGTGTGTGTGTGTGTGTGTGTGTGTGTGTGTGTGTGTGTGTGTGTGTGTGTGTGTGTGTGTGTGTGTAGGAAATGGATCTAATTACACAATTTTAACCCCTTCTATCTGCTCTGCTCTTCCCTTCCTCTTTCTTCTTTGTCTTCCCTACCCTTCCCCTTTCCCTCCAGCACTCCCTCTCCCCGTACCCTCCTGCTCCGACCACACATGCAGGGTGCCAGAGGTAGAGGGGTACGGTAGAGAGAGAGAGAGAAGCGAAATCACCTACTTCTCTCGCACCTTCAGTAATCACTACACACTGTAAACGCCATCCCTAGATCTCTCTCTCTCTCTCTCTCCAAATGATAGTGTTGGAAGAGGTGACCCTGAGTAGGATTGGGAAGAAAACTAAGATGAATATATGCAAAAGTTTGGGAAAAATATACATAGAAAAAAAAAAAAAACGCACCTACCTTATAATGAAGTGTTTCTTCTTCCATCGACATCAGTTCTCCGAATCTGAAAAATTAAAGATATAGAACTTACGGTATCTATTAAAACGGCAAGAAAATATAGAAAAAGACTATATATTACTTCCTATCTTTTCAACTTACCATCTAAATTCTAAATATACTAAAGTTAATAAAAGTTCATTCGCTTTTGACCTAAATTTTCGTCCTTTTGCAGCCTGTTTCCCGTAGCCTAAGGGCTGAATACAATAATGCTGCTCAACATCCTTTACAGGGCACTTCTTCGAGACTGGCACCAAATTCTAACAATGTACAGTGGCTATTGTTACACTTCAGCAACAAGGACAGATGTGAAATAACTGCAAAAGGACGAAAATCTGGGCCAATTTAATGTGAAAAGAGTGTAACTATCATAGGGTTAAAAGTTATCTCCAAGAATCTTATTAGGGATATCAAGTACTTCATTCAGGAAAGGCACCTAGCGATTTTGTTCAGAGGAGAAACACTGTAGTTCCTTCTCAACAACTTGGTCCAAAATTTTCGTCTTTTTGCGGCTTATTTCACACAGCTCAGTGGCAGAGCGAATGAAATTCAAGTGCCAGATAGCAAAGATCATAGGCTATGGCACTATGTTATGATCTGAAGGTAGCGGCGTGCATAAGGTAAGGAGTTGGGATCAAGGGCACGGCAGAGGATAATTAGAAGCTAAAGGGGGATTTTATATTTTGTGAAGGGTATGGACTGTTTGTAGAAACGACATAACACGATCTACAGCAAAGAATATACTGGGACTCTCCAAGAATATCTCGAGACAGGGACGAGGACGAAGTTGTGCTAGAACAGGAAAAGTAGTAGCGCGAGCAGTACCATAATTTAGGCAGCCTAAAAGCATATGTGAAACAGTATGGGGAACACCGCGGGATGAATACACAGAATATGGGTTACGTCAATAAGGTTAAAAAAGACTTCGAGATATATATATATATATTTTTTTCTCCTGTGTACGGCGCAAGACGACTTTAATAACCATGAATTTCATGCACTTTAGGATTTATAAACGAACAGCTCTAGGGCAGAGGTATACAACCTTTATTTGTGTTTGCAGCCATTTGATTCTCAGAATATAATTCTCGTAGCCGTTGTTGTAAATCAGCTCAGCTTAGATTATTTCGTACATACCTACTTTGATATACTCACACTAGATTCAAGGTGACACTCGTAGTGCCACAAAGCAGATCAAACGACTAAAACTACTGCCAACCATGGAAACACGACTTATTACGAACCTTGAACTGACTGGCGTTTCGCACCCTCAGAAATGACGTTTGGCACTCCAGTTTAGCTCAGGGGGCATCAGTTGAAAGTGATATAGTATACCATAATTTTTGTTCACAAACGCCTGAACCATTTTCTTCTCTTATGGACACGTTTTCTTCTCTGACTTCTCTGGGGTAAACTGTACCCAGACTTCTTAGGGTTCCTACATTGCTTACCTGGAGCAAAACAATATCTATACATGTAGCGCCCGCTTGAGCAATCCTCGACATACTGGTGCTCTTTAATACGGTGACGCCTTTCTATGGCAGATTCTCTTCAATTAAGTAAACAGCTCTTGTAATGAAAGGGTTAATGACGACTATTATCCCCCCAGTTTGAAGTGTCTTACAAGAATCATCTGAAGCCAAGATAGAAAAAAAAGTAAATGTTTCTTGCACTAAGCTCCGTCGCAGAGGGGGTTTATGAAGGCAATAAATCGTACAGAGTGAATTTGGAGATTTAGGAACACCTCTTACTAAGCGATTTATTCTGTACATCAGAGCGAGAGACTAACAGGGAGTGTGAGTGAGGTGGGAGGGAGGGAGAAAGGTAGGCCGAGGATGGAATGAAGTGAAGGTAGCCCATGATTATGAAAGGGTGTGTGTAAGCCGGCAGAGGGTAGTAAAATGACAGGGGACAGGGCGATATGGAGGCAATTTGTGGCCACCCCTTAAGGGACTGAGGCGTCTAGCAGTACAGACAGTCCTACACCTTCAGTATGAACTTGTATGCTACTGATGCAAACCACGTCGATTTTACGATATAACACAAGAGCATGTTAAGGTAAAAATTACGACCTTCAACCGCAGTGTTATATCAGTTTCTTTTTTTGTTTCTTTCTTTTTTTTTTGGACAGAAGGAAAAACAAAACCCATACGCCACAATACAGGCGTACGCATCTCAACGAAAAGTATGACCAATCTAGTATGCATCAATAAATAGTTTTTGACTCACTGAAGTCTCCTAAACACCAGTGGTCATCTATGGTGTCAGATCACGCCACTAACAATTTCAGGGCAGTGACTAAACACGCTATAAACAATGGGATAGCGGCAGAGACAGAGCTTCAGTTAATCATGTCTACAGCAACTCTACAGCGTCTTTGGTCTACACGCATTCTCCACATGTGCTCACTAATAATGTAGAAAGGACCTAAGGATAACGTGGCTCATGGTAGGCTAATGTTCAGGTTAATGTTACGTATTTGAGTGATGCACGTGATACAAAGCGTTAGGTGAAATCACACTGAGGAAGTTTGCCTATAACGCAGAGGATGGAGAGAGAGCGTCTGACGAGGAGTGTGTGAGTAATGTGGAAGGGGGAAGAGACTGAGGATAAGATGGAGGGATGTGGAAAGGTAAGAGGGAGAGGGGTGAGCTGAGGGGATGGCAACGAAATGGCATGGGACGGCGACATGAAGGTGACTCGTTTGTGGCCATCCCTTACGGGATTAAGGCGTCCAGCAAGAGACAAACACAGATTTATGCTCGCCTACATCAATACCTAAAGTGACACGAAACCTATACAGGTTATTATTATTATTATTATTTTCAGCATCTACACAAAAGCAAGGGCTCTGGATGCAGTCTTTGAGGTCCATATATAAAACTGCTTTTTAATCAAGGACTACTTACCTAATCACAGGTGTATAATCTCCGAGGTAATAACCTACGGCTTGTATTGTTGTAGGCTTTGTCACCTCGATACTGGCCTTTTTTCCTTCATACCAGTAACATTTTCTTGTTTTCCTTACCATTAATTATCATTCAGAGTCCTTTCAATCCTGTTACATCATATTCTTGTTTTCCATACTATTATTATTTGTAGTTCCTTCAATCCAGACATTAGTTTCTTTCCTTACACTTACTGTTGTAGTCCTTTCAATCCAGTGACTATTTTCTTGTTTCCTTACTATTATTATTTGTCCCTTCAATCCAAACACATTATTTTCTTGTTTCCTGACAATTCAGGTATGGTTATTATTTGCAGTCCCTTCTATCATGATTTTTGCGGGGGGGGGGGTATTTTTTCCTTCCCGCCAACTTTAATCACTCAGGGGAAGATATATTGTTGTGAAGGAGTTGGTGATGGCAATATCTTACCCTTATAGTCTGGTCTATCAAAATAAAATGATCTAAACATCACAGTCACTGGATTAAAGGGATTAATATTGGTCACAATAATGTCAAAGTCGCTTAAACATCACTGAACGTCACATGGTTTTAGCCTGCGATGCGCAATCTTACAAATTCTCTCGACTGCGTGTTAATGCTTCTCTTCACTCATAAACCTATCGAACATTTCATAACTGAACTACGGTAAATATTAAGTGCAAAAAATACGATCAAACAAAATATTTTCTAATCACTCACTGTTATGTTGAATTCTTTATCATACAAACTTAAGATTATTTACAAACTGCCTATACGGCCTTAACTTTCACTAAACGTAAACTGACACCTCTCCATCTTGAATATTGAGCAAGATATAAACACTAAAATATGCTTAAAGAAAAAGAAAAAAATGCTATGGGAAGGATGCAGAGACGGGAGATTGTCTTTGACCCGTATTCTTATCAGTTAGGCTAAGCTCCCAACACCTCTTCCTATGCGACTTATCGTGCTCATTACACCTTGCCGCCCTCTTCTGTTACTTAAATCATTCTAATATCACCATAACCTGCATATATAACGTACAAATCAATATTAGCCTGCAGCATCCAAATAAATCGGTTGAGGAACAGGTATTAGGGAGCTTCCTTGACCGCCAAAAATACGACGAGTCTCTTTGTCACTGAGCAACGGGAAACACGTTGTACCAGGTCGATTTGGCTGCTTGGGTGAGATCTTTTAGCTCAATTAACACTCCGGCATCTGTGATTCACTTTTATCTGATTATTCTGGCGTCGGTTGGGCTATAATGACAAAGTTGTATCGACCAGGAGTTCATAAGCCACGTTGTTCGTACCTTGCTTGACCGTAGGTAGAGTTTACCTGCGTAACTTCACGCGCACATTTCCTTATTAAGCACACATAACACGACATTATAACTCGACACACTCACACAGATGGTCCCAGATTATTGTAGCCTATGATTAAGAAGTCTACCTTTCTTAAACAATCGTATTGGTCTGGGTTGATCTGTCACACACCACACACAACCTTTCCCACACGAGACAGGTTGTGCACTGATTGCGCCATGCAAGGGCAATTTCCCGCCCAAACACATGGCGTCACCACCTTCACTTTTTCCCCCTGCTAGGCTGACTTTGTGAGCCTAAAATGTGTATATAATTAATATGTTTGTACTGAAGTGTAAAGTTTTTAATAACCCTCAGTATGCACGAAAACTAATTACGACATAACTGGGCCGATGGTTCCCGCTGCCTTACTTTGACCAAGACTATGTGCATTTGTACGGTGTATCAAAATATAAGGGCTTTAATATGGGCTTATGAGTACAGTTGTTGGTTCATGAAGTAAAAATTATATATAAATGGAGTACATGGCTCATCATGGAAGATTTGTCGTTTCAGTGACCTTCGTTAAGATTATGCTCCGACGAATATTTCGTGATACTGTATTTGTTAGACTATGTCAACGTCCTTTCATAGTCAAGGAAGTTTATACTGATACTGATTAGCCTATAGTCTGATAATTCCCCGTGCTTTTCAATGTCGTTCTTTTCAACACGAATTCACGGTGAAGGGGTAAAAGAAAAAAAAAAATGTAAGGCTTGAATACTGCATGGCGATGACTCATGAAAGATGAAACTGAAGTACATTTAATATGAGGTTATGGCAAGATTGGGTGTCACCTGCCAGTAACTGCAATGGAAAAAAAAGCTTGAGATCAAAAGTGGATTACATATGGCAAAAGAGGTTACCTTGAGTACTATCTTTAATCAGTAGTAATCTTTGCTAAATCAGAAGAGATACTAAATTTAACACTGCTACTTTCTGGGCATACTTTAACCTAGAAATGACTGAAAGTTACAAGACAACCACGTAATGATCTTAGACTCTACAAGTATATCTGACCAGATAACATACATCTAAATTCACATCTTGAAGACAGCCAACAATCTAAGCCTATTCTGGCACGGCAAGATTACTTTATTCCTAAGAAGTCATCATACTTGCTCCACCAGTTCCAATATACTAGCCAAACAGGTGTTACTCTGTACAGGAACTTGAGGCAAAATAATGACAGTTGCATGTAGAAGTCCAAATACACATAATAATCCTTTCAGTCATGCTAGTTATCCAACAGTTACCAGGATTTCTTTTTCTTTTTACATACATAACAAGGTCAACTCTGGAAGTCTTCAGCTTTCTGGAACATGACAGCTTTCACAAAGTAGCCGAGAATGAGGAAGAGAATTTGACTGGGTTCTCTTACTATTAGTTTCCTCTGGTTAAAACAGTAAGTGCCAGTCCCACATTGCCCTCCTTCGGAACATATGGATCTGAGGCTGGGTTATTGCAGTCCAGGACTTTTAAGAGTAGAAGTCCACGGTATGCCCACATTTAAGGGTAGGAGACTGCTGTATGCCCACTTTTAAGAGTAGGAGACCGCTGTATGCCCACTTTTAAGGGTAGGAGACTGCCGTACGGCCAAATTTAAGTGTGGGAGACCGCCGTACGCCCACATTTAATGGTAGGAGACCACCATACGCCCACATTTAATGGTAGGAGACCATCATATGCCCACATTTAACGGTAGGAGACCACCGTATGCCCACATTTAACGGTAGGAGACCACCGTACGCCCACATTTAACGGTAGGAGACCACCGTACGCCCACACTTAACAGTAGGAGACCACCGTATGCCCACATTTAACGGTAGGAGACCGCCGTACACCATGGTAATATTTTCTACAAGTAAGGAAAAATCTCCGGAAACCTACAGGATATGAACATTAGTGCAGAAGCAACAGCATATACCACCCAAGTGCTCTACTATCAGTTGAATAATGCAGGCTTTGAGACCTTGGTATTTTCTACAGTACTTTTGGACTTAAAAAAGTGAAACCTGAGATAAGGTTGGTTTTTATGTACAGCCTGCCATTTTCACTTATTTCCTGACCTTTCGACTCCAAATTATCAATGCTTGTATTTTATTTCTGTTGATGTCAAACAGATTTATTCAGATTAGTGAGATAAATAGCAGCAAAGTGGTTAAAAACTAACTCTGCAGGCCAATAATTAATAACTTGGTATTTTACTTCAGTTTATGCCACAAGATTTTATTCAACTACAGTAACAGAAATATATACCGAAAACAAAAGGTAGGTAATGGCTCCTGATGCCTTCAATCTGACAATGTAGTTAGCATTTCATTTTAGTTATCAGCAGTTGATTTATTTGATGCCAGGATGTATCTCTAATTATCAAGAAGTTAATGATGGCTCTAACTACTACAATTCAAAAATTACTTCTTAATTCAAACACATGCATATGAGGGTAGCAAAAATAAAATACAGTAAAACTTCACTATAACGTATTAATTGGGGCCCAAGCCATTCTGAAAAAGGCGAAATTCTGAAAAAGCGACATCTGAACTTCCCCCTGCTAACCTGGACTTTTTCCAATTATCAGAAATTAGTCTGGATTGCACCAATGGTTTTTAAACTGTTTTCATTACCACTGCAGTACTGTATTGTATTCTACATTCACTACAATAATCAAATGGCATCATATATATAATAATACTGTTCTGTACACTGATAAACATGTCTTTTATTTACCTTATTGTGGTGAACATTGCTGTGAGTGGTCAGGCAGTCTGGACTGCTTCTGGATTTATCGGACTTTTTCCAATATATAAGAATTTAGTCAGGTCGGCTCCTCAATTCCGATAAAAGTGAATTCTGGTCTACTGAAGTCCATTATATCAAGGTTTTACTATACATGCATACGAGGGTAGCAAAAATAAATTACGTTATCGGACTGAATGAGTTAATATCAACTGAATGGTTTTACTGTACAGTACATGCATACGAGGGTAGCAAAAATAAATTATGTTATCGGACTGAATGAGTTAATATCAACTGAATAACCCCATTCCTGAAGTCAACAGATTACCACTGAAGGGGACACGTCTTGAACTCCATCAACTTTGAAAAACTGAACGTTACAAAAAATAACATCAACATTCTTCTTAGGCATATTGGGTGTAACAAGGATTCAAGTAAATAATGGTGTCATAACCCATTCACTGTGATGAGATCTCCATAAAGCTGAATAAAATGATATGGCACAGAAAACAGAGAAAAAGACACATATACACAGACAAGAGTAAACATGCAATGACCAGGAGCAAGGCACAAAGGCATGTAACATTACCAGAGCAGCGAATAAGACTAAATTCATGTGGTACAACTGATGCACTAAGAAACTGATGCTGAAAATAATTTGACAATGACTTATACAAATGTAGTAAATGTATACATCTACAGTTCAGTTACTTGAACTTCATGGAAATTTTTGTACTTTTACAGCTTCACACAGTATGATGGCAGAAAAGACTATGCTAAGACTAACATCTTTTCCACGGCACTTCCTTGTCACTACCACTAAATTCTAGTGCTAATCTTGTGCTACAGCTTTGTATTCAAGATTAACAGATGGTAATTTTACACCTAGTTAATATGAAGAGTGTATAGTAGCTTACTGTAAGTGGAGTAGTATAAAAAGATTATAAAAATTCTTAGTGAGGGGAGGGAGGCTAACAAAACTGCATATGTATATGAACATGGAAGGATGCAAGTGTTTTTCTCCACCCTCCTGGGATGAGACTTTTTTTTATTTAAACCTCCCAATATAATGGTTTTTATTTATTTTTTAAAATTTACTTTTGGCCTATCTGATGGAGCCAGGATTTCAAGGGCTTGAATGAGGAGTGAATGGAAGTGTGGCCCATTGAACTGGGCAAACTTTGGCTGTCTGGACGTTGCTATTCCTCACCCTGCCCTAGGGTGGGAAAGGAGGTCCAGATGATGATGATGATGATGATATTCTTGCTGTCTTTTTACAATTCTACTCCCATCAGAAGAGCCTTCAGGTAGTGAAAGGGTTAATGAATGGTATATCTAACCCCTCTGGGTCAAAATGTATTTCCTCAACTTAACAAAATCATCTGAGGACAGCAGGAATAAAATGAAATACTACATGTCTCTGAACTGAACAAGTTAACATAGTGCTCTTACAATTGTTTTGATGACAAACACCTCAATTAGGCTACAAGTTTCAAGCTCATATGGCATTTACAAGCACTCCTTCAAACAGGTACAGTATTCTTCTGAACCTGGGTTCAATCAAATATTCTTTGTTTCTCTTAGAGAAAGAAGAGTATGTCTAATATAGAAATGGTTAATACATGGAAGGAAAGGATTCGGTGTTGAAAAGGTTGCTCAGTCACCAGATTGACCCATTTTATCATCAGATCAAGCATATTTTTTATAGTTTTCAGTGACTAAGCATTAAATCTGAAATCTTAAAAATCTTGTGACACATCAGGAATTTTCAGGCACATTCAAGATCAGAAAGCAAAAATCTGAAATGCATAACCACGAATTCTGTTCACTCACCCCCTCTGAGAAAATCCTGGGTATGCACCAAAGTTTAATGGGATTCACTTAAATTTTTTACCGTGACATATACAATTTTTATATAATTTCTGCCGACATCATATGCTTTGATACATTTCAGATAAACCTACCATGGCAAAGTATATTTAGCTTCTGGTATTATCTAACTCAAATCATGCTTTGGCAGAGAACCAGGAACTTTGAAAATCATTCCAGCTATTGCAATTATTATGATGCTGTGTGTGGACGGTGTGTCTATGTATTGGGGTCAGGATTATGGGAATCTGAATGGTGAGTCAATGAGTGTGTGGTCCATTTCACTGGGCATCCTACGTATTCATTCTCTCTGTCTCTCCCTCTCTCTCTCTCTCTCTCTTTTTTTTTTTTTTTTTTTTTTTTTAACTCTGCTTTGTGCACCCCACCTCACCCCATCTGCAGTGGTAAAAAAGGGCACAATGATGATGATGATAACTACATAATCTCTATCTAACTTTTGTAGTCCACCTCTATTGTCACTCCAAATTTATAGCTACAATTTTTTTCTGTACATATGATTCTGGAACCCCAATATTTCAGCTCTCCATAACTGCTGTCACATATTCTTTTCATCATTTTTCATCATACCCAAGATGGATGTTCCAGATATGAAACTACTAGAGTGTGATACACAATGCTTGAGTATAATAAAGAAGGGGAGTTTGAAAGTACAAATTCAAATACTGTAATAATGGGTTAAAACAGCTTTCTGTAGTAAGTAGCTAAATTTCCCGTTAGAATATACGACCCCAAGAGGCCAGATGAATCACTTAATTGCTTATTTTATCAGCAGAATGTGACAATTATCTATACACAGAAAAGCAACTCTGTTTTTTTTATTTTCAAGGCAACAATTGAATAACCATAAACTGGTTTGGATAACTGAGGTTCTATCAGCATATCACAAGTTCCTAAAACCAATTCATCACTTGGCAGTTAAAATTCAACAAGTAATAGTCATACAATGTAGGGCTTATGCATGAAACCAGATCAATAATGGAATGCATAATATCAACATAAACACATGAAAGTCCTGGATAATCATTTAGCTCAAAACAAACTCACCTACATCTACAAACCTCAAATAGGTCTCTTATGCCCATCTATCATTCTATTGCCTGGTAGAGGATCCTGTGAGAAGTGACCTTGACAAAAGACCAATTACATACGGTACTCTAACATATTATCTTTTTTTACTTAATGGGTATGTAAGACCACACTTAAAATCACCTTTAGAAACAGATCATCCAAGTCTTCTTTCCTCTACTACAAGCTGCCTTTTTAATTTTTTTATATAATACTGGTTATTCTTTTATGTCATCTAAATAACATACTTAAAAAGTAATTTCTGAATTACCACATCAGCCACTATCCCACCTTTAAAACTGTTACCGTCTTCTTTATTCCCCAACACTATGGACTGCTCGTTTTTATCATCTGGTGGGTGTGTTGCAGTTCTTGATGGCCTATCCACAAGCCCCAGTCACGGCCAACTTCTACTTGCAACCTGAAGTGGGATACAAAAATGTACTTCAATATAACGATGTTTCAAGATCTGTTCTTGTTCTATCTATCTATAGCCCGACGCCCTAATCCCGCAAAGGGTGGCCACAGACAAAACACCTTCAAGTCGCTCTGTCACCCACCATTTGACTGCCCTCCCCCCAACTCATTCCCACCTCCCTCATATAACTCTCAACTCCATTCCTTCACCTCCTCGGTCTCCCCCTTGTTACTTGTTCTTGTTACTACCGGATTATCAACATCAGCTTAAAACAGCATCCTAGTAGAGAAGGGGTTAATGAAGGCTACACTTAACACTTCAGAAGCAGCATCTTCTAAGCTCAATACATTCTATTAATTTCTTTCCTTTATTTTTTTTTTTTTTTTTAGATGTAAAGAATAAGGGTAATAAAGATGTCATTACAGTGTGGTGAAAATGTTATCTCTTTCAATATGGTGATGTATTTACAGTTTTCTTGCCACTTCCAAAGCATGGCATGGCAGCTGGCTTTGGGGAGACCTCTTATACTGAAGAGATTAATGGAGATACTGTACTTCTTAACCATCCACAGGGAAATGTCTCCCCAAAGGAATGTGACATTTTCTAAAGTTTGCATTTTTTTTTTTTTTTTTTTTTTTTTTTTTTATACTGCACAATCCATGTATCTGCTTCTATTTTTAACTCATACTGGTACAAAAAAAATCACAGAACAAACAGGCTACAGGGGACATTCAAATCAAACTTAACCCATGCCGGAACTGTAAATACCTCTGAAGGGACGGTTGTTTTAGTCTGGTGGTCCCATGCCTGTTTATGGTAGTTATGCACTTTTTTTTTTTATATAAACAATTTAAAGGCCTAAACAGAGTATTTGAGGAAACTGCCTCAAGATGCCAGGCACAGGAATAGGTACTGAAATGTTCAGGCAAAATCAGCCATAAAACAGACATATAACTGTGGCAGTGAGGGTTTGCACAAAGAAGGCAAAACAGAGAAAAACAGAAAACTTTTCCTTCAGAGTAAAAAGACAACTGAGGAAATAAAAAAATGGCTACTGGTAATAACTTATGATAAACCAGTACAGTATTATAATTTCTGTTACCGGTACTTCCTAATCTTAGTACTGGAGAGAGACACCATGTTCTGGCACCAGTACAATCAGGCAGGCAGTGGTGTTGCCTGGCTATATTGGTAAAACAGAGCTTCCTGATTACACAAATGACCATGAACTCCCTCCCACTCCCTCAACAGGAGGAGGATGGACTGGAGAAAGGCAAATTCAACCTGCAGTCAAATGGGTGTATGTCCAGATGAGGGAAAAAGAAAAATCCTCTTACTACTTCTGATTATAGCAAGGATAAACTTCTAAAAAAATAAATAAATAAATAAATAAATAAAAATATAGTGTGTCTGACTACTCCTTTAGAAAATAAGGCATATACAGAAAATAAGGCATACTGAATGTCCAGTGAAAATATACCAAGCTTCTGGAGGTTATGCATTGGCTAATTTTGAGGAGTAAATGCTATACGAACATGGGTCATATTTTCAACCATTATGAAGCTACAATTAATTTTAACCACATGGTGAATTATGAGACCATTTGCCCCTAAAACATCAGTAGTAACTGTTGATTCACAATAGCTGGTAACTGAACTCATAACATTCACTACTCAACATTAGCACATGCACCTATTAAGGCATACTTTCCTGAGGGCATCCTGTTTACAATCAAGTTGGAAGATAAGCAGTGACTGGAATTTAAAAAAAACAGTAAGAAGACATGCCCTTATTAACTGGAATTGAAAAAACAGTAACAGACATGTCCATATTACGTCCTTCAAGGTGGAGGGCCCTGAGGCTGTGCTACATTAATCCAGTACATTATGGGCAGATGACCAGCCTACTTCTCTTGGTGGCATTACATGACTGAAAAACCTCCGTCACCTCTTACGGATGAAATCTGTATGAATGTTAAGGCCATCACTCTGACTGGAGCTTTCTAACAACTACAGTACACCCAGATGTAATTACAACCAGAAATAAATAAATAAACACAAATAAATATCAGTAAATAAATAAATAAGCACACTAGCTAATGCCTGCTAAAATACTGATACCCAAACAAAGTACAGTACTGTATCCGAGCCACAAAAATACGCAAGATCAATTCCAAGGCATACCGGTACCCTTCCTGTACATTAAAAAAAAAATTGCATCATTTTTTTTCCTTCTGGCTATTATGTTCCAGGTCAGATGTTTTCCTTGCTTATCCTGTAAAATTGCAGTTACTTCAGTTAATTCAGCTGAACTAGGCAGAGATATGGTACCGGGTATCTGACTTTTTTACAGCTGATTTCCTGTAGCTCAATGGCAGAATAAGACAATACTTTGCTATGACCCTGCATCTTTTCCATGGCACTTTTTCATGACTAGCACTAGACAGTACTGTACAGTATGTCACTGTTACTCTCTTGTTACAGTTCACCATGCCAGATGGAAAGATGCCAATTTTACCCCAGCTAAAATAAAGAGAGTACAGGAAATTGATCATAAGTGTTTGTGAATCTCAGCCTAGGATCAGATTTACCTCTCAGTCTACCAGTCATCTATACAACTTGGTTGGTTTGCTTGAGGCAGTTGACCAGGTTCTGGTGGCTGCTGCAGCAGACTCTGTGCCTGATGATTAGGTCCTTGTTCAGGTAATAAAGTTCACTGCACCAATGATGCATGTCTGACCTGCAACACCATTATTATCATCAGTGTTGTTATCATAATCACCATAATTATCACTGCTGTTAGTCACCACCACCACCACCACAACCATGTAAAGAAACTTTATGTGAGACAATCTTTTGGCTCTTGACTCAGTGGTTAAAGGCACTAATTTCTGACTGCAAACTTTATGGAAAATCATATGGTAGCTACATAACTTTAAGTGAAGGAAAGCTGCTGTATTACCATAATTCACCAACAAATTTAAGTGAAACAATATGAAATAAGGACAAGCTTTACTAGCCTTTAAAAAAAAAAAAAAAAAAAAAAAAAAAAAAAAAAAAAAGCTTTTTAACAGGACACAACCTCCTCTGTGGGAATGACCATTTTCTCACCTCTTCTCCACTCCCCACTCCATTGGCCAATGTTCTATATGTGATTCTACTTTAATTCTTATCCTTTTAAACACTACTGGCAATCTTCATTACAAGTAATGGTTGTGCTGTAAACTAACACAGCTTTACCCCTCCACTCCTTACTCTAAACTGAGGAAAATTGGTTGTTTTTTGTTATGTAACCCCAGTCTGTCTGGCTGAGAAGACTCATCAACCATAGGAAGGCAACTGCCCCTGCAGGGTCATCCTGTGCAATGAACTGATATTCCATTGCGGTGGGCAGCACCCTGCCATAGCATGGCGTGGGGAAGAGTTAGGAGGTTTGGTTCCTGCAGGAATGCTATATTTATGTCAGTTCACAAGGGCACCATACTAGGCTCCACATCACCCTGCTGTTTGGTTACATGGTTACCACCCAACACTGTGTGTGTGGTTTTCTGAGTTACTGGAAACCATCAGGCCTATAACTAAGTGCAAAAGAGTAATAAAGAGACTGGAAGAAAATAAGAGATTGAAAGATAAGAAGGCAGACAGAAAAAGAATGATAGGGGTGAATAAAGAAGTAGGCAACACTACAAGGAAAACTGGTAGTGTAATTCAGCTTCACAGATAACACCACAATTCAATAGGGAATTTGTCTCCAGATTACTTTGAATGCTGTTGTTGTGGCTGATTATCCCCTATCTGTCTGGCTGAGACTCATCAACCAAAGGCAAGCAGCTTCCCCTGCAGGGCCATCCTGTGCAGTTAACCAATGTTCTTTGGCAGCAGACAGCGCCTTGTCACAGCTAGGAACATGAAAATCTACTTAGGTGACATCAATGAGGGATATTGGTGTATAGCTCTGTTGCTCTTTTGGCTTAACCCCTAAGCACCGGTTGACGTGTACAGCTGTCACGATTTTGGGCGCGGAGCAACACCGGTTGAAATATACAGCCGCAAGCGTCTTCCGGCCACCATTTGAACTTTAACTCATCCTTACTCATCGACGGAACCACCTGGAGACGTGGGGATACTTTCATTTGAAAGAAGAAGAGTTGGTGAGTCTTATGTATTTTTTATTTTTTCTCTAGCTTTTATAGTTTGGCAGATATTAGGGTTTGACGTAAAGGTACAGTATTATTTCCAAACTCATATCCCCCATAGGGAGGAGCGTGTGATATCGCAAAACCCCCAGCGTGTAGGGGTTAATGTGAAGATAATAACAAAATAAATAGGGTACTGTACCTGTGCACAGTATAAATTTTATGGACGTGGAGTAATGGAGAGTATAGTACTGCAACAAGGCAAGGAATATGTCCAACATTTATTAATAATTATGCAGAAAAACGGCCATACCACGTTGAGTACACCGCTTCCCGTTCGATCAGCGAAGTTAAGCAACGTTGGGTCTGGTTAGTACTTGGATGGGTGACCGCCTGGGAACACCAGATGCTGTTGGCATCCCTACGTCAAGTGGGGTTGGTGGAGGATTAGTGCCCCTCCCTGTAAAACAATTAACTCTAAGCCCTTGGCCACCCCGTCTGGGATACATGGCGTCTGGCAATGAATGAATGAATGAATGCAGAAAAACTTCCCTCACTTCTTGATTCTATATTATACGCTATACGGTTAGCTATCCCTTGTTTTTCACAGACCATGAGGAAAACACACCCGAGTGGTGAAAATCCACAACTTAAAAAAAAACACCTATATGCACTCCTAAAGCCATAAAATAGTTACGCAACTGCTTATAACCCTTGTTAGTATCACAAAACCACCAGACATTGTATTCTACTCATCTGCATTAAGCCTGAAGTATTTCCTTATAACTTAATATATTTTGCTACCTCAAATTACACTGATATTAGTTTATTCTGTGATGGTTTACTTGTTTGCCAACACTTTAAACTTGCAAAAGCCAAAATCACAAAAACCAGAGATGACTGCAAAGATGTATAAGATGATTTTACTGTACACAGTCACTTTTATACAGTACTAAACATGGGTAAGACAGGTTAGATATGATTTCAGTGATACTTTACCTTGTTCTGAGACTGGTGGATGGATCTCAGCTTCAGGAACTACAGCTGCTGCCTCCCCGCTGTGTCCAGAGTGGTTTGTGGATAATAAAATACTGAACTAATGCTGCCATGTACTGTTATGAAGGTATGGGTACTGTGTTGTCTATCTGCTAAAGGTGTCCTGATGCTTGAAGGTCTACCGTATGCCATTCAGGATAGTATTTTTTTTATATATATATGGGTAGAATGATGAAAGTCTTCGATGCCGATTTATTTTTAAGTCTGATGGATGTTATATTTATGTTCAAAGGACATGGTTTCTCCGTTGATGGATTGGTTGTGGTTTGAGTGATTTTTCTTCAGTTTTAAACTTTCCAAAGGATGGCCAAGTTTGGTGCTGTGTCAGACATCCCCTATCTTTTTTTTTTTTTTTTCTTTTATCACACCATCACTTTGGGAATTCTCAAGTTTGAGTTAAGGGAAACAAAGAATCTTCAAAGTCACTTAGGGAATACTTGAGCGAAGCCATTACGGACTGTAGATTAAAAGCCTTCTTATCCTTTCCACACTGGTGATTCAGCACCACGTAATACTGCACCAACCAGTGTGGCCGGCTTTCCTGGGGTGCATTCTCACCAATTACAATACTGCTTGTACTATACCGCTTCAGCCCTCGCATCAGATGGAATTTAACCAAGTACGGCCTTTTGTTCGATGGGAAATGCAGTACTATAGGATCTATGAACGTGTAGGTGTAGTAACCATCACGACTCTCCTCCTTCTTCCAATACTCACCCGGTTTACGGTTTTTTGTGCTGGCTATATGAACAGTTTTGTAAAGTGAAATTCCATAGTCCTCACAGGGGAACATTTTCGTCTTCAACTTAGTCTTCAGATGAGTTGGCAGCTTCCCCAAACGTGCCTTAACCTTTACCCTTACCCCAGTGATGACCAATTTTGTTTTTTGCATTTTGTCACTTTTTTAACACTTTTACGGTATTTTTGGCGAAACTACGTTTAAAAAATTACACGCACATCATAAAACACAGCAACTAGTCTTAGCTAATTTAACCTTAATTATAGAAATCCTAGACCTATATGCTGAACCCTTCCAAGATAGAGAGGAAGGGTCCAATATGTTTTCTCATTGTTTACAACTTATTTTCATCATTTTCTGTAACGTTAACCCTTTAATCACGTACTCTATATTTTTTTCCTGCTATCCCCAAAAGATAGGCATTTCTTGGTTGTCTGCAGTTGCTGCGGTTCGAAATTTTTCCCAAGCAGAAAAGAGAGGGAGCGAGAGAGCTACTGTACAGTACCCCTTCCTTGATTCTTTGTTCATCACTGTGAAAAACAATTATAAGAACAATTGGCTTAATCATATTCGGGGATTCGACACTACGGTGGCATAGGAAGCTTAGTAGCACATCTTTAGCGATTTACCTTGAAGGGGGTTTGAGCTGAAAGGGGTAAGACACACGCACACACACGCACCTCGATATGTTTGGCTTACCTTCCTCCTTTCTTACCCCGATTATCCTTCCTGCCTGTCTGCTATCATTCTTTTCTTCCTGTCATTCTTCCGTTTTTCCTTCCTGTCATCCTTCTCTCCTTCCTTCCCCTCCTGTCTGCCTGCCATCCTTCCTTCCTTCTGTCTCTCCTTCCTGCCTGCCATCCTTCTTTCCTTTCTTCCTCAGCCTTCTGTTTATCACCCTTCCTTTCTTCCTTCCCCAACCTGTCAACCTTCCTTCCCCTCCTGACTTCCTTCCTGTCTGCCATCCTTCTTTTCCTCCTTCCCCTCCTGTTTGCCATCCTTCCTTCCTTTTCCTCTTGTCTTTGATCCTTTTTTCCTTCCTGCCTGCATTCTTTCCTTCCTTTTTTCCTGCCAACCTTCCTTCTTTCCTTCCTGTCTGCCATCCATCTTTCTTCCTGTCTGCCATCCTTCCTTCTTTCTTGTCTGCCTCCCTCCCTTCCTTCTTTCCTTCCTGTCTGTCTCCCTTCCTTCTTTCTTGTCTGTCTTCCTTCCTACGTTTCAGGAGACATGAAACTGAAACAGAAGACATTACTACCACTCAATATCCTTTCCATAGCACTTCTTCGTGACTAGCATCATATCTACTGTTGCAACTCAGTATTCAAGACAGAGGGATGGCAATTTTAGGCCACGTTAGAGAGAGAGAGAGAGAGAGAGAGAGAGAGAGAGAGTAATATGTAAGAACACATATTTTTTTACTACTTTTATTACGCAAGTTTATGTACAAAAGTTCGTTTACAATATACAGGAATCAGGAAAATCTACGGAATAAATCGCCAGGGAACAGGTGTTAGGGAGATGAGAGAGAGAGAGAGAGGGGGGAGGAGGAGGAGGAGGAGAAGAAGAAGAAGAAGAAGATGATGATGATGATGATGATGATGAGGAGGAGGAGGAGGAGGAGGAGAAGATGATGACGATGATGATGATGATGAGGAGGAGGAGGAGAAGATGATGATAATGATGATGATGATGATGATGAGGAGGAGGAGGAGGAGGAGGAGGAGGAAAAAGAAGCAAAGAGAAAGAAAAAGGAAAAAGAATTAGAAGGAAAATAATAATAAAAGCAAATCACTGAGCCAATGAGAAAGTGAGCAAATTAAAGCAAGGAGAGAGAAAATCAAAGCAAGGGGAGAGAAAATTAAAGCAAGGGGAGAGAAAATTAAAGCAAGGGGAGAGAAAATTAAAGCAAGGGGAGAGAAAATTAAAGCAAGGGGAGAGAAAATTAAAGCAAGGGGAGAGAAAATTAAAGCAAGGGGAGAGAAAATTAAAGCAAGGAGAGAGAAAATTAAAGCAAGGAGAGAAAATTAAAGCAAGGAGAGAGAAAATTAAAGCAAGGGGAGAGAAAATTAAAGCAAGGAGAGAGAAAATTAAAGCAAGGAGAGAGAAAATTAAAGCAAGGAGAGAGAAAATTAAAGCAAGGAGAGAGAAAATTAAAGCAAGAGGAGAGAAAATTAAAGCAAGGAGAGAGAGAAAATGAAAGCCAATCTCACAGGCGCGTCGTCACATGCCTGGCCGGGGTGCACATCTTCCTCTTCTTCACCGCCTTCCTCTTCTTGGTCTCCCTCTGCTTCGCCTCCCTGTAGCTCCTCCCCATCACTATCTCCCCATCAGCCAGCATGAACTTGTGTAGTGGGGAGGGAGGGAGGGAGGTTGGGGAGAAAATGGAGGGGTGTTTGGCGCTGCGAGAGATATGGCGGTCTGGGCTGGTGAAAGAGTGGTGTTAGTGTGGTGGTGGTGGTGGTGGTGGTAGTAGTAGTAGTAGTAGTAGGAGGAGGAGGAGGAGGAGTATTTGTATTATCAATATCACCACTACCACCATCACCATCATCGTCATTATTATTACTATTACCATCATCATCATTATTATTATTATTATTACTATTATTATTATTACCACTACCACCATCATCATCATTATTATTATTATTACTATTATTATTATTATTACCAGTACCACCATCATCATTATTATTATTATTATTATTATTACTATTATTATTACCACTACCACCATCATCATTATTATTATTATTATTACTATTATTATTATTATTACCACTACCACCATCATCATCATCATTATTATTATTACTATTATTATTATTACCACTACCACCATCATCATCATTATTACCACCATCATCATCATTATCATTATTATCATTACGATCATCATCCCCACCGCCACCACCATCATCATCATCATCATCATTATTATTATTATTATTATTATTATTACCTGAGAGTGTTGGCGTGCGCAGTGGGTCTTGTGAGTCGTGCGCAGGTGAGGGGAATACTCTCTTCATAGCGCCTCTTTCCACCCCTCCCCCTCCCTCTCCTCCCCCACCACCACCTCCACCCCGCCGGCACAACTGAACGAATTAGCGCCTTCCTGTGGGGGGGGAGGGGAGGGGAAGAGGGAAGAGAAGGAAATGGGGAGGGAAAATGGGAGAAGGAAGGGAAGGGAAGGGAGGAGGGGAGAGAAGGAAAGGGGGAGGTAAAGAAGAAGAGGGAAGGGAAGGGAAGGGGAGGAGAGGGAGAGGGGGAAGAGGGTGGAGAGAGGAAAGGCAGAAGAAAAGGAAGGTAAGAGGAGAGGGAGGGAGTGAGATGAGGAAGAGGGGAGATGGTAGGGGATAAGAGGGGAGGAGGAGAGAAAGGATGGGGAGAGGATGGAGAGAGAGACGAGGAGAAGAGAGGAGGGGAGAGAAGGAGGAGGAGGGAGAAAAAGGAGGAGATAGCAGGGTAGAATGAAGGATTAGGGTAGGAGTGAAGGGAGGAAAAAACAGAAGGGAGAGAAGAGAGAGAGCAAAGGGAGCAGAGAGGAGGGTGAGGAGGAAGAAGGAAGTTAGGGTAGGTAGGGAGAGAGGTAAGATTATTATTATTATTATTATTATTATTACTATTATTATTATTATTATTATTACTATTACAACTACTACCTTCCTTCTTATCATCATCATCATCGTATTATTATTATGATTATTATTATTATTATTATTATGATTATTATTATTATTACAGCTACTACTACTACTATTCTTCTTATCATCATCATCTTTGTGGAAGAAAGAGAGGAAGTTAAGGGGCGTTTATTCCTTGTCACTGAGGTAAAATATCTACCATCTTTTCACCTAAATCTCTCTCTCTCTCTCTCCCTCTCTCTCTCGTATCTAAAAATATATGTACAGTAATCTTGGTATTCATCCTGAGAGAGAGAGAGAGAGAGAGAGAGAGAGAGAGAGAGAGAGAGAGAGAGAGACATACAAAATGGAAAATCTCTCTCTACTTTCTTGCCACTACACAGAAAGTAATTAAGGCGATAAGACAGTGGTAATAGTAACTCTAAACCCAGGCTCATGCGAACGTGAACCCAGTGGACTGCAGGCTGAACTTGCCCTCTAACAGCCTACCATCCACTCATCTGATTGATAGGGAGTTGAGGGCCGTTTGTATAACCAGGCAGTGTCACTACATGAAGGGGTCCCTCTACAGTATTATTTCTAGGATTTTTGGGAGGCAAAAACACCAGAGGGAGGGGAAGGCCAAGGATGAGATGGAGGGATGGAGTGGAGAGGTATATGAGAGAGGGAGGTTTGAGCTGGGAGCAGGGCGATGAAATGGCGGGGGAGAGGGCGACATGGAGGCGATTTGTTTATGGCCACCTCTTACGGGATTAAGGCGTCTGGCAATAGATAGAAAAACACCAGAAATGTACCCCTAAAAAAGCCACCTAAAAGCCACCTAAACCCACCTAAAAGCAGGTAAGGAAAGCCCGTACACATAGGGGTTGAGGCACGCCGAGGCTTTGCAGAAAACGGAGGGTATGGTGGCGAGGAGGGGGGTGACTCTGGTGTTGTTGGAGGTGACTGAGATGAGCACCACCAGGGCGTAAGGTGTCCACGAGAGGGCCCACAGGCACACTAGCGCTGCCACTCTTACCTGCGTCTGTGGAGA
>NC_136986.1:43649369-43651869 GCF_032717465.1 Coenobita brevimanus
CAGAACATTATTTCCTTAACACTATGGCCTTTGCACTACAGCACCAGGTCATATACGCACCTTTAAGAGCGAGGCCTTGTAGTCACCTGTGTGTGTGTGTGTGTGTGTGTGTGTGTGTGTGTGTGTGTGTGTGTGTGTGTGAGTATGTATGTCACCACCACAGCCTTACACAATAGGGGCATCCCACACAATTTATTATGTATGAATGTATGAATATGTATGAATGTTTATAGGTATGTATGTATGTATGTCACCACCAAAGCCTTACACAACAGGGGCCTCTCACACAATCATTTCTCATTGTGTAATCAAAGGCCTGGAACTAATCTCCCATCACAACACACAAAAAACTCAGGACTTGAAGTATGTGGGGGAAAAGCCTTTGTGAGACCCCCCCCCTTTACCTCATCACTGCTACCTGCCCTGCCTTACCCTACCTAACCAACTTACTCCACCCTACCTAACCAAACCAACCCTACCCTACCTAACCTAACCAACTCTCCCCTCCCCTCCCCTACCCTAACCTTATCCAGCCCTACCCTACCCTACCCTAACCAACTCTCCCCTACCCTACACAACCAACCCTACCTTACCCTACATACCCTACCCTACCTTACCCTTCCCTAACCTACCGTACACGACCAATCCTACCCTACCAACCCTAACTAACCCAACCTACCCTACCCTACCTTACCCTGCCCTACCCTACCCTACCTTCCCCCCCCTCCCCTCCCCTACACAAACAACCCTACCCTACCCTACCCCACCCTACCTTCCCCTACCCTACACAACCAACCCTGACCTACCTTACCCTTCCCTACTGGCCAGCTTAATATGCTCAGAGTTACATACCTCTCTCACGGTAAGAATAACTCCTTTTTTCCTCTAGATAAATAGCGTAACACAATATTTTTACACGGTGGGGAATATAATGAAAAGAAATACAAGCCAACAATGCTGTACTTTTAAGTGTGTGGAGGGTCGTATGGGCTAATTTGGCTGAGAGAGAGAGAGAGAGAGACAGACAGACAGACAGACAGACAGACAGAGAGATAGAATGGCGATGATAATACTCCATCTATCTATCTATAGCTCGACGCCCTAATCCCGCAAAGGGTGGCCACAGACAAACCCCCCCCAAGGTCGCTCTGTCACTCACCATTTGACTACCCTCCCCCAACTCACTCCCCCCTCCCTCATATACCTCTCAATGATAATAATAATAATAATAATAATAATAATAATAATAACAGAGAGAGAATGATAATGATGATAATAATAATAATAATAACAACAACAACAACAATAGTACCAAAAGCCTCTCTCATGAAAGTAAAATAATTGAACTCCACATCAAAGCCACCCTGTGTGAAAATAAAACTATCTTTCAACTCACTTCCGGCACGTATCTGTTCCATCCGATGAGTGGAAGGCACGTAATGACCCCGGACAACCCCCACACCGCACAGACAGCCGGACGCATCTGGGGGCGAGGTGAAGCGAGGTCAAGGTAGGTCATGATGTGGACTTTGATTTTTAGGGGACTGAGATGAGGGATTTTGGAGAGGAATTTTTTGGTGTGTGTGTGTGTGTGTGTGTGTGTGTGTGTGTGTGTGTGTGTGTGTGTGTGTGTGTGATAGATACAGACAGACAGATATTACGATGGATAGAATAGATAGATACACTGAGAGAGAGAGAGAGAGAGAGAGAGAGAGAGAGAGAGAGACGGAGAGAAACACGAGATAAACGAGACAGAACGAAGAGAAACGAGACAGAACAGAGACAGAGAACCACAGACAGACACAGATAGATAGAAATAGATAGAAATACCCCCACCTGTGCTTTCGAAGACCTTGATGCGGTGAGAGAGAGACGAACCACCCTGTACCGGTCCAGGCTGATGGCAGTGAGGAACCAGATGGCGGAGAGACCCGAAAATAGCGAGACAGCCCCATAAATATCACACCCTGGGGGGGGGGGAGGTAGAGAGGGAAGGTGTTAGGTGTGTACGTGGGTGGATATGAGGGATACGTACATACACAGAGGGATTCATACATACATACATACAGAAAGATACATACATACACAGAAGGGTACATACATACATATAAATACATACATATATACACACACATGTACACACAACTACTGTACACATGGCTACATATTTACATACACACATCTGTAGGTAAATAAGGATAAAATACACAAATATACACAAACACTTATATATGCAGAGAGAGAGAGAGAGAGAGAGAGAGAGAGGGGGGAGAGGGAGAGAGAGAGGGGGGGGGAAAGGGAGGGAGGGAGCGAGAGAGAGACGAGAGTGAAACGAGAGAGAGAGAGAGAGAGAGAGAGAGACGAGAGTGAAACGAGAGAGAGAGAGAGGGAGAGGCAGAACGAGAATGAGACTCACCTAATTTCCCAGTACAAGGTCTATGGGCGAAAGAATTAATAATGAAAATAGGAGCTTTGGACATCATCAGTAAATCCGCTAGAG
>NC_136986.1:43659369-43664369 GCF_032717465.1 Coenobita brevimanus
AGAAAAAGAAGGAGGAGGAGGAGGAGGAGGAAGAGAAGGAGGAGGAGATAATAATAATAATAATAATAATAATAATAATAATAATAATAATTAGCTAGAGATGCGAGGCCATTGGGTTTTAAAATGGGGCTTCGCTAGTCTCTCTCTCTCTCTCTCTCTCTCTCTCTCTCTCTCCAAGGGCTGTCTATTCGTCACAGGTCATTTATGTAATTCTCTCTCTCTCTCTCTCTCTCTCTCTCTCTCTCTCTCTCTCTCTCTCTTGTGCAATACAGTAGGAAAAATGCCTGGAGATATATGGAGAGAATGGACAATGAGAGACTGACTAGGAGTGTACGGAAGAGATGATAGAGAGATGGAGTGCAGAGGTAGGTGAGAGAGGGGGGTGAGTTGGAGGGAGTGCAGCGTGATGGCAGAGAGGGTGACATGGAGGCGATTTGTTTGTGGCTATCTCTTACGGAATTAAGGCATCTATAGAATGAAAAGACAGATAGGTAGATAGATAGAGAGACCGATAAATAGATAGATAGACAGATAAATAGACAGGTAGACAGGTAAACAAATACATCCTCGGCCTTCCCCTCCCCATAAATTCGTAAAATCCCGTACACAGGCGTTTGATATGAGCCCCACAGAATCCGTAGCGGGGGAAAAGGTAGTCGGTGCATAAGTCTACCACAAGAGGCGTTACGAATTAAAATAAAAAGGTCTTCATTAGCAGCACTGTTTTCCATCCCACCTGCCGTGTTAAAAGGATGCACCTTAATCCTGTTTCTCGCTCTGTACGCCTCAACGCTCCTGGATATGCGAGGGGGGGAGGGATGTTTGTGTCTGTCTGTCTATCTATCTGTCTATCTATCTATCTGTCTGTCTGTCTGTCTGTCTATCTATGGGAAACTTAACTCACTTGTCTAGGTCACTATGTGTTTTTCTCTGCCATAGGGTAATTGTAGTTTTGAGGGAGAGAGAGAGAGAGAGAGAGAGAGAGAGAGAGAGAGAGAGAGAGAGAGAGAGAGAGAGAGAGAGAGAGAGAGACGAAGACAAAATAAAAGGAATGAAAAAAAATCTAGTACGCTTTTACGGTAGATACACTGATAGATAGACAGACAGGCAGATAGACAGATAGACAGACAGACAAATATAGAAAGAAGAAAAAGAAAAAAAACGAAAGAACGATGAAAACCCCCTTCTCTCTCTCTCTCTCTCTCTCTCACACACACACACACACACAGGTATACATACATAACATACATACATACATACACATATTCTCTCTCTCTCTCTCTCACACACACACAGGGCTATACCTATATAACACATACATACATACACATATATTCTCTCTCTCTCTCTAGTACTCTCTTTCCACACGCAATAGACCCTTCCCTCCTCCCAGTACACAGCGTCATTCCTACCAGACAGACTCTCTTGCCTTTGAAGTGTTATAGGCTTTGCAAGATTGCGGTGAAGAGGCTGGCAAAGTCTTGAGATTGACATTAAATAAGATATACAAACATACACATACATATATTCTCTCTCTCTCTTTCTCTCTCTCTCTCTCTCACACACACACACACACACACACACACACACACACACACACACACACAGGTATACATACATAATATACATACATACATACACATACATATTCTCTCTCTCTTTCTCAAACACACACACACACACACACACACACACACACACACACACACACACACACACACAGGTATACATACATAATATACATACACATACATATTCTCTCTCTCTTTCTCACACACACACACACACACGCACACACAGGTATACATACATAATATACATACACACATACACATACACATTCTCTCTCTTTTTCAAACACACACACACATACACACAGGTATACATACATAACATACATACATACACCTACATACTCCCCCCGTCTCTCTCTCTCTCTCCACCTCCTCCACACAGCTACTCAAACCTTTTCAGAGCGACAAGGATGCTCCCTAACTCCTCTTCATTTGCGATTTAGTTTATACATTACACCTTATCATTCCCTTGTATCTATTTCCCCCCTTTATATCTATCAACGTAGTGTATTTAAATGCCTTGGAAGAGGATACTGAGAATGAATCGCTAAGGAAGAGTTGTTTGGGGATAGCCACTTAGAACTGGATCCTTCACATACTTAACTCTTTGTACCCACTGACTTAAATATGTATGTATGTATGTATACCTGTGTGTGTGTGTGTGTGTGTGTGTGTGTGTGTGTGTGTGTGTGAGAGAGAGAGAGAGAGAGAGAGAGAGAGAGAGAGTGAGAGTGAGAGAGAGATAATAACCATTGAATCTTTCACCTTCTCGCTCGAAGACAATTCACAGCATTTCAAAAGACTCTCTCTCTCTCTCTCCTCCTCCTCCACTCGTCTTTCTCTCCCCTCTTCCTCAAGCTTCTCCTCCTTTCATCTTCCTCTCCTCCCTCTCTTTCTCATTCTCCCCTCCTCCTCCTCTCTTCCTTCTCACCTCCTCCTCCTCTCTTCCTTCTCACCTCCTCCTCCTCTCTTTCCCTTCTCCCCTCCTCCTCCTCTCTTCCTTCTCACCTCCTCCTCCTCTCTTCCTTCTCACCTCCTCCTCCTCCTCTCTTTCTCATTCTCCCCTCGTCCTCCTCTCTTCCTTCTCACCTCCCCCTCCTCCTCCTCCTCCTCCTCCTATTCCTCTTTCTTCTTTTCTTTCACATCCTTTCACCCTCCTCCTCCTCTCCCCCTCCCCCTTCCTCCTCCTCTCCCCCTCCCCCTTCCTCCTCCTCTCCCCCTCCCTCATCCTCATTCTCCCTCTCCCCTCCATTATGGCGTCTTATATTCAATTTTCCTCCAGACGATTTTATTTAGCTTACGAGACAACCCCCTGGCCTCTCTCTCTCTCAATCTATCTCTATCTATCTATCTGCCTCCTATGACCCATTTCTTATTTTTTCAGACGCTTCTCTCTCTCTCTCTCTCTCTCTCTCTCTCTCTCTCTCTCTCTCTCTCTCTCCCTCCATAGAATCTCCGTACCCGTCGAGTGTACAGACCAAAGAAGTTAGGTTGGGAGTGAACTATAAAAATGGTAGATCACTAGTGGAGAAGGGAGAAACAGTGAACAGGTGGAGAAAGAACACTTTAAGGAATTGTTGAACACAGAGAGTGGAAGGAAGAGGTGAGAGAGGCAGTGGCACAAAAGAAGAAAGCATATGGTGAGTGGATGAGAAACAGAGGCGTGGCAGAAGCTGAGAGACGGAAGAGAGAGTTATATGTAGAGAGGTGAAAAGATTAGTAAGAGAGTAAGAAGAGAGTGGATGAGGAATTTGGAAGGAATTTGAGTGTAAAGTGGAGGGAATGTAAGAAAATGTTCTGGAAAGAGGTGGAGAGAGTTAGACAGGGTGGCAAAGAAGTTAGCTGGGGAGTGATGGATAAAAATAGTAGATTACTATTGGAGAAGGGTGAAAAAGTGAACAGATGGAGAGAACACTTTAAGGAATTGTTGAACATAGAGAATGAAAGCAATGCGAGTGTACGTGGCTGGGGAATGGCTGGGAGAAGGACGGATGTGAGAAGACAGGAAGAAATCAGTAGGATGGAAGTTGTGGAAGCAATGAAGAAAGTTAAAATAGGGAAAGCCCCAGAAATTAATGGGGAGAATAAGGATCCGATCTGGACTGTATTAAGCACTGCATCTACTACTACTGTCTATCTATTGCCAGACGCCTCAATCCCGTACGGGGTGGCCACAGACAAATCGCCTCCACGTCGCCCTGTCCCCCCGCTATTTCACTGCCCTGCTCCCAACTCGCACCCAGCTCTCTCATATACCTCTCCACCCCATCCCTCCATCTCATCCTCGGCCTCCCCCTCCCTCTCCCCCCCTATTACTGCTGCTGCTAAATGTAAAAAAAAACAATCCATCACGTAAGCCTCACCAGTAACAAAAAATATTAAAATTACTGCACTATATAACACACTACTAAGGCCATTTTTTATATAGTTTATGCTAAATATACTAATTTTCTTTTAATTTCCAGTAAGAGAAAACGAATGGTAAAAGGAGTAACTATAAAAGAAATGATGAGTTACCCTGATGCCTATGTTATGTATCAGCGTCTCCCTTTGTCGCAAGTACCCTTCCTGTTTAGCTTTCAGTGACCATCCCTGGAGTGGTGGGGTTTATACTGAAAGGTAAAGAATATAATAATAATAATAATAATAATAATAACCTGGTACGCCGTAAAATTGCCCAAGGACAATTTTAATACAAACTTGCCACAGCCATTGCCTACTAGAGGCCGAGCTATAAAAGGACCTAGAGGTCAGCGTGACTGCTGTGCATGTCACCTTAGGTCATGAAGGTGTATAAGTGTAGCCAGTGTGGTGGCTCTGGCTGTATTCTTTCCTGTCACATCAGGTCACTTCTCTGTCTGCCGGAGCAGTGCATAATTCTGGACCAAAGGCGATAGCAGAGAATAATGATACGATCTGGACTATATTAAACACTGCAGGCTGGCCATGCACTACTGCTGCTACTACTACTACTATTACTACAACCACTGTTGCTGCTGCTATGTTAAGCTCTGCATTCTGACCATGTACTAACATTACTACTACTGCTGCTGCTGCTATATTAAGTACTGCATTCTGGCCATGTACTAACAGTACTACTACTGCTGCTGCTGCTGCTGCTATATTAAGTACTGCATTCTGGCCATGTACTAACAGTACTACTACTACTACTGCTGCTGCTGCTATATTAAGCTCTGCATTCTGGCCATGTACTAACAGTACTACTACTACTACTGCTGCTGCTGCTGCTATATTAAGCTCTGCATTCTGGCCATGTACTAACAGTACTACTACTACTACTACTACTACTACTACTACTACTACTACTGCTATATTAAGCACTGCATTCTGGCCATGTACTAACAGTACTACTACTACTGCTGCTGCTATATTAAGCACTGCATTCTGGTCATGTACTAACAGTAC
>NC_136986.1:43674369-43676869 GCF_032717465.1 Coenobita brevimanus
GAAGAGGAATTACATCAGTTAATCAGGGATGTTATATGCGCTGATGGAGATACGTTGAATGCTTCCTAATTAACTATCTATCTATCTATCTATAGCCCGACGTCCTAATCCCGCAAAGGGTGGCCGCTGACAAAACGCCTCCAAGTCGCTCTGTCACCCACCATTTGACTGCCCTCCCCCCAGCTCATCCCCTTCCCTTATATATCAACCCTTGCGATATATCACGTGGT
Organism: Coenobita brevimanus; assembly: GCF_032717465.1. Taxonomy (NCBI): domain Eukaryota; kingdom Metazoa; phylum Arthropoda; class Malacostraca; order Decapoda; family Coenobitidae; genus Coenobita; species Coenobita brevimanus. The sequence goes on from NC_136986.1 coordinate 43,674,600, forward strand.
TCCTCATATATTTTTACTAGGATGCTGACTACCCATCTGTGCACCATTTTTTTAACCTTTTGTTTACCCAGGAAAGTCTAGGTTAGGGATTGTTTTCTTCGTATCAGATAAGGTTAGTCTGTCAGTTAGTTTGTTAGGTTAGGTTAGATTAGTTTTCTTGGTGTCAGGTAAGGTAAGTTAGGTTAAATTGTTAGGTCAGATCAGGATAAGTAAAGCTGGGTCAGAATAAGAAAGGAAACAGGAATTAGGGTAAAAACACACACACACACGAAAACAGAAATGAAAGCCTAACCACGCTGACAAAACCAAACAGCGTGTGGTACAAGAAAGGTACACAGAATAGGATTCTTGTACCTGAACACCTACATCCTTAACACCTGCCTATCAAAACTTAACCCCTTGGCCACACAGTATCTCCTTTAAGCTGTACATACAATCGCTGACCGGGAACAAGGGTAATATAACAGAAGAGGTCAGCGTAGAGAACAGGTCAACTCTTGTACCCCGTGGATGTGGTTATATTGAAGTTAATGGTAGGGGATTTGAATGTGCTAATGGGAGGGAGGGAGGGACGGAGGGAGGGAGGTAGGGAGGGAAGGAGGAAGGAAGGAAGGGAGGAAGGACAGAGGAAGGAGGAAGGGAAGAAGGAGAAGGGTTGGTTATAGGATGGATGGAGGGAGGAGAGCGTTGGTTAGAGGCAGGGAGGAGGAGGGGGTTGGTTTGAGGATGGAGGGTGGAAGGAGGAAGGGAGGGAGGAGAAGGGTTGGTTAGAAGGAGGAGGAAGGAGGGGGTTGGTTAGAGGAGGGATGGAGGAAGGAGGGAGGGATGGACGGAGGAAGGAGGGGGTTGGTTAGAGGAAGGAAGGAGGGAAGGAGGAAGGAGGGGGGTTGGTTAGGAGGAGGAAAAAAAGGAGGGGGGGTTGGTTAGAGGAAGGAAGGAGGAAGGAAGGGAGAAGAGGAGGGTTGACTAAAGCCTACATTAACCTCTTCAGCCCGATGACATGTCTCCTATCTCGTCGGTTGAGGAAGCTCCCTAACGCCTCTTCCTAAGCGATTTATTGTGCTTATTATACCTCACTGTCCTGGTATATAAATCCATACCAACTTACTCTCCTTATCAGTGCTAAAATAAATCTAAGTTCTTTAAATCCAAATAAACATTAGCACCAGCCACACAGATCCTGATGACACACATATACCACTTTCCTTAGCACACCAGTGATACCAGGTCGCCCTATACCGTCCTCAAGGTGGTGTAATTCCAGTTCTCACACACCAGTCGAAGAAGGAGGCAATACCAGCATACCAGCAGCCTACTACGGCTATAAGGTGAGAGAGAGAGAGAGAGAGAGAGAGAGAGAGAGAGAGAGGATAAAGCAGACAGACAGATTGATAGATAGGTGGGAAGGTAGCTAGGTAGGTAGGTAGGCAGAGAGAGAGAGAGAGAGAGAGAGAGAGAGAGAGAGGAGGGATAAAGCAGACAGACAGATTGATAGGTAGGTGGGAAGGTAGGTAGGTAGGTAGGTAGTGAGAGAGAGAGAGAGAGAGAGAGAGAGCAAGGCAAGACACACCACATTTGTAAGCTACCTACAATTTCTGGGTGAGAAAAAACGAAAAAATAAAATCATTATCAATTATATATTCTATCTTAAAAAAAAATAATAATAATAATAATAATAGGAACCTCCATATTAATTTTCTCTCTCTCTCTCTCTCTCCCTATCTCTCTCCCTCCCTCTCTCTCTCTCTCCCTTTCTCTCTCTCTCTCTCATTTTCCCACACTGCTTTTCTCTTATATTAAGAAAAAAAAATGAAGATGACTCGTATTTTTTCTTGTTACTTTCTCTCTCTCTCTCTCTCTCTCTCTCTCTCTCTCTCTCTCTCTCTCTCTCTCTCTTTCATTTTCTTTAACCCCCTTTACTAATATTTAAGGGGAAACACATCTATATTTTATTCTGACTACCATCTCGTGTTCTTGTGTGTGTGTGTGTGTGTGTGTGTGTGTGTGTGTGTGTGTGTGTGTGTGTGTGTGTGTGTGTGTGTGTGTGTGTGTGTGTGTGTGTGTGTGTGTGTGTAGCCCCAACTGTGCACACACTACCACTGACTTTCCAGGTAATTGTGGGAACCGTGGGGGGGGAAGAGAGAGAGAGAGAGAGAGAGAGAGGTTAGAAAATGAATGGGAGGGAGAGAGGGATGTTGAGGAGATGGGAGGAAAGGAATAACGATGGGAGGGAGAAATGGAGGGAGAGAGAGGGAGAAATGGAGGGTGAG
>NC_136986.1:43681869-43686869 GCF_032717465.1 Coenobita brevimanus
AGTGCAATGTGTGGTTTGTAATACTGAGTGAGAGAGAGAGAGAGAGAGAGAGAGAGAGAGAGAGAGAGAGAGAGAGAAATTGTGTGTGTGTGTGTGTGTGTGTGTGTGTGTGTGGTCAGGAGTACTCTACCATGAAATGCTTGAAAGAGAAAGAAAGTGAGAGTAAGTGAGCGAGAGGAGAGAGAATATGAATGTGTTAGAGAGAGAGAGAGAGAGAGAGAGAGAGAGAGAGAGAGAGAGGGGCCCCTACCTATTTTCTCCACAGCCTCCGCATCCCTCTACACAGCCATACCTTACCGCACCTGCCCCTCCTTTCTAATGACAGGTTACGCTCTGACTGTCCACAACACCTCTCTCTCTCTCTAACTACCAAAATTACCTCTCCATCACTATTCCTCTCTCTCTCTCTCTCTCTCTCTCTCTCTCTCTCTCTCTCTCTCTCTCTCTCTCTCTCTCTCCATCTAACTACCAAAATTACCTCACTCTATCACTACAGTATTTCTCTCTCTCTCTCTCTCTCTTTCTTTCTGGTCCAATTAATTTTCTGTTCCTTATCTCGTATCTTTCAGGCTCTCGTCGGTTATGGAAGGTCCCTAACACCTCTATCTTAGCGATTTATTTCTGGATATGGCTGGTTAATATCCTTTTCTACGTTATTTATGCAGAGTAAGGCACTATTGTAAGGATTTATGTAGCAAAGAAGAGGAGAGTAACGTGTAATAGTCTTTTTAATTAACTGCTGTGGTCTTTAAATGCTGTGGTCTTTAATTGCTGTGGTTTTTAAATGCTGTGGTCTTTAAATGCTGTGGTCTTTAAATGCTGTGATCTTTAAATCCTGTGGTCTTTAATTGCTGTGATCTTTAAATCTGTGATCTTTAAATGCTGTGGGCTTTAATTGCTGTGGTTTTTAAATGCTGTGATCTTTAAATCCTGTGGTCTTTAATTGCTGTGATCTTTAAATGCTGTGATCTTTAAATTCTGTGGTCTTTAAATTCTGTGGTCTTTAAATGCTGTGGTCTTTATATGCTGTGGTCTTTTGGTCTTTAATTTCACTTTTTATTTTGTAATCGTTGTCTTTGGTCTAAATTTTACGCCTCTTTTATTCACCGTTATTGGTCATTTTCTGGTCTATGGTCTGTGTTGGTCTCTGCTTGGTGTACTGGTCTTGTGGTGCTACTGGTGTATTGGTGTGGTGGTGGTGTTGGTGTTGGTCTATTGGTGTGGTGGTGGCTTGGTGCATTGGTGTGGTGGTGTTGGTGTACTGGTGTGGTGGTGGTATATTGGTGTGGTGGTGTTGGTGTACTGGTGTGGTGGTATTGGTGTACTGGTGTGGTGGTGGTATTGGTGTGGTGGTGTTGGTGTACTGGTGTGGTGGTGGTATACTGATGTGGTGGTGTTGGTGTATTGGTGTGGTGGTGGTATATTGGTGTGGTGGTGTTGGTGTACTGGTGTGGTGGTGGTGTACTGGTGTGGTGGTGGTCCTGGTGTACTGGTATTGGTCTCTCCTCGGTCAATTGGTCTTGTGGTGGTCTAGAGAGGCACCAACTAACCACCACGCTAGCCTTGCACACTTTCTAGACCTATGGAGAGTTGATGAATGAGTCAGTGAGTGAGGGGTGCTAAGGATGTCTTATGTGGAAACGAATGACTGAAATGACGTATCCAGAGTTGATGATGATGATGATGATGATGATGTTGATGATGATGATGATGATGATGATGATGATGTGGTGGTGGTGGTGGTGGTGATGATACCGGTACCTACTACTACTATGATGATAACAATACTACCATAATAAAACAAAAGGAGAAGAAGGAAGGAAGGAAGGAAGGAAGGTAGAAAAATGAAAGATGATGAAGAAAACAATATAATAATAATAATAATAATAATAATAAAAATAATAATAAGAATAATAATAATAAGAAGAAGAAGAAAAGAAGGAAGGAAGGAAGGAAGGAAGGAAAGAAAGAAAGAATAAGAATAAGAAGAAGACGAAGAATGAAAGAAAGAAAGACGACTATGCAGAAGAGAAAAAAAGAGGAGGAGGAGGAGGAGGAGGAGGAGGAGAAGGAGGAGAAGGAGGAGGAGAATAAGAAGAAGAAAATCAGAAGAAGCAGTGAATAATATGCACGGAAATTTACCACAACAATATCAACCAAAAAAATAAAATAAAATAAGAAAAATGAATGATAAAACTGATCCACACGTCACTCCCTTCACCACCGCCTGAGGGAGTAAGGGAAAGGAAAACCGAAGTAGGGAGGAGGAAAGTGATGGATGGAAGGCAGGGAGGGGTGTGTGTGTGTGTGTGTGCTGGAGGAAGGGCAGACAGACAGCGAAATGATAAGTGGCACTAAGTGACGAATTACTAACGCGACAGAAACCATGGCTGTTTTCATTTATCTATCTAATTATCTATCTGTCTAATTACCTATCTGTGTATCTACTCATCTATCTATCTATCTATTTATCTATTGAATCATAAGTGACGAGGCTTCCAAAGCGACAGAAACCATAACTTTCATTTATATATTTACCTACTTCTGTATCTACCTATCTGTTTATCTGTTCATCTATCTGTCTATCTATCTATTTATCTATCGAATCATACGTGACGAGGCTTCCAAAGCGACAGAAACTATAACTACCTTCATATATCTATCTATTTATCTAATTATCTATCTACCTACCTGTTTATCTAGTCATCTATCTGTCTATCTATCAATCTATCTATCGAATCATAAGTGACGAGGCTTCCAACGCGACAGAAACCATAACTACTTTCATTTACCTATCTACTTATCTACTTGCATACTTATACCTTCATCTACTTTGTATTTCCCGTTGTCTCAAGTAACTCTAAGACCACACCAAATTAATCTTAACACTATTTACCCCCGCCAGCGAAATTGGAGGCGGTTATGCATTCACCCGGGTATATATGTCTGTTTGTGTGTGTGTCTGTGTACAAGATATCTCGAAAAGTAGTTCTCAGATGTCAACAATATTCGGTGGGTGGGTAGGCACTGAGTCAATGAAGAGGTGATTAAATTTTGAGGTGGATCCGCCAGCAGGAAAGAAAAATATGTTAGTGGCGTTGGAGGTATGCGCTCTCTGCCTACTTTCCTTTATATATATATATTTTTTTTTTTATGCTACTTGGACGATTTTATTCACCTTTGGCCTCTCCTCTTCTCTACAAAGCCTCTGAAAGCCACATAAATCGTAATTGTTTCATCTATCTATCTATCTATTGCCAGACGCCTTATTCCTGTAAGGGGTGGCCACAAACAAATCGCCTCCATGTCGCCCTGTTCCCCACCATTTCATTGCCCTGCTCCCACACCCCTCTCTCATATACCTCTCCACACACCCCTCTCTCATATACCTCTCCACTCCATCCCTCCATCTCATCCTTGGCTTTCCCTCTCCCTCTCCCCCCCTCCACCTCACTCACATACACTCTCCTTGTCAGTCTCTCGCTCTCCATCCTTTCCACAATTGTTTCATGATAGACGATTTTTCAAGCTTTTTGGGGAGGTATATGAGAAGGAGGGAGAGAATGAGGACTTTAAGTAACTCCTCTGGTACCACACGTTAGACAGGGCCTGCTGAGGCCGTGAGTAGATGGATGAAGTAGATAGATGGATAGATACATGGATAGATACATAAGAGAGAGGGCAAAATTGAAAGTTGATGGACGCGATGGGGGTCTGAAAGTGAAGACCATCAATCAAAGGAAAGAACACAGACATAATAGGAAAAATCGAGAGCAACTTCTTCCCACATTGGTCACTCTCTCTCTCTCTCTCTCTCTCTCTCTCTCTCTCTCTCTCTCTTCTCTCTACTCTTCTCCACCAAAATTTTCGTCAATCTCCCTGTCATAAACCGTCATCAACCATTTACGCATTTATTCACACCATCAATGGAGACTTCTTTTTTTTTCTTCCGCCACTGATGTCTTTCTAAATTAGTCTTTTTTTTTTTTTGCGTTTCTCGCACGTTCCTTCCATAAATAGAATCGTGGCAATTTGAAGATGATGATGATGGTGTTGGTAGTAGTAGTAGTAGTAGTTGTAGCAGTTGTTGTTGTTGTAGTACAGGGATAAGTTATTGTTATTATTATTATTATTATTATTATTATTATTACTGCTCTTGTTGTCATTAGTCTTACAGAATGACAGCTGTTACTACTGCTACTACTATTACTACTACTACTACTACTGTTACAATAGTATTGAATGAATCTCTCTCTCTCTCTCTCTCTCCATTAACCATCTGGCAGCGAGAGTGAAACCTGTGTGTGTGTGTGTGTGTGTGTGTGTGTGTGTGTGTGTGTGTGTGTGTGTGTGTGTGTGTACCTACTCATCCTTCTTATATTCCTTAACCCTTTCGCCACGAGGAGCCTTAATCACACCCATCCTCCTCTAATAACCCCTAATTACCCTCGAAGACTAATTTGTTCCTTAAATATCGACCTGTAATTCTGCCAACCACGAGACCGTAAGCAAAGGATAGTACGCTTACCATCCCTGTAAAATCACATGTATTAATTTCAGGAGACATAAGGTTAGTTTGTGCTCTGTTATTATTATTATTATTATTATTATTATTGTTAATTTTGTTGCTGATTTGTTCCTTCTTCTACATATTATTATTATTATTACTATTATTATTATTATCATTATTATTACCGGTATTATTATTATTATTATTATTATTATTATTATTATTACTGCCTTACGACATATATGGGAACTGGCGTTATGTGATTAAAAAACATAAACTTTATCACCATATATTTAAAAAGTGTAAGACCAAACAATACTGAAATTAGCCATGAAAGTTTTATTTATTTATTTATTATTATTATTATTATTATTATTATTTTTTAGGATAGAGGCTCAATCAGGTTCCATATTCTCGTCTGTTAAAGGGGTTCCGTAACACCTCTTCCTTAGCGATTTATTTTTTGATGCGGTTGGTTAATACTGAGGTC
>NC_136986.1:43691869-43756869 GCF_032717465.1 Coenobita brevimanus
AAAATATATACTGGACAACAAATTACCCAAGTGTGGCAGCCAGTAACCACCAAACACCATCCTCTTCTTCAGCCACACACACACATCCCCAATCAACCAGCACGCCAGCCCCCAACCACTAACAGACACTAAACTTTCTACAGCCATTCCTCTGAGTTTTGTTACACTTGATCTTATAATATTTGATCCACCACACTTTCCATAAATATTCCTTTGATTTCTGTCACTATGGATCTCAATATTAGATGCATTACGCTTTCTATAAACATTCCTGATATTTTTTTTACTATAGCTCTCTTAATACTTTCCACAAACATCTCTTTCATTATTTTTACTATAAATTTCTTAATATCACATGCACTATGCTATCTATAAACTTTCCTTTCATTTTTGTAACTATAAATGTCTTAATATTAGATGTACTCTATACTTTTTCCAAGAACCACGGTCAGAACCACAATCAAGATATTCAAACACTTGTCACGAACGGAATGATTTTCGTAGGAAGAACAGACTTGGAAAATTCTATATCCTTCTTTCCCTGTCCTTGGAAAACCACATTATAATTTTGGAGGGAAATTAATTGTACGACTGTCAATTTCAGCTTAAATAAACTTCCAAATATGCCAATTATAAAATCTGGGAGGAAATGGGATGCAAGAATTGAGGTATTCATATCTACCGTATAAGCAAAATAGACAATGAGCAGAGATGGCCAATGAAAAAACGATTTCTAATGAGAGAGAGAGAAAGAGAGAAAAATAAAATAACAATTAACGTTCCATTTTGCTTAATTCCATCCGTTAGCCTATGCGGTTCACGACTGCTATTATTTCTCTTACCTTACGTTTAGCTTCCCCTCTTTCTTTCCCCAGCAGACGTGAAGCAGACGAGGTGGGTCGAGATGGCGTGGTGTCTGCTGCTCCTGCTTCTGCTTAGTGAGTTTTCTGCTTAATTTATCCACGAGCACCAAAACCTGTTCAAACTTCCTCATGTAAACACTCCCCTCAGAATTCGAATGTCACAGTTTTTCTTTTGTCACCCGAAGAATGTCTACTCTTAATATTATCAAGGTTCCAAGGTGCTTTTAATATATTCCAGATTGATCGGGATAAGTACATAAAGAATTTTATCAATAAATAAGCAACATGGAAAAAATACATTGCTATACTGTGGTTGCGAATTCAAAACTTTTGGCGGAAAACTCAAACCTGTGATGATGCCAGTCGACGAATTTGGATTTTGTCTCGTACATTATTTTTGAGGCCTCCAAACTATTACATTTCAGTTTAGGGAAAAGCTGTTGTACTGTAGGGGTTAATGAAGGGTATCCTGATCCCTTGAAGTTGAAAGATCTCTCCTAAGTTTAATAGAATTGTCTGAAGGTAGCAAGAATAAAACAATTCATCTTAATGAAGTGGTTAATAAATGGCTACAAAATGTTTCTCCTACATGAGGTTTATGCTACTAATAAAGCAATTTTACTAGTCGTTTTAATTCTTTTCTGGGGCGTTGGAGTGGGAAGCCTTCATGTGGTGGCACTGATATAACAAGGTAGCTCAACTGCCTGGTTATACAAATGTCCCTCACATACTTCCTTGTCCCCTGAACAGATGGTGGACTGTAGGAGGAGGCAATTTAAGCCAACAGTCCACAGAGTTCATGTTAAGATGGGTATGGGGTTGATACTATTGCTACTACTATGTTTTCTAAATTTATTTGTTGTTGATTTGTTGTATGAAAATTGATTTGTTGCATTTTTAATTTTTTTTTTCACTACTTCCATATCACGCCTGAAAGACCAAGTTGATCCGTCACTGAATATGGCATTGATTTGTTGTTGCATATTCATCTATTCATCTGTACAATCTATTTACTTATTTATCTGAATGTTGTTTTCATTGCTTTTCATGTTAAATCTCTTTTCAACACAAAACAAATCCTTATACCCCATCAGATGTGGCACAGCGAGGTTGGGCGGACTCACAGGGGAAGGAGGAGGAGTTGGGTGGGGCGGGGCTGACCATGGAGGGCTGGGCGGCCGCTATGCACCAAAAAACCCACCCGCACCCACACCCACACCCGCCCAATTCAAAGTCGAGTCAAGATGGAGAGAATAATGAGTCACAAATACACTCAGAGTCCACACATTTAGGGCCCATACACTCAGAATCCACACACCGGCATTCAAAAGATCCACACCCATCCATAACATCAACTTTGCATTCAGACTCCACAGACTCTGAATCGGGTACAACGCATGCACGATCCACCCAGCCACATTCTAAATCACACACAACAGACCTGAAACCCACACACCCACACCCACAGTCAGCCACAACCAATGCACACTCCAAACCCACACACGCACACTCCGAACCCACACACGCACACTCCGAACCCACACACACACACTCCGAACCCACACACGCACACTCCGAACCCACACACGCACACTCCAAACCCACACCCGCACACTCCGAACCCACACACGCACACTCCAAACCCACACACGCACTCTCTGAACCCGCACATACACACTCCAGACCTACTGATGGACAATCGGAATCCTCATTACCCTCGTACACCCCAACCAACAGTCCCTCCGCCACATCGCGTATGCTACTTGTCGACAACGCTGACCCGGGAAATGCCACTTTGACCTCTCCCAGTACCCGTGACCTCCTGACCTGGCGCCTGAAGGATCAAAGCCTCATCCAGGAGCTGACCAATAGGATTCTAGCCAGTGAGGAGGAGGTGGATGGGGATGTGGATGTGAGGCGGCAGGGTGAAGCAGCGTCAAAAGTAAGTCTGGGGGGACGGGGAGGGATAGATAGGTAGATAGATAGATAAAGAGAGAGAGAGAGAGAGAGACATAGAGAGACTGAGGGGGAGGGGGAGGGAGACTCACATTTGATGAACATGAGGGTAAAACAGTTTCTACTACTACAGTGTACTACTATTACTACTACTTCTACTACTACTACTAACTACCACCACAACCATCACCACCACCACTACAACCACCTAACAATACTACTACCATTACTTCTACTACTACTATTGCTACCACCACCACCACTAATACTAATACTACCACCATTACTACCACTACTACCATTACCATCACCAACACTACTACTACTACTACTACTACTGCTCCTATTATCACTTCAGCATTTCAATGGGTACCACTTATGATCTTATTACACTGATGATAACCCTAAATTGAAAAAAAATTGGCAAAAATCTTATTATATTTGTGCTGCAGAGAGAAAAAATTTATTACATTTAGTGAGGTAAATTTGAACTGTTTTTAAATACAGGTTGTGGAGAGGAGAGTGGCTGCCCCAAGACCTTACCATAAGATGAATGCACGACGACACTGCCAGGTGAGAGAGAGAGAGAGAGAGAGAGAGAGAGAGAGAGACAGTGGTGGTGGTGGTGTGATGATGATGATTTAGTGTTGGTGTTGGTGGTGATGGTGATATGATGATGATGATAACATTTTTCATCTGTTTTTCCTACCACTATTTTTTTTTTTACGAGAGAAAATAATGAGATGAGAGAAAGTGCCTTCTTCTTTGCTACCGCTCTTTTCGCAACTACAGAATTACAATATATTTAGAATTTAAACCTGATTGATTACCTGCAAAGCATCAGTGTGGCTTTTTTCATCTCACTCTCTCTCCCTCCCTCCCTCCCTCTCTCTCTCTCTCTGTCTAATCTAGCTCTGTTTTTCAGCGCTGCGCCTCTGCCAACGAAACAGCCGAACTCAGACGTCGACTCCTAAAAGACCTACAGAGTTCCCACAATTCACCGCTGCCCTCAAGGATACGCTACAGATTGAAGAAAAAGCCGTCTATTTACACCTCCAAGTGAGAGAGAGAGAGAGAGAGAGAGAGAGAGAGAGAGAGAGAGAGAGAGAGAGAGAGAGGGAGAGAGGAAGGAAGGTGTATGCACCGACTCAAACCACACAGAGAAATTATGATGCTACCAGAATGAGATAAGTTATACCTTCGCCATGCATAGAATAAAACCTAATTGTATTCCTGTTTTCACCTCTACCCTCAGAAAACCACATTCCCGCTTTGACATCGGGATCCCTGACATCTACGAGAGCGAGGTGACAGTACGGACCAAGCACCGGCGTCGCAAGCGGCCCCACCCCACTCACAGCCCTCCTGATGACCAACACCCTGAGGAAGAGTATGGTTTCGCAGCCGACCACAAGTTTCAGCAGTTCGTTCTACCCAAGATGTCGCAGCACATCCCCATAGGAGCTTTGGCAAAACCACCCAATAGTGAGGCCGACGAGGAGGATAAAAAGCCTTACATCCCTTTGAGCAGGACCCGCAATGGTGAGCAGTCAGAGGGGTTGGTTTACCGACCGCCTCGACGCCCACCTGGAAGTCATCAAAAGCGTAGGACCAGCGGAATTGTGCGTCGTCCCACCCCAGCCGCCCCGCACTACTTCACCACAGCCCCACAGCGGCTCAGTATCCAGGCTCACCTTCCCTACCGCCGCCCAATCTCCTTCAAGTACACCCGCACTGACCCCACACCCAAGCATGCCCCTGCAACACCCACACGCCCACAGTACACTACTCAGCCTTACCCCAGTTCCACCCCACGCAAGTCCACCCCTACTGCACATTCCACACCGGTCCACCACACAACCACCACCTCAGGATACACTGCGCCACCACAGACATATGTACCGCCTAACCGTGAATATGTCCCTCCTAAATCCACTCATGCCCCAGCCGGTAAAGTCACGCGTCCACCTGATCACTATGTTCCCCCGGACAAGGAGTACATACCACCGACAACACCACATCAGAAGCCAAAGGTCACTCATGCTCCTGCACACGCCCCAAGTCCAACCCCAGGGAAGGACTATGTGCCCCCAGAGCTGCCCCATGAGTACCTGGCACCCACAAAAGAGTATCAAGCCCCTCAGAGTGATCACAGTGCCAAGTCTAAGCCACACACTGATCCTCCAAGGAAGTATGTGGCTCCTGAAGCACCTAAAGAGGAGTATAAAGCACCCACAAAACCACACCCGGAGCCACCAAGGGAATACACCCCGCCAAATAAAGAATATGTGCCCCCAAGGAGTGAGGGCAGTGCAGCACCCACAAAGCCACCACAGCATTATGTTCCCCCAAACAAAGAGTACGTTGCTCCACCCAAGAGGCCTCACATGGCGCCCCCAGATGGAGGCTACACACCACCACCAAGGAAGTATATTCCACCAGAGCACGATTACAAGGCACCAACAAGGGCCCCAGGAAGACGACGTCCACCACACCGTCGACGTCGCCCTGGCAAAAGGAGGAGGAAGAACAAGCCTCGTACTACAACTCCTCCCAGTGGAGATTACATCCCACCAGCCAAGGAGTACGTTGCCCCTGATCACTCTAGTACTCCTGAGACCAAATATATAACTCCCAAACCCTCAGACCACCCCACTGATTCACTGCCTGCCACCACTGCATCCTCAGTCTCTTATGCAGTACCACAAAGAACCTACGTCCCACCTTACCGTGAATTCCAGACCCCGACGCCTGCCTATGTAGCTCCCAAACACCCCACAGCACCTCCAGATTATGCTCATCCCTCAGGCTACCCGGCCCCTCCTCGAACATACCAGCTGCCAGACAAGGAATACACGCCTCCAAAGACCACCACTTTACCCAGTTGGCTCCATAACATAAAACCTGTCCACCCAACCACCCCAGCATCTCATCACCGGTCCCCCAACCCCACCGTTCCTCCCAGTTACTATGGCAAGGAACCTCACTCAACCCCTGGGCCAATTTATCACCCACCTGAAGCGCCATACACACCACCTGTCACCGTCTACCACACTTCTACCCCCATCTACCACCCACCTGAGATACCACACCCTGTCACCACACCTCATCCTGGCTATGGTGTGCCCTCGAGAACATACCGACCTCCCGTTCATGAATATATCCCTCCCATCGCCGCATACCAACACCCGACAACCACTGCCCCGAAGCCCCCCTATGCCTCCCCTCGTCCTACCTATGTCCCCCCTCCCCCACCGGCACTCCACCACCCCATAGACCCCACCTACCTGCCCCCTCCCTCCCACTACGTTCCACCAACAAGTGAGTACCGTCCCCCTCCAGGCTATGTCCCAACCTCCACCCCAAAGCCGCACTACATCACCATCCTCCTTCCCCCAGACACTACCCCGGTTCTCCCTGGGTATGGTCCACCTGAAAAACATGTTCCACCCTCCTCACCCAGACCTCACTATGTTCCACCGCGGTATGACTATGCTCCACCGTCAGTTAAACCCGATTATGGTCCACCAAAGGAAGATTACACGCCACCAAAGGAAGATTACACTCCACCAAAGGAAGATTACACTCCACCAAAGGAAGATTACACTCCACCAAAGGAAGAATATACTCCACCAAAGGAAGACTATACCCAACCTAAAGATAAATATACTCCACCCAAAGAAGACTATACTCCACCCAAAGAAGACTATATTCCACCTAAAGAAGACTATACTCCACCCAAAGAAGACTATACTCCACCTAAAGAAGACTATATTCCACCTAAAGAAGACTATACTCCACCTAAAGAAGACTATACCCCACCTAAAGAAAAATACACTCCACCCAAAGAAGAATATATTCCACCTAAAGAAGACTATACTCCACCTAAAGAAGACTATACTCCACCTAAAGAAGATTATGTTCCACCAGACTCACCAAAATCCCATTACATTCCACCGAAGTACGATTACTCTCCACCCTCCACATATAAACCCACTTATGCTCCCCCTAAAGAGGAGTATGTTCCACCTTCATCGCTTAAGCCCCATTACGTTCCTCCACAGTATGACTATTCTCCACCTGCCTCACATAAGCCTGATTATACTCCTCCAAAGCCTGATTATACGCCTCCAAAGCCTGATTATATGCCTCCAAAGCCTGATTATGTTCCTCCAAAGAATGAGTACGTCCCTCCAGCTTCCCCCAAACCCGACTATACTCCTCCCAAGTCTACAATTCCAGGCTACGTCCCCCCAGAGAAAGACTATGCCCCTCCGACTACTCACAAACCCGACTATGTTCCTCCAAGTACTCCAAAACCTGAATATGTTCCTCCAAAGACAGAGTACGTTCCTCCCGCTGGTCCAAAACCGGATTACTCTCCCCCAACCACTCCCAAGCCTGATTATGTCCCTCCCACTGCTCCCAAGCCTGATTATGCTCCTCCCAAGCCACCCAGCCCCAAGCCAGCCCCACACCCACCACATGTGACTACCTACAAGCCTTCTCTATCCCCCAAACTTCAGGTACTTCAGGACTTCAGCTACCCCGGGTCAGGGAAGGTGGGACCCTCAACAACACAAAGGCCTCCCACCACCTACTCCACCCCTGTTTATATCCCAACGACCCCTGGACCTGGGTATAACGACCTGGCTCCTGGTATTAAGGCAGTCAACGAGCTGCCATATCTAACAAACATACCCCCACCACCTATACGACCACCACCACACCTTGACGACTATTACTACTACTACGACGATGATGATTATTACTATTACGACGATGATTACTACTACTATGATGACTTTGATGACTACTATTATGATGATGATGATTACTACTACTATTACTATGACTATACGCCCCCCAGAGTCCCCCAAGCACTCATAAGACGACCATCTCTGCCCCAACGGCCTCACTTCCCCTTCCAAGACTACGACATCCACGAAAACGAAATTCTGGATTTTGGATACATCGCTGGTATTCCTGGTAAGTTCGTATTTCAGTATTTTTTTTTACGTCTTCCTTTTCTGCTTTTTATTGTCTTTCTTTTCTTAGTTCCATTTGTATTTAAGTATTTTGGTGTTGATTGAAGGGCTGGACCCGATTTAAGTATTTTTATTTACGTCTTCCTTCTTCTTTTTCTGTCCGTCTTTCTTTTCTTGGTTCGATTTTCATACTTTTCATGTTTGCATTCTTATTCTATTTTTTTCCTTAGTTTCTCTCTTGTTTTCCCCTCCCATTTTTCTCTTTCTATATCTGTTTCCTTTCCTGTAATATTTTCTGTTGTCAAGATTCCTTACGGTAATATTCTCATTATCTTTAAATGTCTTTTCAGATTTGTTTTTATTATTTCATTCCATATTTACATTCTTTTTATGGGTCTGCTCAGTCAGATAGCTCAGCGTTACTCAATAACAACTTATTTTTCTGTAATATTCCCTTAACATCGTCCCCATATCCTCATAAACATCCCCCTCTCTTTAACTTCTTCTACTGTCAATTAATGCTGTATCTCTCTCTCTCTCTCTCTCTCTCCCTCCCTCTTTCTCTTCCCTTTTTCTGTTCCTTCTTGTTCAGTCTTTTCCTTTTTTCTGTTCCTTCTTGTTCAATCTCTTCCTTTCTTTCTCCTTCTGGTTTAATCTCTTCTCTTTTTTTGTTCCTTCTTGTTTAGTCTCTTCCCTTTTTCTCTTCCTTCATATTCAACTTCCCTTTTCTACCCCCAGGTCGTGCGGGCCGAGACTACCCCATCCTGAGCTACATCCCACTGACATCATTTGGGTGTGACCTCGTGGCTGACTACCCTGGTTACTACGCTGACATGGAGGCTGGATGTCAGGTTAGTGGACAGCCAGGGTCATAGGGAAGATACTGTAGATCATCTGACCAAATAATGATGGGTTTAATGGACTGGACTGAGGTGGGCTGGCTTTGGTTTGGTTTGGTTTGATTTGGTTAGGTCAGGTCTGGTAGAGGAAGCAGAGGAAGGTTAAGTCAGGTCAGTGAGACATGGTGGATCATGTCGATGGAGAAAGATTAAGTTAATTCAGGAAAGACCACACTTCATTCAGTTGTAACTTGGTGACAGATTACCGCTGCAACTACAGTATACTGACACAGAGGTGCCATCTTACTGTTATTTACTGTACTATTCTATCCAGTCCTGTATCAGGGTGAACAGTTAACATTCTTCTATTGCACTGGATTCACACTCGACAGGAGTCTGATACCTCCACAATATTCTAGTAAAAGGCAGCTTGTATCAGATTGTTGCTTTCCTCAAACTGAATCTTCATACAGTTAGTGTGATAAAGTGAGGCTTTACTTTATCTGAACTGATGGTGACTTTGGATAGTTGGATTAAAAAATGGGCTGTGCAAAGATAGAGAAAGAGATGAGGATAAACTGTGAAACTTACTACTCCTAATTATCATTCTTTGTCTGTTTATATGTCACTACTTATTGCCTTCCATAGGTCTTCCATATCTGCCACCGTAGTGGCCGACAAGACTCCTTCCTCTGCCCCAATGGCACAATATTCAACCAGAAGTACTTTGTGTGTGACTGGTGGTACAACTTCTCCTGTGAGGATGCTCCGTTCTTCTACCCCGTCAATGCTGCAATTGGCCAACCTGGTGTACCACTTCACAGGAACGCTTTTGAGCCTGATCTACGCACAGTACATAGCTTGCCGCCCCTCCACCCACGCCCACACCCCGGTACACCCATCCCCACCCACCTCACTTCACCTCCACCTCTCAAACACCAAGTGGCAATTGCTCCACATTTGGGTTGATAAGTAGGTTTAGCAGTTCTCATCATTTCATTAACATATACTGTACAGCCTTTGTCACTAGATATTGGTATGCTTGTCAGCCATGGGGTTCATCATATGTTCATAGGATGAGGTTTTGTTGCATCCATTCTTACCATTTTAGTTTCTAGAGAGATCCTTTTTAAACTCAATAAATCACTTTGACATAGTTAAAAAAAAAAGTTCACAGGCTGAATGAGCTAAATATACATAATTACTCTCATCATATTATCAAGGTACTGATCCATACCCACAAAATATACATAAATATACATATTACCCTGAAGTATTGATTTCCACACACATAATGGTCCTTTTTATCACATCAAGCTATTCATCTTAGATTAGTAAATACTGTATATGTAAAAATTCTCATCATTTTCTAGAGGTACCAATCCCATGATAAAAAAATACATAACAATCTTTACCATATTACCAAGGCAGCAATGTCCATCAAATTATTATGCATTATTCCACTACATGACTGACACAAAAACTTATAAAATTACTGTATATGTAAGTCTTTGTAATATTCTAGTGGTACGAATTCCAGGTTGATGATAATATGACAGTGTTTATCATATCAAAACAGTGATGTCAGTTGAGTCATGCAATATTCCATGCCATGACAGACACAAAAACTGATAAGGTTGTACTGCAAGCTCTTTTCTTTTATTTCAAGCTACGAGACATCGATCTCTTCATAGTGTTACTATTAACAGACAATTCGATTCTGCATGAGACATTTCAAACTGTAGGAGTTATATATATAGCCTTCCTCAACCCCCTCAGTACAAGAGATATTTTTAAAAGCTGAATAAAATGAAAGAGAGTGAAATAAAGTGTTATCATAATGAAGGAAATTATAAAAACTTCATAAATATATCAATAAAATGACAAGCAAAACAAACTAAGGTTACATGAAATATTGCTGGAGATGCCAAGGATGGAATCAGGATTGACTGGAATATTGTGGGCTTAAAAAAAGGGGGGTCTTCCTTGACAGATATCAAGAACAGTGTCATAACCAGTGAGAGTTTTATCAGTAAAGATCTCTCAAATTTTTGATATATGAACTTAACTACTGTTCTGTACTTAGGAAGGCGCAGGTGCCCATCATCCACTCACTCGATGTGTTGCCTTTCTCTCCCTCTATCCTGCCATAAATATAGGGACTGAGTAGCCTAGCCCTGGACCCCTATGCTCCTGATGGGAAAAAATACTGGATGATGGATGGACGGAGTATTGTGGTGATCTATATATGAGTAAGACTTGAAGTTAAGACTCTGTAAATAATAAATTCTCTAGCTATATTTTAAGTACTGAATAAAGAGGTTAGGTTTGTGAACTGTTAGTGAAGTGTGACAGGAAACGTGTTAAACCAATACGTAATACATTCTCTAGTTATGTTTTAAATACTGTTCTGAATAAAAAGGTTAGGTCTGCAATCTGTTAGCGGCAGGTATTGCAAAAGTGTTAAATTAGTATATACTACAGCTATACCTATGACTCATGGTTTCTGCTCTACCCCTACCCATACCTGGAGGGAAGTTTTCACCAGGGTAGTGAATGAATAGCAGTAGTTGTAACCCAAGGCTCCTGTGAATGTGAACCCGGTGAACTGCAGACTGAAGTTGTCCTCTCCTCCAGGCACCTAGGTAATGAGATTCTTTCAGTCAGGGGTCAAAATAGAAGACATGGAAAAACTCATGAGTGTACACAGCAGAATATATAAGTTACCAAGTACTGTACCATGTAATTCTAAAAGGCAGCTACCTAAGAAATTACTACAGAATATTCAAATCTGTCCTTCTGCTTCTGAAATCCCTGTTATGGCTACCTTACTTCACCTAACCTGTAACCCTGTGCCGGGATTTACGAAGATGATTACTTCCCTGTTGTAAAGGAGATTCTGCTCTCCACTTGCCTTGTACCTCCTACTGAATCATGGGAATATTTTGCACTCTCCTTTTCTTGTCCTTCCTACTGAATCACAGGAATATTTTGCATTCTCCTTTTCTTTTTTGTCCTTCCTACAAGAATCATGGGAATATTCTGCACTCTTCTCTTCTTGTCTGTCCTACAAGATGATAAGACTCTGCACTCTCCTTCTCTTATCCTTCCTAGAAAACAAATAATCCTTAAGACAGGGAGTCAAAAATAGGTTAGATTGAAAATACGGTTCTTTGTACTTTATAACTATCAGGCTCTGCACCCCACCCTCCTCTTTGTTTTGTGTTTATCTAGTCCAAGTTTGTTTTTGTTGTGTAAATACGTTTGTTTTCCCGTGCGTAGCCTGTTAGTTGTTCGTCCTTGTTAGTTACTGATCAAAGTCTTCATACAGTTAGTCCTCGTTTAAAGTAGTTTAATTTGAGTTGCTTTCGTATTAAATTGCTGATAATCTAACACCCGCTATTTATTTAAAGCTGCCTGTGATTCTTTACAATACTGAGTTGCTATGAAGTTAGAAATTAGTATGCAGTAGTTTTTTTTTTTTTAACCCCTTAGTCATTAACCAGAAACATGTTTCACTTAAAGCTGTTTCAATTAAAGCAACATTTTTTTCCCCACACATATCTAGACTGAAGAGGGGATTGATAGGTGTATAATGCAGCTTATAAACAGTGTTTCATTAGGTCAAGAATGTTTTTAAAAATATCACAATTTTTTAGCTGTTATTACAAATCAGAAGGAAACTGGATATTCAACTTTTGTGAATAGCAATGGAACTTTAACTGGCATTTTTTTTTCTGTAGACTTCATAGCAAAAAAGAAAGATTAAAAAAAAAAATTGCTTACAATGAGGATGTACTGTATGCAATAAGAGCATTTTTCTGATCAGTGTATTTTGGTCGGTGAAATGCTCAGTCTGAAATCGAATATATAAAAAGAATGCCAATTGAACATTTTCTAAACAAAGATTTCTTGTTCTCAGTGTCATATACTAACTCTCTCCTCAATAAAAAATAAAAACCATATTAAGAAGAGTTTTATAATTTCCTTAGATGACCTGAGGCCTTAGTCATAAGAATGTTTGTTTATACATTTCTATTCAGTCATACAACTTATATACACTTCACGATGAAATTAGAGTGAAGAATATTAAAGCCACAAGGTATCGAAAACAGACCGACCATTCTCAATACTGTACTTAGCTGTTTTGGAGATTTGTTCACCCTGTACAGTGGTTAGGATCCTTTATAAATACTGTCCCTGGTGGTTAGATTGCCCCAGTTGGAGTGCTGGGCCTAACGCTTATAGTTATGACCCCCACGAGGTGACTGGAGGTTTTTCAATCATGTAACTATGCTGCCTGGGAAGCTGGTTGGTCATCTATCTACCCTTCAAAGTACTGGATTACTGTAGCCTACCCTCGGGAATTACACCTGGAAGGGAGTAAAGTTGGATTATCTGTTACTGCTACCGTTATCTATCTACAGCCATGAATAAATCGACTCTATATCCACTTCCCTCCCTCCAATTCATACCACCCTCACCACTCCACCCCTCTACTTTATCCTCAGTCTCCCCCTGGTGATATTTAAGCAGGCTGGGAAAGTCGGAACCTCACTTCATTACTTCAGAGTTTCATACATGTAAAAGAACACCAGATCACAACTGTACATTTATCATGGTCATGAAAATCAGTTACAATAAGCCCTTCAGTCTGTCAAGAGCATTTTCAGTTTATTCTTGCTACCACCTGACAATTTCATTTAACTTTAGGGACAACTTTCAAATGGATGAGTGAATAGAGACTATCTGTAACCCCATCATTGTAAAAGGTTTCCCCAGAGTTAAATAAAACCATTGGGAGGGAGCAAGAATATTATAAAAATGGCATCTTTGTAGAGAAAGGGTTTAATATACAGTAGATGCAAAAGTAGACATGCACAGGTCTACATGAGAAAAATCAGATTCATTTAAAGTTATATATTTGACTGACTTAACTAGGCACTTACCATCACTGGAATACATCATGCTAAACACTGTCTACTTACTACAGCAGCAACATTTAATGGGGAAATTCACAAGTTCATGCATCTCTGGCTCAAGTAACTTAATTAGGCAATGATACTAAGTCGCTAACCACTTGAATCCAGTGATGCGGTTTATTATATTATTCTTTCTACCTGCAGAAGATATTACTCAGCTAAGAAGTGTTAATGAAGGGTATATCTAACCTCTTCAGTTCAAACAGTATCTCCCATGCTGAATAAAACTGTTTGCCAATTGAAAAAATGAATAAAATAAAACATCCCTGGACTGAAGAGGTTAACAAGGAAAACTGAATGATATCACAGACTGCTTTTAGAGGTAAGATACAAGCTTATCCTAACTATGGGCCATATTCTTGTCAGTTTAGGAGGCATTCTACCACTTCTGTCTTAGCGTCTTGTTTTGCAAATCATGAGTAACAGGAGGGGAAGGTACCAGATATGAGAAAAATGAAATGAGAATGAAGAGGTGACAGTGTGTTGACATGCTGAGAGGCAGAGCAAAGTGTTTCGATTGAAGAGGATGCTTGCTTAGATACTGAAGGTGTTGGTTAATGATGCAAATAGGTAGGCCAAAGAGATCTGAACATGAAGAAAGATTGTTAGAGTGAAAGATGCATATGGACAGACTAAAGAGATCTGGGTATGAAGATAGAATGTGTGAGTGAAAGATGCACATGGGTAGGCTAAAGAGATGGACATGAAGAAATAATGTGTCAGTGAAAGATGCACGTGGAGAGACTAAAGAGATCAGGACATGAAGAAAGAATGTGTGAGTAACTGAATATTCCACTGCACAGACCTGAATCCAGCTGACCAAAGAAATGTTGGACAAGGTCTTGGGAAGGAACCCTAAGTTTTTATGGGAGGACCAAAATGCTACAGCTTGGAAAACATATGCTAAGAGAAAACGTGACAATGATGTATGCATGGAACACTGCCTTACAAAATTAACTGTAGCTATGTATGTACTTTAGCATTCCCTTATATGAAATGTATCTTTTTTAAATCAACACACATTGTTATAGATTTTTCATAAACAAGAAGACACCTGCAACCTGGTGAATGGAATTTTGTTTAAGTTTTTTCCTTCCTCTGTTCATTTTCTGTTTTTAAAAAGACAACAGACTATTATATGCCCTATGCAGAAATAAATAGGGAGAAAAGAGGTGTTAAGAGCCTCCTAAAATGACGTGAACACATCCCCATATGTTACTAAACCTGTGATAATTAGGACGGTACACTTAAAACTTGAATGGGATATGGGAAGGCATGTCTCTTAATTTTTGGTGGTCATTTATGGAAAGTCTATGGTTACTTGGTGTGATTAGCCTGCATCTCACATTACAGAGTGTAGCCAGCAATGATAAAGGGAGATCATATGTATTCTATCCTCATCAGTCTATATCTATCTGTTGCCAGACGTCTCAATTCCGTCAGGGGTGGCCAAATACAAATCGCCTCCATGTTGTCCTGTCCCCCGCCATTTCACTGCCCTGCTCCCAGCTCACACCCCCTTCTCTCATATACCTCTCCACTCCATCCCTTCATCTCATCCTTGGCCTCCTCCTTCCTCTCCCCACCTCGATCTCACTCACATACACTCTCCTCATCAGCCTCTCACTCTCCATCCTCTCCACATGGCCAAACCACCTCAATATGTTTCTCCTAAAGCTTCTTATCGCAGCCACATCCACACCACAACGCTCCTTCACTTCCTCATCAGTGCTTTAGAAATTATGGTAAAAAATTGGGGGCCTAGTGCAGTCCCTCTCACAGTTTAAGATTTAAGTGTACAGTCCTTAGGGTTAATTGCAACAAACTACAATCTCCCAGCATCTCTGTATTGCCATCTCATTAGTATTATACTCTATTATTAAGCCACTTCTTGTACTCTAATAGGTTTGAACACTATAAACAGTATGATAAGGGTATCCACATGTCTTTAACCCCACTGATCACATCATCTTGTATTTTATTCTTTCTACTTTCAGATTTTTTTTATTCGGCTTAGGAAAGACTTTTTCAACTAGAGGAGTTAGATAAAGCCTTCACTAACTCCTCTATATAAAATAAATTACCTGAGTTGAATATAATAATCGGCAGTAGGAAAAATAAACTACAATGAAGTCACCAATTTGACAGGTTAAGGATATCATGTGTAGTTATATACAAGACACAGCAGCAACAGGCTTTACAAACATGAATACTGTACATTAAAACTCTCATTATTGTTACACCATTGTTTGAGATCTATCAGAAGCCCAAACTATCTTATAATTCCACCACAATTATAGTTAATGCTTTTTCATGCCAGGCACAGATAAAAACAGTAACAGATAAGAACAGTTAATGCAAAAAATATACTTAACAAAAACATACAAGAGGAAATTTACACTAGAGATTACACAGATGCAGGACACTTTACAAAATATCTGAATAATTGTGGATCGGGATAACTGGACCTCCATCGTAAATGTGACTAGATAATCGGATTTTTACTGGACTAGGTGATTGGATTTTTACTGAACTAGAGATACCCGTAAGAAGAGGCATTAATTCCTTCTTGGTTAATAAAGCAAACAGAAGAGACCTTAACCTCCTTTTACAGTTTATAGACTAATCTGGAGCAGATTTAATTAGCTCTTTAATAAGGAAAAGCAAAAGTCAATCCTATAAAGCAAATCAGGTATCAAAGTATCCATTCAAATGAAACATTACATTATATTAGCAAATTAGGAAATATAACACAAGGAAAACTAATATACCATGGCGTTAAAAAGAAGAATTAGCAATGGACAACCTATCATGCAAGAATCACACAGCCAGTATCTTTTAAATTCATACAGACTAAGAATCATGATCAAAGAACCACAAGGAACAGCTTCAAAATATTTCAGAGTCTCCACCAACTTCAAAATACACTCTCCATAGCTTCAGTCATATCAATTAAGAATCACATTAGACTTAGACAAAGCAGATTCAGAAATCTCAAATAGTTCGCACCTCAGACTTTTCTCCTCACATGCTCAATACTTATCATCCACGTCATCATATACCACAATTTACTACAGACAAGAATCACAACATCAGAAGTAGTCAAAGTAGCTTCAGAATACAGTAACAAACACAAAATAAGTTCATGCCGTCAATATCTTTCATACTGTAAAATTAAGCCAGTCAAAAATGATATCCAGATCATATAAAGCAATTTCAAAATCCCATTACTATATCTGCATCACATAGAGCAACGTCAAAATCCTAAAATTAAACCCAAATCCTAAAATTATATGCAAATCGCGTAAAGCAGTTTCATAATCCCAAAGAATCACCCATATACATGCTCAGACTTGCTACCTACCATCTCTCTATCTATCTACCTATTGCCAGATGCCTCAATCCCGTAAGAGGTGACCACAAACAAATTGCCTCCATGTCACCCTGTCCAATGCCATTTCACTGCCTTGTTCCCAGCTCACATCCCCATCTCTCATATATCTCTCCACTCCATCCCTCCATCTCATCCTCAGCCTCCCTTTCCCTCTCCCCCCCTCCACCTCACTCGCATACACTCTCCTTGTTAGTCTCTCCGCCTCCATCCTCTCCACATGGCCATCAATACCATTACATACCCAAACTCACACCTGCTAAGAAGTGCCTGAAATAATCACATATAATCTCTAAAAAATAACAGTCCAAACCTAAGACTCTCACAAACAACTGCTCTGAACTTATCATGTCATCAGTACCACCTGAACCTGTAACACACACACACACACACACACACACACACGCACACACACAAGGTCCCAAATTACACATACATAACTCATATTTCCCCCAAACACCCCCCCACACACACACACACACAAAATAAAGGTTTAGATTACACATACACAACGCACAGTCCCACCAAAACAGACTCCCAAACCACAGACTATCCTGTGCAATTGCTGAGAACTCAAATCTCCCGCTGATGCTCAGAAGTTGTCGTCTATGTCGTCGTCGGTGAAGTTGTATGTGCGCCTTACGAGGACGTGTTGCGTTTGCTGATCCTCGGAGGGTGTGTTTGGCAGGGTGTACTCTGGGGACTGGGTGACCTGGCAGCTACGTTCTTCGCTCTTGGTGAACCCGCTGCTCTTTGTGCTGTTGTGGGTGTTTGGAGGGCGAGAGACGAGGAAGGATGAGTTTAGAGATGAGAGAGGTTTGGAGGGCAAGAGACGAGGAAGAATAAGTTTAGAGGTGAGAGAGGTTTGGAGGGCGAGAGACGAGGAAGGATAAGTTTAGAGATGAGAGAGTGAGTGAGAGATATATGGTGAGAGAGAGTGGGAAGGAAGAATAAGTTTAGAGGTGAGAAAGGTTTGGAGGGTGAGAGACGAGGAGGGATAAGTTTAGAGGTGAGAGAGTCAGTGAGAGAGAGTGGGAAGGAAGAATAAGAGAAAGATGAAAGAGTGAGAAAAATGGTAAGAGAGAAAAAAGGTGAGAGAGAGTGGAAAGAAAGAATAGGAGTAAGATGAAAGAGAGAGAATGGTAAGAGAGAAAAAAGGTGAGGGTGAGTGAAAGACAGGTGAGAGAGAGTGGGATAATGGTCAGAGGAGAAAGGGAGACCAAAAAGGTAAAGGAGAAAAGTGAAAGAATGAGGCAGAGGCAGGAGTCACAGTGAGAGGAAAGGGGTTATAGTGAGGTAAGGGCAGGTGTGTGAGAGAGGGAAGGGGAGGAGTGATGGAAGGAAGGGAAGGGAGAGAGCGTGTGGCAGACATTGAGGGTGAGAGAGGGGGGAATACAGGAGAGGATGTGTTAAGAGTGAGGGAGAGAGAGAGAAAGATGTGGAAGAAAGGAAGGAAGGAAGGAGACACAAAAAGGTGGAGAAGGTGGATGGGGGAGTAAGAAAAGGAGAAAGAATAATTACTAACTGAAGTTCAAATACTCCTCTAATCACTAATTCTACTCCCAATAAAGTTCTTCAAAAGTCTTACATATAAATACTCTTTTTTTCAAATCAACAAACTTGAAATTTATTGATATGCAATGAAAACTAAACAAATACCAAAAAACGACCTTAAAAATCAGTTTAATAAAATTCTCTAGGCCAGTACCATAGATATCAGCTAAATATAATATTTAAGTCTTATCTAACATGCTTGGAATTTACAGTAACTAGCATACTAGTTAGTTTATTGGAGTAAAGCATGCTATTTATATACA
Source organism: Coenobita brevimanus (assembly GCF_032717465.1). Lineage (NCBI taxonomy): Eukaryota > Metazoa > Arthropoda > Malacostraca > Decapoda > Coenobitidae > Coenobita > Coenobita brevimanus. The sequence continues at coordinate 43,710,706 of NC_136986.1, forward strand.
ACATCATCATCATCACCATCACCATCATCATCACCATCGTCATCACAATCATCATCATCTTCTTCTTCTTCTTCAACATCATCATCATCATCATTCAAACAAATTTTCCCATTTCTGTACACTAAATTAACTAACTACATTATATTACTACTAAAACATTCATTCCTCTTCATCACTGTCATCTACCTCAATTTCTCCACTTCTGTTAACTGAATTGCATAACCATTTCTGCCATTACTAAAGCATCTCAGTTAACCTTGCCTTTACGTTCTTGTAATTTATTTATTTATTACGGTAATTTGCTACCTTGTGCCTTCATGCTTATTTTGCCTTTAGTATTAACCTCTTCAGCCCCAGGATATGACTTTTTTATAATTCTTACTACTACCAGATATATTTTTTCAGCTTAGGAAGGCAGCCTAGTAATGAAGAAAAGAATGGCTGCATCTACCCATTTTCAAAAGTCTCTCCTGAACTAATCAAATCTGCTTGTACACAACACCAGCAAGAACGATATACAAATAACATCCCCAGGGTGAAGTGGCTGACCAGATTCATAGCGGTTTGTAAGTAATGTAATAAAAGTAAGAGGGTGTCATGCTAAGGTCAGGAGTTTAACTTTTTGGTCGTAAAATCAGCCATGAACTGACGGCGACCACAGAGTGCGAGCTCATATCATCACTACAAGGAAGTCTTTTTCACTATTTAATCAGATGTTTTACTTTTTATTAAGCTACTATCAGACAACTGCATCAAACTTAGGAAGAATATCTGTTAGTGAAGAGGTAATTGAAGTCTTTCATCTCTCCAGCTGAAGTCCCCCCAAAGCTGCACACGATCATCTGGTAGTAGCAAGAATAAAACAGTACGATGTCCTTGGGCTGAACAAGATCACAACGTTGAACTTTTCATGGAGCATAAAAATAACAGTTAGGGTTAGTACAGGGACGTTTGTATTTAGTTCAAGCATTACAGACTACAATGAAAGCAGTACAAAAATACGACAACGTAAAACCACCTCCATCAAAAGCTATCGGTACAAAAAAGAGGACAACAGTATACGAATGGAGATGATTTAAAAACTACAAACAAGCACAGTACAGGCGGGTCCGATTATACGAGTGGGATGTGTTAGTGAAGGATTGCATGGTTAGCAGATACTTGTACAATGGATTGAGAGGAAAAAAAAAAAAATGCAAAACTCATATAACGTAGTACATAAATTATGGAAAAATTAGGGTTAGGTTAACTGAAATGGTGGGGGACAGGGCGACATGGAGGCAATTTGTTTGTGACCACCCCTTATGGGATTAAGGCGTCTGGCAATCGATAGATAGATAGATAGTTAACTGCCCCTGCTTGCATCATCAAATTTGGGACTAAAATGCCCATTCTCAAGTCATCAGCTTCTCGTATAGTGGATGCTTGTACAGTATGATGGGACCCACCTGTAATCATTAGTATATTATAATTACAGTATTTGTTAGGAAGATTTAAAGTAAACCTAATGAGCAAATCTACAGGAGTATTATCCATTACAAGGTCTATGATTTCAACAGTAAAAATTCAAGTTCAGTATAAATCTTAGCCATAATGACGACAGAATGTGCTGATGCAAACTTTACAAATCTTCCTTTGATTATGAGTCTTCATTTACAAATAAAAACAATGTATGCATACTTGCCAATATATACACGCTTCCTTCATTTTCTCTAAGTTATACAGGCTAACACATAAAGCCATGGAAATCTGTAAATAAAACTAAATAATGTGTGATTTGTACAGTCTCTGAAATACACCTAGGGACAATCATCAGTAGAGCTGACAAAAACAAGTACTATATTGCTAATACTTTATACTCTGCAGTTCACAACACAGGATGAATTATGCAAGTTCTGCATTGGTAAAAGCATTGAGATTCAGCCCATTAGACAACAAGGAATATTATGGCATCAGCTTTAACTAGAGCAACAACACTCACGTCCAATTTCATTAAACCTATAGGTAACAATATTTCATTCACAGACTGTACATGGTTGCTACTGAGCTGAAAAATGTGATAAAAATGACAAAAAATTCCCTACATACAGTAAACCCTCGATATAGCGAACCCCAGCATTGTGAATTTCGGCTATAACAAAATGCCAAACTGCAACTCGACTTCCCTCGGAATTTGCAAACAAAGGTCGCTATATGCAGGGGAAGCTTGCAAATCAGCCCATGGTGACAACAGCATCCCTTCCTGGCACAGTAAGTGTACTGTAACTACTACATTATACTGTATTCTTATTATAGATATTGTATTTTTATGTACAACTTCACACAGTATTGTATTTACATGTACAACTTCATAAACCATTGAATTCTCCATGTAAAACTTTACAGTTCGTTTAGATTCTGTTTGAGCACATAGGACTGAATGACACCCCATGCTGTATAGTGAACTGAGTTTGGTAATCCCCCGGAAATACCGACCCCTCGTACATAGCGAACTTTCGGATATAGCGACCCACCCCTCCCCCCAGTGAGTTCGTTATATTGAGGGTTTACTGTAATGTTAAACATCACCATGGTATAATTTCTATCCTGGCCATACACTAGTGAGGAATCATACCAAACCTTTCATCAGTATGTGAAAGAGACTTTTTAAAAATCATATACAAAAAATTATGACGGAGAAGACCTGTTACTTTAATAAGACAAAATTTCCAGTAAAGGTATAATCAAGGACATACTATAAGTTCCCATAATATTCCGCTGTGTCTACCGTTACACTACTCCCAGGTTTATCATATCAAAGGGAGTAATTTATGAGCAAAGAAATATCCTATGTCATGAAGGTTAGCCAATGAAAGGGCAGTGAGCAATAGAAGCATATTAATAAATTTCATCCCTGACTGAACATTTATGATATACAAGTTATGATGTGAGCTACTTTAAATATACTGCAGCTTCAATATGCTTACAATAATTCACAAACATGGTACTGTACACTAAATCACACTCTAACCCCCTCAGTTACATTAATATCTTTAAAGCTATTCTTTTTACCGGTACCATCATATGCCGCTGAAGAGTTAGGTATGAGCTTAAGGATAATAGTAAAATTGCCTGGAAATATAAATTAATGTATCACAAATCACAGCAGTGTTGAATGCGATGGTGTAATTATCTTTAAATACAGGATGTTTTATATATTACGTACTGTATGTCCCTGACTGGTTCATATACTGTACTGTGCATTGTACGCTACTAGCAAGGGAATTCTTGTGTGTTGCGGGGAAGACTAAGTGTTATTAGCAACTACTCTACATCAATTTCTAATTCCCTTAACCTTATTCATGTTTTACAGTGTATAACTGGATGATGAGGAGCATACTATGGTGCCCCTGTTAACTGGATGGAGAGATGCAAATGCAGCATCCATCCATGAATCACTCTTCCCCAAGCCTCATTGTGGCAAGGAACTATCCATCGCAAGGGAACAGCAGTTTACTGCACAGGAAGGCTCAGCAGAGGCAACTGCTTGCATGTGATTGATGGATTTGCTTGGCCAGACAGACAAGGGTTTCTCTGCTACTACAGTGTATGTTTTTTACATCATCTAATTGCATGGTAGATAATTCGTGACTTATGAGGCAGACAAAATGCCATTGCTCCTCACACTAGAAGACGGAGCCATCCCGACAAGACACAATATAACATACCTTCATGTAAGCATCACGAGGGGTGCAATATACAGACCACCTTGTATTATGAACTATTGTACTGTATAGTGCATGTAAGAGGACACTTGAAGTTGTATCCTAGTGGGGTCGAGAGGCTCCCTAACACCTCTAACTTTGTTAATTATCTTCCATATTACACTCCTATATTTCTTTTTGGGCTAAAGGTTATTTACTTCTTGGTAATGAAGTAGAAAGATATGTACCACTACAGGAGAATATTCAGGTGCAATATCTCAACACAGTAAAGTAAGGAAATGTTAGGAAGCGCCCTTCATTGACTAAAATAAAGCTCTTAAACTAATCTACAGTTGCAAACATTACAAAAGACTTCAGCAAATAACTTATCTTACTAGTGTATACCTTTTGCATGTTTATTCATCCTCTTACCCTTCCATCAAACAGAAACTTTACTTATGTCAGCAAGAAAGGAAGACAGAACAGAGAGGGGGTTAGGAAGACGGACTGAAAACAGGGTAGATGGTTTCAAGTTACTTGGTTATCTAGAAATGACATGGGGAGAGTAGGAGTTGGAGAGGGTGTGTGGGTTATGATAAGGGAAATCAACATTACTGCAAACACAGCCATTTTCATATTACCCCCCTTTGAGGTGCAGAGGTCCAAACTAGGCTACTGTAGTTCATAATATTACAACTAGAGATCAGATCAACCTACATCACTTAATGTATGTAACTGAATTCCCTCTGGACACCTCTGTGAATCGACAGGCCGTCATACTGACTGGTGCCTTCTAACCAATAACCAAACATAACAGAACATAACTTACTAAAAAAAAGGATCTTGAGGTCTACATGCCAATGTTATAAAAAAATATGCATGTCAGAAGTTTATTTTGTGTGTAGAAGTAAAAACAGAAAAGCAAGGGTAAAGAAAAGCTTCTTGTTAACAAAGGAAAAGAGTTAAATTTAAGTAGAAGTCTCTTCTTGTTAGAACCACTGGTGGAAGAAAGAAACTGTGACTGGAATATGATTACACCACATATGAGACATAGGTCTTGCATTTCTGCAGCAGGAACAACATGTATTTTATAGGATTGGTCCCACTGGGTAAAAGTAAGCCAAAAAAAATATTTTGCAGAACCAGGTCTGATCTGCATAAGGACTTTGCCCGTCTGGCTGAAGCAGGCATCTCACTGACTGGCTCCTGGAAGCTTAAGAGGCAACAATCCCTCATCAGTGTCTGGTGGGACAACACTGTGGTTACTGCGTAGCGACGTGGTGGTGGGTGGACGGCTGGGCAGGCTGATGCTGCTCTCAGGGCTGGCTATTCTTCTGCTGCTGCATTTGCTGCCTCTCCCAGTCACACTTGAGGGTCTACTACACTTGTTCACTGATCCATTGCCCAGTGATGCCACTTCACCTGTGTTGCCAGTTTCCTCTGACTCTGGCAAAGCGTATGCCTGTGCTCTGGGAGAAGGTTCTTGTGCTTTGGGAGAGGACTTGGGTGGTGAGGGCTGGACCAATGGGGGGGTGGCACTCCTCAATGTGAACACTGTTGTGCCCACAGGTGTTTTTCTCCCCCCTGGGGTGACTCTCCGTCCTGCTGAAGTGGCTCTACCTCCTGCTGAAGTGGATCTCCCCACTGCTGAGGAGGCTCTGCTGCCTGGAGGTGTGGCTGAGCCCTTAGCTGTAGCAGATGAAGGTTTGGCTCTGCCTGGTTGGCTTCCTGCTGGGGTGATCATCCTGCAGGAGCGAGACAGGGAGTGTTCAGAGTCCAGCTGGGAATAGTCTGATGAACAAGCTGCCAATATCTTTAGTTCACTACATTCTTCTAAACAGTTCTTAGGCTTCACTAAATGTCACTAACAGCAGCAGGTTCAGTATCCTTATATAGTATGCAACACTTGCTTTTCCTCCTGGTTCAATTGCAGATGCACCTCATAAACTAAGTACTGTACATTAATCATCCCTTCACTACAGTATAATAATCCAGCTTCCACGCACTTCCTTGCTGTTGATGTCACGGACTTTGGAGATGCATGCCAGTGGTGGTGAGGCAGGCGGTGGCGTGAGACTGCCTATCATATCTGGGTGCTATCATGAATAAAAGTTCGTCTACAATCCTCTGCCAGCATTGTATCCTGCCTTCCTTTTTTTTTTCCTTAAAATGAACAAAGGAAGGAAAAACAATACACCAAATTACAGGTGTCCTCCATTCATAAAAAAGCTGTAACATTTGGCCTTGAAATGCTGTAATATAATAATTCTCATTCTTCCCCAAATATCAGGGAGTATCCTTCCTTCTCATAATTTTCTTGCTGTGCTTCATGTTGCTATCACATAAAAGATTTCATGCAACACTTTCCATCATCACAGTCAGGCGAGGCAGTGTAGGCGAACTTTTAATCCTGATAGTATGGTACACAGAGGCATTTTGAAATTGCCTCTTCCCAGTTCCAGTTTTCAGGGTCTTAAAGCTGTTCTTATATACATGCTCCTTGTGTTTAGGTACATAGAAAGCTGTTACTACTTTTAAGAATATTTATAAAGATGGCAGGCATATCAAAGGAGTGTAAATGCTATATGAATTAAACCGGATATTTTTCTTAACAAATTCTTGGATAAGTTTTAAATACAAAATATACAAAATAGGTAACACAATCTTTAGGTACAAATGTGTATAACTTTTTTTTGCTGATTTTATGGATTTTATCAATAGTCAGCCAATTTCTCCATCAACACGATTTTTTTTTGTATATAAACACCAAAGAGAAATATTCCATGGCTTTATATAATATGTCTGCCATCTCTCTCCGTTGCATGCTTGTTTAATTAAGGCTACAAGAACACATAAGATTAAATACACTGCTTCTGGTTTAAGGCTAAGCATGGTAGTCTGCTATGCTATATATCCACATGCTCAGTTAAGTTTAGCAAGATGGACACAAAGAAATTTTTAAGACTAAGAAAATATCAGCCGCCCTCTCTGTTTACAGGCTCACTTAACCCCTTCAGCATGAGGGCATTGTGTTTTATTCAGGTTTATAGATTAATTTAGCTTAGAATGACGTCTCAGGGTGAAGGGATTAAGGTAGGAGAGACTAAGAAACTGTTTGGTATTTATCGGAATTTCACTGTACAGCACATCAAGAAGCTGCTAATTCTGCATGCTTGTCTATGGCTATTAGGACAAAACAGCCATGACGGACACATAAAGCGATCGTAGCTTGAGAGAGGAACTAGCTAATGTGAGGGGACTATCTCTATACCTTCTCCAGGATTACCCTCAGTGGGGCTACCTGGCTGGGGGCTACTACCTAGGGCTACTGGTGGAGGGTTGAACGAACTGAGGTGGCCCCAGCACTTCGCCCAGCCCCTTCGGAAGGACTGACAAATACCCTGGAATGGTTTGCAAGGGAAGGAAGAGTGACTGTGAGGGTGAGGGTTACTGTGCTAGAACTTTATGGGTGATGGTAGCGAGTGTGGTAGTTATGGTCATGGTATAGGAGGAGAAGTTAGAAGGTGGCAGTGAATGTGGTAGTCATGGTGATGATAAAGAAGGACAAGGTGATGGTGATGAGAGTGATGGTGACAGTGAAAGATGAATGGCTGGAGCGAAGATGGTGTTGGCGGTGATGGTGATGGAGTTGTAGGGGAAGAAAGGATGATGGTGTGATGTGAGTTAGAGTTATGGTTGTAAATTTTAAAGGATGATTTGATGAATGTGGTGGCAGCAATATACAACGGGGAAGAGGAGAAGAAAGGGAGCAGAGTTAGAAGGAGATCATAAAGCTTTAAAGGTATTGGCACAAAGATCCTGACGGTGAAAGACTATTACCATAAATGTGACTGTATTTACAATGATGATGGAGGTGAATGTGATGGTGGCAGTAGTAGTGGGGAAAGTGAGGGAGAAAGTGTGGAAGAAAGTGAGGGAGAAAGTGTGGAAGAAAGTGAGGAAGGAAGTGCAGAAGAAAGTGAGGAGGAAAGTGAGGGAGAAAGCGAAGAGGAAAAAGAGGGAGAAAGTGAGGAAGAAAGTGAAGAAGAAAGTGAGGGAGGAAGAATGTGAGGAAGAAATTGAGGAAGAAAGTGAGGGAGAAAGCGAGGAAGAAAGTTAGGGAGAAAGTGAGGAGGAATGTGAGGGAGAAAGTGAGAAGAAAGTGAGGAAGAAAGTGAGGGAGAAAGTGAGAGAGAAGGTGATGTGCTGGTGGTTTTACTGTAATGGCCCCAGGCTCATCTGAAATTTGAATCCAGTGGTCTGCATTGAGCTGCCCATCCGTAGTTCCCCATTCTCACTTCAGGGGACAGAGAAATAGCTGAGGAACACTGTATAACCCGGCAATTAAGCTTACACACGCTATATCAAGGGTGGGGAACCATAATGTGCGGGTTCCTGGTCTTTGGTTCCTTCTTCCTTGCATAAAAAAAGAAAAAACAGAAAATTCAAGCCATGTTTTACGGCTGATTCACAGGCGAGAGACACCACGTTCTGTCCCTGAAGAAGTGACCTGAGTCTGTATTCTTGTCAGGTAAGAAGCTCCCTAACACCTCTTCCTTAGTGACTTATTTTTAGATATGCCTGGTTAATATCCCTTTTTATGCTATTTATGTAAAGTGAGGTGATATTAGAAGGATTTACATAACACAAAGGACAGTAAGGTGTACTAAGCAAAATAAACTGCTTGGGAAAAGGTTTTAGGGCTCTTAACCAACGAAAATACACACCCTGTCCCCATCCAGCTCTACGCATATGGGAATACGTGAGAGAGGCGTTTGAAGCATAGGGTGGGAAGTGCATATGCAAGAGTGTCCCCCTGGAGTGGCTCTGCTATTTTTCTTTTTTTATTTTGTGTGTGTGTGTGTGTGTGTGTGTGTGTGTGTGTGTGTGTGTGTGTGTGTGTGAGAGAACTGGTATACATCATCAAGGAAACCTCAATGAATGCAAAAAAAAAAAAGAGAAAAAAAGAAAAGAAAATGAAACTACCGTACTGTACACATAAAGACACACCCCTGTACCTACATCCACCTGCATGCTTAATCACAGTTGGCAGTGAACCTTTATCAAACTGATTAATACAAATATGCATGAAACTCAAGATGTTCCAGGTGATGGTGATGGTGGTGGGGATGGTGAAAAAGAAGAAGAAGAAGGTGAAAGTGATGGTGATGGTGCTGGAGGTGATGAAAATGAACAGGCAGAAGGTGAATGATGAGATGATGGTGATGGTGGTGGGGGTGGGATGAAGAAGAACAAGGATGAGAAGAAAATGGTGAAAGCAGACATGACAGTGTTAATGGTGGTAATGGCAGTGAAGGTGGTGAAGGTGACAGTGATAGTGAGGATGTAAGATGAAGGTGAGGATAACCCTAAACGATGTCAGGTATCTCAATATTTCGTTTGAGATGAAAGGGATATGGTTAATGAGAGGGAGTGAATATGACAGTCACCAAATCCCCTCAAACATGTTACCAAGGCAGGAAGGAAAGGGTGAAGTTGGGGATGAAGGTGACAGTGGTGGTGGGGGTGGGTGAGACAGGGTGAGGGTGGTAGTGGGTGACACAGAATGAGGGTGTGGGTGAGGGTGGTAGTGGGTGACATTGAATGAGGGTGTGGGTGAGGGTGGTAGTGGGTGACATTGAATGAGGGTGTGGGTGAGGGTGGTAGTGGGTGACATTGAATGAGGGTGTGGGTGAGGGTGGTAGTGGGTGACACAGAATGAGGGTGTGGGTGAGGGTGGTAGTGGGTGACACAGAATGAGGGTGTGGGTGAGGGTGGTGGTGGGTGACATAGAATGAGGGTGTGGGTGAGGGTGGTAGTGGGTGATACAGAATGAGGGTGTGGGTGTGGGTGAGTGTGGTGGGTGACAAAGGGTGAGGGTGGGGTTAGTGATGCTACAAGTGATGATGATGGTGAGGGCAGTGTTTATTTAAGTGTTTTATAAGCACCTCTGGGGTCTGCCAACAAACAGGTTAAAGATTTTTAGAAACATACACATACCTCCCTTCATCAATAACTGGAGAGGGAGGGACAGGTGATATACAGAAGCCTATAGACACCTAATCTGAACTCTGATCTCCCTATATAAACAATGAGGAGCTGATCTAAATACATGAACGATGAACAATCTACCTGAACTGTGAACATAAACCCTGGTACCTATGAACACAAATAAATCTGAACAACAAACACTTGACTTGAATCCTAAAGTTAGAATCCGATCCTAAGTTCCAATTCTCAGTACTAACTAACTTGAACACCTATCTGAAACCTTGAAAATATTAATCATGAATACCTGAGTGCTGAAAAACTATCTATCTATCTACCATATCTACTGCCATACGCCTTAATCCTGTAAGGGGTGGCCACAAACAAACAGCCTCCATGTTGTCCTGTCCCCCTGCCATTTCACTGCCCTTCTCCCAGCTCACACACCCCTCTCTCATATACCTCTCCACTCCATCCCTCCACCTCATCCTTGGCCTTCTCCTCCCTCTCCCCCACTCCACCTCACTCACATACACGCTCCTCATCAGTCTCTCACTCTCCATCCTCTCTACATGGCCAAACCACCTCAATGTGTGCAGAAAAACTAACTTAAATTCTCAACACCCAATATCAACGCTGAACATCTATCCAAGCACTGATAACAAATCTGGCTGCTGGAGTGAAGGAACGACTAAGGCATGAGGAGACGCAAATTTACAAAATATATATTGGGGGGGTGAAAATGTGCCCATTCTTTATAATCATTATCGTCACTATCATCATCATCATCATCATCGTCAACATCATCATCATCACTATCATTTTTCATTCTTATAACAAGGAATGTAGGGGAAAAAAACTGCTGAAGAAAGTAGAATACCCAGTGAAAAGGGTTATACATTTATTCATTCATTCATCATTTGACCTTTTTAGATTTTCAGCTCTATCCAACAAGCTATTCTGTCTAGGCAAAGTGTTGCATCATAAAGTTACTGTCATCCTTATAGTATCTTAGAGTTGAGCAGTCTGCTTAAATGTCGTTATAAAAGGGATGCAACTGTTGTCATGTCCATAATACTTCACCAATCGCTATTATATTTTGTCATTTCTTGTCAATTCTTTTGGTTCTGCAAAGTTCATACCTTACTTTCTTACAGATTCACTTCCTGGATCAAGACATGTTCTTCTCATCTTTACACATGCACCTACATTCAACACTGCTTACATATATCTTATTCACCATTCTCATCACATCCATCCTCTCTGGCAGTATCAGTAATAATGCTAGGCTCATCTGGACATGAACCCAGTGGACTGCAGGCTGAACTTGCCCTTGTGCAGTCCACCATCCCCCAAATTCAAGGGATACAGAAGGAGTTGAGGGACATTTGTATAATCAGGCAGCGGGGCAGCCTAGTTATATCAGAGCCATTACAGGGTGACATCCCCCTCCGCCATCATCCCTCCCCTCTACACAGTATATGACCAGGAAATCTACAGTATGCACACACACTCTTCTAACCTTTAATTAACAGATCTATGCTCCATGTCATCATTTACTAAAAAAAGAAAAAAATCTGTGCAGACAAGCCTAACATTCTCAACAGATTCATTCCACTGATACTGTTTTCATATACATACCATGCCAATGTCAGAGACTCATACAACAATGTGAGTAGTAACAGATCCTTATACATACTCTTCTTGCAACATCTGTATTAAATATTCTAGTCTGTATTCAGAAATTCAAATTTGCTGATCACTCTTCTTCCCTGGACTACTCTACTCCCACTTCCTTTACACACTCTCCATTCTTATATATCACTGCACTCAGATCCTTTCTTTTCATAATTAAAGTGATTCTCCACAAGACAGTTATTTATGACATTTTTCTTTATTTTAGAAGAATAAAGATCTACTCACAAGAAATGTATCTGCAGAATAAGAGTGATACATGACAAAAATTTCTGTCATTCATTAATATTGGTACAAAGGAAAGTAAGTACACAAGAGAAGGATTTTAAGAGACGAAATACTCAGCAGCAATGCAAACATGAGATGATGATCACATACTGAAGTTAAGTTATAAATTCAAAGCACTGAACTGTCTGACATTCCTTGGGTATGTGATGTTTATTGGTTTAACTCTTTGTGTCTAACCAACTCTGGAATAATCTGGCTTAAGTTATAGTAGTCTCAAACCTAGTTCATCGCGGTCAAACTTACCCTGACACAATCTAACTGCATGCTGGTTACCATATCGTACACTACCTAAGTATAACCTGGCATGTTTTAACCAGTCTTAGCCTACATAAACACTACCATATCTCTTCCTACCCTGGATAACCTAAACTTGTCCTGCCCTAAGATACAACTCAACCTACATAAACGACACATAAACCATCATAACCTACACAGCAAATTATGAAAAGAGCAATAAATTTACCCTCTCCTAATGCAACCCAACAAGTACTGTATAAAGTAAACAAGAATGCACAACCTTCTCTGGCCCTTTCCAGCTGATGATGTCTTTTACTTTATTCTTGCTCTCAACAGACAATTTTATGTAACTCTGAGGACCTCTAGCAGTGAAGAGGTTAATTGGAGTTTTAACTTCTTTTTTTTTAATGCAAGGAAAGAACCAGAGGCCAGGTGCCAGCAAGATTCTTCCCTCCAAGAAAAAACAAAAATATAACAGAGAGCCAGTTTGAAAAGTCTCTCATTTGCTGAATAACAACACAGCAAGAATATAATTACAAAATGAGATCCTTGGCCCGAAGTGGTTAATCTCTCATACACAAAATAACTACACCTGCATAACCTTACCTTGCTGAGGATGCTGACCCATTCTTCGGGCTGATGCGAGACCGGGCACTGATGCTGAGGATCTCGCTGCGCTTGTAGGTCAGCTCTGTTCCACAACACAGGCGGTTCATTTTGCTACGGAACTGTGGAGGAGGGGTTTAGACGTGGAGGTGATGATGGGGTAATTGTAGAGTAAGTTTTTGACGGGAAAAGAGGGCCAGTATCATCAAAAGTATATCAAAATTACCATGAATAAGGGGAAAAAGCTGTCAGGGAAAAACTGTTAGAAGTGGTTCATCTCTTAATGCCTTTCTCTGTCACCTTGTTATACTGTCACAAGCTGTTTGATGCATTTTTTATCTGCCTATCTATCTATTGCCAGAAGCCTTAATCCCGTAAGCAGCCACAAACAAATTGTCTCCATGTCGCCCTGTCCCCCTCTGTTTCACTGCTCTGCTTGCAGCTCACATCCCCCTCTCTCATATACCACTCCACTCCATCCCTCCATCTCATCCTTGGCCTCCCCCTCCATCTACCCCCCTCCACCTCACTCACATACACTCTCCTTGTCGGTCTCTCACTCTCCATCCTCTCCACATGGCCAAACCACCTCAATGTGTTCCTCATAACACTTCCTATCACATCCACATCCACACCACAACAAAGAGTATAATTCCCTCTCCCTTGCTCAACATACAGTATCATCAAAGCTTGTTCTGGCGCCGACGATGGTGATGGCAAGGAAGAGGGTGGCCACACAGAAGACCATGTAGGTGGCCTCATAGTGCAGCTGATATGCTGCCACACCCACACCCCACGCCACACCAAGCTCCACCACCAGCGCCACACCCACCCACCGCAACTTCCGACTGTCACTGAAAACATAAAGGAGAGTTCCTGTGCTACTGCATGTTCTGGCATGAATACACACCTAACCTTCATCAATATGAATATATGTATGATAAAATAGTAACAGGTGTTGGGACTTTACACACACACACACACACACACACACACACACACACACACACACACACACACACGTGGGCACTGAGTCTAACTCAATTCTGTAAATATAACTACAGTAGGTAACCCAAGAAACCAGTAACAAAATGAGGGAGCACAGTGTTGGACCAAATAAAACATAAACACCGAGAGAAAAACACCGAGAGACATAAAACACCGAGAGACAGAAAACACCGAGAGACAGAAAACACCAAGAGACAGAAAAGCAGAGCATCCAGCCGTACCTTTGTCGGCCGCGAAGGTTGACATCAATCAGCTCCGGGGACTGTTCTTTTCTGCAGACGGTGCTGAGAAGGAGCCCGAGGGATGCAACAAACAGTATACCTATGGGAATCACCTCAATGTACACCACTGCACCAAGGGGATTCAACCAGCAGCTGTGGAAGAGAGATTAGGAGTAAGACTGGGAGTGAGGGAGAAGGGAGAGAAGAGAGAAAAGGGAGAGAGGAGAGAAAAGGGAGAGAGGAGAGAAAAGGGAGAGAGGAGAGAAGAGGAAGAGAAGGGTAAAAGGAGACAGAGGTGACAAGAGTATGACAATAAGGGAGAGGACGTGATGGATGGATGGATGGATGGATGGATGGTTGGAAGGATGGATGAATGAAGAGATGGATGCATGGATGGATAGATAGATAGATAGACAGATGGATGGATGGATGGATGGATGGATGGATAGATAGATAGATAGATAGACAGATGGATGGATGGATGGATGGATGGATGGATGGATGGATAGATAGATGGATAGATAGATAGACAGATGGATGGATGGATGGATGGATGGATGATAAATTTTCAAGCCAAAACACTTACTTGTGGGCTGTGATGTCTGGGTAGCTGCCGTAAAGAAGCCCCGCAGACACCGCCACTATCAACACTGGTACTCCTATTGCAAATCCCACCAGCACCCAGTTTGATTTCTGTCGGATGGAGAGGCAGGTGATGTGGCAGTGAGGTGTGGGAGCCATGGAATGTAAGTAGTAGTAGTAGTAGTAGTAGTAGTAGTAGTAGTAGTAATAGTAGTAGCAGCAGTAGTGGTGGTGGTGGTGGTAGTTATAGTGGCAGCAGTATTATTATTATTAGTAGTAGTAGTAGATAGGTGACTAACACTGTCCTGGGAGGTACTACCATGAGAGTGACATGTGGCTGCAAAAATCGTACCTAGCCACACAATCATCACTCTATTTATCTATCTATTGCCAGATGCCTTAATCCCGTAATGGGTGGCCACAAACAAATTGCCTCGATGTCGTCCTGTTCCCCGCCATTTCACTGCCCTGCTCCCAACTCACACCCCCCTCTCTCATATACCTCTCCACTCCATCCCTCCATCTCATCCTCGGCCTCCCCCTCCCTCTCCTCCCCTCCAAGTCTCTCACATCATCACCTTAGGTAGCAAATTTTCAGTCACAAGTGGAGTCCCTCAGTGATCCTTCTTCTGAGTGACCGTTCGTAGAGTCAAAGCCAAAGCTAAGACTCACATTCTTATCTTTTTCTATCTATCTATCTATCTATTGCCAGATGCCTCAATCCCGTTTGGGGTGGCCACAAACAAATCGCCTCCAAGTCGCCCTGTCCCCCGCCATTTCACTGCCCTGCTCCCAACTCACACCCCCCTCTCTCATAAACCTCTCCACTCCATCCCTCCATCTCATCCTCGGCCTCCCCCTCCCTCTTCCCCCCTCCACCTCACACATTTTACACATTATAAATTTCTCTTCTCCCAGCAACTTCCAGGAACTGTTGGGAAGTAATTAGCTGGTTTTGGCACTTGGTATATGAGAGAGCAGGGTGTGAGCCGGGAGCAGGGCAATGAAAAAATGGCGGGGGACAGGGTGACATGGAGGCGATTTGTTTGTGGACACCCCTTACGGGATTAAGGTGTCTGGCAATAGATAGATAGATAGACAGATACTCGGTTTAGCTTCCAGTCCATATGAAACATCAGCTGTACCATGGCCAACCCCAGAAAGGCCATATTTTCGTATCAAATGGGAGGAGGTTAGGAAGAGACATCAAGTAGTAAGGGTGTTAAGGACTATGTCTGGCAATTTCTGTGTAAAAAGTCTCTCCAAAGTTTAATAATAATAATTTGGAGATGGCAAGAATAAGTTACAAAATGTCACTGAATCAAATGGGATTATCATGTCTCAAAAAAATTAAGTTTCATTAATATGGAGTTTTCTTGGCATTATGGATGGTAAATGATGTTATAGTTCTTGCAGCATATGCGCTAAGCAGAAAACTGGGGAAAGAGAGAGGAGAGGAGAGGAGAGGAGAGGAAAGGAACAGAAAGGGAAAGAGTAAAGAGAAGAGTCAAAACCTGATAGATATCTGCCTGGAATGCAAAAAGATAAGGAGAGGAGAGGAGAGAAGAGGAGAGGATAGGAGAGGAGAAGGCAGGAGAGGAGAGGAGAGGAGAAGAGAGGAGAGGAAAAGAGAGCAAAGTCAAAACACAGCACACCCCTACCTGAAATGGACTCTTGATATTCACAACGAGGAGATGGGCGATGGTGAGGGCTTCCAACATGAGGAACATAAAGGCACACAGGAACAGCAAGTGGAGAAACACCGCCACGATGATACAACGCGTCTGTGACAGAGAGGAAGTCGGAAAAAATACAAATGCAAATGACTCAGAAAAATCCAAAGTTGGGTTTTTGAGTAAGAAAATCAGAATGTGGAAAAAATACTATGAGCATAAGTTAGAACACCCCAGCTAGAAAATCCAGTTAGAAAATTGGTTGGGGTATTCTAGTTAGAAAATCAGAATGTCCCTGCTTACTATCTTTTAAAAAAACTGAGTTAGGGCATCAGTATAACACCCTCGTTCAAAGATCCAAGTTAGTACATAAAAGTTAGAGCTAAATAAACTGAACATGGGATGTAATTCTGTTCAATAAAGTACAGTTTAGTGACTGAATATTCTGAACTGATGTGACAAGTGTGTGTTTTGTGTATAATTGTGTTTTACAGTGTTGGGTGGTGTATTGTGTATTGTGGTGTTGGGCTTTGAATTGTGTACTGTAGTGCTGGATGGTGTATTGTGTATTGTGTTGGTGGGTGTTGAGAGATGGTGTTTTCAAGCCTTCATAAAGATAAATAAATAAACAAATAATCGTATGCACTGACCAAAGAATACCTACACAAGTTCACCAAAATATCTCACTCCTATACCACAAAGCACAGAAAAAGCCTAATATGTATAACAGTAGAAATTCAACATGTAAATAAAAGAATAACAACAAAAGGAGCCATTTCCACACCTCATTTGTATCGTTGACAAAGGCAGGATGACCCAAAAGCAAGACGAAGTAGGCAGTCATGAGGGAGGCCAGGAATCCGAGCTGAGCGATGCAGTCTTGGTAGAACATCCTAGGGAAAAAAATGAGAGGTTAGTTATGAATGGTAGGATGGATGGAAGAGTAGTGCATCCTGGGAATAGATAGGAGAGACTAGAAGTGGATGGTAGGATGGACAGAAGAGTAGAACATCCTAGGGAAAAAAATGAGAGGTTAGTGGTGGATAGAAGGATGGATGAAAGAGTAGTACACCCTGGGAATAGATATGAGAGATTAGAGGTGGATGGCAGGGTGGATGAAAGAGTGGGTTTAGGATGTGAAAATTTAATAATGATGAAGAATGGATGAAAGAGTAGGTTTGGAAAAGGAGCATAATTGTGGTGCATGGTAGGATGGATGAAAGTGGATTAGGATGTGTAACTTAATGGCAATACAATGGATGAAAGAAGAGATTAGGATGATGAACTTAAAACTGGGGAATGAGGATGGTGCTGTGGATGGATGGAGGGACAGATAGATGATACAGACATGGATAGATGGATGGATAGATAGATGATGCAGATGAGGACAGATGGATGGATAGATAGATGATGCAGATGTGGATGGATGGATAGATGAAAGCAGGTGGCAGAGCTGATGGAAGAGTTATGGGGCTAAAATGACCAAGAAAACACAAACAGAAAACAAAACAATGCTGTGAGGAGTGCAGAGGCGAGAGTAACACCCACCCAGTAGCAAAGAAGAGCAGCATGGTGGTTATACACGCGGCCACCAGGATGGAGTTGCACACGACTTGTAACATGCTGTACTGACCCACCGCTGACCAACCCAACATCAGCTGCAAGAAGAGGTGAAGGAGTGAGAAGCAGAGGAATATAGTAGTAGTATCAGTATTTGTAGTCCCAGTTCCATCTGAATGTGAATCTGATGGACTGTAAGCTGAAACTGTCCCTGTCCCGCAGTTCACCATCCTCCTTTGGTGGGACACAGAGAATTGTGAGACGTTTGTATAACCAGGCAGCTCCACCACCCAGCCACCACATGAAGGCTTCCCCCCCAGCACTGTAATATTAATAAACAATACCCCACCTCATTCACCATCACATACGTTTACAAAAATACTCCCTGGCATCACATGTGTCCACAGTAATATTCTTTCACATGTCCTCAAGGCTAGATCTTGCCCTGACTACTGCATCCTCCAATTATGTTGTCAAATTAATTCTTACTGTACTGTGTGTCTGTACATGCTTTCACCATCAATGAAACTGTACCCGACCAGCTGTAACTCTGCCATTTTTCATTTTAGCAGATGTTTTTATTACTGTATCCATTCATGTCTTATCTAGAGGGTGGCTGCAACTTAGGTTTTTTTATCTCTTGAGTGTCCTTATTCAAAGATGACTCTCAGTATCTTGTTATGGCTGGTTCTCCACAGACTGTAAATATTCCACAGCATCCAAATTATCCCTCAAACACGGCTCATCCATTAAATTATTCTTCCTATCAGCTGCTACACTCAGATAGCTGTTTTGTATTAAGTTCTTTTCCCTGTGTAAAAGTGTCCCTCTCCAGTAGCCTTCAATCTATTTTCTATACACTAGTTATGAATGTGTTAACAGCTAGCTAACTACTGCAACACAACCACAGCATAACTACACCACAACAATACTGCGAGACTCTACTACACCTCCACCACACCCACACCACACCACCACCACCACCACTATCATCACTACCACACCACCACCACCCCACCACCACAACTCACCCTGGCTGATGTGCTGGCTGCTGTTGCATTGGTGGTGGAGACTTCAACTTGCTCTGATGTGGTAATGAAGCCTTTGGCCACCTCAGCCATAAGCTCAAAGGAGTAGTCCGTGTTGGGGAGAAGATGTCGCACCGTCACTACCACACAACATATAAAAAAAAATTAATTAATTAAAAAATAAAAAAAGGCAGGAATAGCTAGTTTTTTTGTCATTACAGTACTGACTATTTTTCCCATCTAAACAGTAATTAAACTATGCTCCTGAAACAAGGAAAGAAAAGATACTTTACAGAGGAACCTTGATGTATGATCAACCATTATACAATCAATTACAGCAGGGGAAAAACGAAAAAAATTCAGGAATAGCTAATTTTTTTTGTAATTTCAGTACTGACCATTTTTCCCATCTAAACAATAAGTCAACTACGCCCCAAAAACAAGGAAAGAAAAGGTGCCTTACAGGGGAACCTTGCTGTATGATCGACCATTAAACAATTAACTATAGCAACTGGGCAACATGGAGGCAATCTGTTTATGGCCACCCCTTACAGGATTAAAGTCTGGCAATAGATACAGAGAAGTTGATAGAAGTAACCCACCTGGTGAACTCGTGATGGGTAGCCACTGCACGGCACGTTTGTATCTCTTCTCTGTGGTGCGCTGGTATGTTAGACTCATGCGGGCCTCCCAACCAAACTTATCCGCATCCCAGCTGAGGGTCACCCAGTCAGGCCCAGAGTCTACTTGTAGGTTGGTGAATGCTCCCTCCACTGTGGAAGTTAAATATATGGAGATGACAAACAACACCATCATCACCACATCATCATCATCATCATCCTGGCTTTTTTTAAAACACAAATACCATCATCCTCATCATTATCATCACTATTATCATTAGCATCCTGACTTTTATTTAACCACAAATATCAACACCATCCTCCTCCTCCTCATCATCATCATCATCATTATTATTGTTATCATTATCATCCTGACTTTTTTTTTTCCACAAATATCATCCTCATCCTCATCATCTTTTTCCTTATCCAAGTACATACAGTAAATGAAAATGGAATAACGTCATCATCATTATCATTAACTTTGTGTTGTAATGCCATTTCTGTCGATGTTATTTTTAGTTACTGCAAACTGAAACGCAACCAATATCAACCTGAACTGACCTGGCGCCTTAAAACTGCATGCAGCACGATGGGCATTACTACACTGCTCCACCTGCACCGCCCTGGCACTGCGCGACACCATCAGACACTCAGATGGCGCTGGTGTGGTGGCGGGGGCTGCTGTGGCGCTGGATTCACTGTCTAGTACCTCTGCGCCGCTCCCTGCCTGCAGGGCGGCGGTTCCGGTTGTCTCTGAAGTGGGAGAATATGAATCAAAGCTAATTTACCTTCACAATATTAGCTGAGTCAAGGCTAATTTACCTTTACAATATTAGCTGAGTCAAGGCTAATTTACCTTCACAATATTAGCTGAGTCAAGGCTAATTTACCTTCACAATATTAGCTGAGTCAAGGCTAATTTACCTTCACAATATTAGCTGAGTCAAGGCTAATTTACCTTCACAATATTAGCTGAGTCAAGGCTAATTTACCTTCACAATATTTTCATGCTTGGGTGCAGTGTTGGAGAGAGGCAGCTTCATATGGTGGCACTAAAATGAACAGGTGGTGGAGCTGCTTGGTTATACAAACATCCCTAAATTCCTTCCCTATCCCCCAAGATGAGGATGGTGGGCCACATAAGAAGGGCAAGTTCATTCTACAGTCCACTGGGATTAGGGGCTACTGCTATAGTCACGGCACACGACCCTGAGGTTGTCATTATCGTACCCTTGCAACCTACCATTCAAAAGTGTGTCCGATTTCGTATCATATTATCCACGAATCATACTATTATGCGCAAATATATTACACATGAATATTATTATACACAAACATATTATCCATGTATCACATGCACCTCATGTTATACACAAAATTGAACGCACTGTTGAGGGGAAGGTTGCCAGAGCACGATAATAACAACCTCAGAGTCGTGCGCTGCGACCATAGTAATACAGCTTTCCCATCAGCAGTTTACTGTTATCTAAAGAGTATCTGCCTATAGTCATACACCTTAATTTTCTTGCAACTCACACCACCCTCATTATACCTCTCCACCATATTTCTGGTGTTGGAGAGAGGAACCTTCTCATGGCAGCACCAATATCACTGCAGGAGGAGGTGAGCTACAGGAGAAGGGCAACATCAGTCTGCAGTCCACCAGGTTCATGTCTCAGCTGAACCTGGAGCCACAACTACTACCACTACTACTACTACTACTACTACCATGACTATACCTCCACATCTCTCCACCTCATTTTCAGTCTCCCTCTCGCCCCTCTCTGCTGGCACTGTGAAATCCAGACACACAAACCTGGAGCCTTGACCCTGCTGGAGTGCTGTGATACCCAGAGGTCATCCCTCAGCTCCGTGGCACTCTGCAGCAGGAGTGCCACTTCCTCGGGGTGCCTGATGACGGCCAGGGAGGCATCCTTAGCCCGGCAGCTCTCCGTGGCTCGACTCAGCGTGACTGGGGTGTCCGTGGCCACAAAACACAGCCCACCCACCTGACAGGCCTCGCAGTCGCAGGGGGGGTCTGTGGAGGCATGAAAAGTTAAAGTCCTTTTACCTTATCTTGGCTCAGAATTTTTCCCTTTTGCAGCTGATTTCATGTAGCTCAGAACTACATAATACTGTGGCTCTACATCCTTTCCATAGCACTTCTTCATGACTAGCATTTATTTTCTTGTGTTAATCTTTTGTTACCTGTCAGTATTTAAAACAGACGTTGCAATTTTTGGTCAGCTTAAAAGGAGTATAGCAACACAAGTGGATAATACAGCATATATATATATATATATATATATATATATATATATATTTTTTAATGCAAGGAAGAAGGAACCAAAGGCCAGGAGCCTGCAAACACCTCACTGCCAGTCGAGGTGATGGAAAGTTCCCTGGACCCTAATCTAACTCAACTTAACCTAACCTAACCCTCTGATGAAACTACCACTCTCACT
This sequence comes from Coenobita brevimanus, assembly GCF_032717465.1. Taxonomy (NCBI): domain Eukaryota; kingdom Metazoa; phylum Arthropoda; class Malacostraca; order Decapoda; family Coenobitidae; genus Coenobita; species Coenobita brevimanus. The sequence goes on from NC_136986.1 coordinate 43,732,360, forward strand.
GCCCCATACTCACATGCAAGGAAGGATACACTTTCATTCCTCATCTGCCCGCTCTTCTCCTTCAACGTGAGGCTGTAGTTGGTGCCCAGTTTCAGTCCACCCAGCTCCAGACCGGCTGCATCGATGGTCTCTCCGGATCTGATGGGTTTATCCGGCTGAGAGTGGTCTACGAGGGTCAGATCCACCTGGTCTTTCTCGCCAAATTCAGAGACCTGTGGTAGAAGTAAGCTGCCTGTACACACCATGGCCTCTATTCTTGTAGGGTAAGGAGGCTCCCTAACACATCTTCCTAAGAGATTTATTCTATCTATCTATCTATCTACCTATCTATCTACTGTACAGGTATAGCCAGACGTCCTAATCCCACAAAGGGTGGCCACAGACAAAACGCCTCCACATCGCTCTGTCACCCACCACTTGACTGCCCTCCCCCTGACTCACTCCCTGCTCCCTCATATACCTCTCCACTCCATCCCTCCACCTTATCCTCGGTCTCCCCCTCCCTCTCCCTCTCTCCACCTCACTCACATACACTCTCCTCATCAGTCTCTCACTCTCCATCCTCTCCAAATGTCCAAACCACCTCAGTGTGTTTCTCCTAATGCTTCCTATCACATTTATTCTGCTTCCTGGATTGGGCAGTGTGGAGAGCTGCCCTACAGTGACCAAGGCCAACGCACTGAAGCATATTAGAGACTTTATAAACGATACATAGCTACTTAACATCCTACTTAGCACTATTTATGCTGAGTTTGGCCATAGTAGAAGGATTTATATAAAAGAATAGGACAGAAAGGTGTAATAAGCAAAATAAATCGCTGAGGAAAAGGTGTTAGGTAGCATCCTTACCCAACTAGAATACAAGCCAATGAGCCTGCAGAAAAAACTGCATCACAAACATACAAAATACAGTACGATACCAAATTAACCTGAAAAAGACATGTAATCCTTCTCGTCTCAGCAGATGGTTAAATATATCAGATTGTGAAGGTTAAATTGACTAGTAAAAAACAATATGAAAAACAATACTCAATTCAGCCCCATAACAAAAGCTCATATATTTCATGCGACCACAACTATCTACCTATCTATCTATAGCCAAATGCCTTAATCCCATAAAAGGTGGCCACAAACAAATCACCTCCATGTCACCCTGTACCCTGCCATTTCACTGCCCTGCTCCCAGCTCACATCCCCCTCTCTCACTTACAGTACCTCTCCACTCCATCCCTCCATCTCATTCTCAGTCTTCCCCTCCCTCTAACCCACTCCACTTCACTCACATACACTCTCCTTATTAGTCCCTCACTCCCCATCCCTCCAACTCATTCTCAGTCTTCCCCTCCCTCTAACCCACTCCACTTCACTCACATACACTCTCACCATTAGTCCCTCACTCTCCATACTTTCCTCTCTACTCCATCCCTCCATCTCATCCTCGGTCTCCCCCTCCTTCTCCCCCCATCCACTTCACTCACATACACAAACCTATCTATATATCTATATACCTAGACTGCTTCCCCCAACATCAGGAAAGGGAGGTGGCCGAGACAGGACGACACACTCCCAATTTACTCATCTACTCAGACACATTCATTCGCATCTATTCATCCTCAGTTCTAACCTTCTGTGCCCACATAACCCACAGGTGGCCCGAACGCTTCACCTCTGCCAACAGCGGCTGCTCTGGAACTGAAAAAAAGTGGGGGTATGACTATCAGCATGTTTATTTATTAGAGTCATCATCACTAGAGTTGCGGCGCACGACTCTGAGGTTGTCATTATCGTACCCTGGCGCCATTCAAAAGTGTGTCTGATTTCGTATCATATACACGAATCATATTATTATGCACGAATATATTATACACGAATATTATTATACAAGAACATATTATGCACGAATCACATGCGTCTCACATTATACACGAAATCACACGCACTTTTGAATAATAGGTTGCCAGGGCACGATAATGACAACCTCAGAGTTGCGCGCAGTGACTACAGAGACAATTAATACAGTATTCATCATCATCATCATCATCAGTATCAGTGCACACAATCACCATTCATATCACGGCACTCAAAGTTCATCATCGTTAATACAGTATTCATCATATCCACTTCCTTCATCATTATCAATATTTATCATCATCATCTTCATCATCACAATTAATATTTATCATCATCATCATCATCAACAGTTATCACCATCAATTTTACTTCTTTGCTCTCCATCTCTCTTCTCTCCCTCTCACTCTTCCTTCCTTCCTTCCTCCCTCTATCATTTCTTCCTCTGTTACCCCTCTCTCTCTCTCTCTCTCTCAACCATCCCTTCCAGCAAACTCACAGGTGCGTACGAAGGTGGAGGCTGGCTTCCCTTCATACTTCATGGGGTGTATTGTCGCTGCCACTGTCACCTGGTACTCAGTAAACGTTTCCAGCTCACTCTGGTTGTGCGCCCTCGCTTCTGCCTCCTTCTGGATCACTTTGCACCTGGCGAAGTACAACAAAGGAGTCATGCATTTATGGACTGTGTTTGAAGTGACAATGGACTCTTCATAACATTAAAATAATGTTATGAAGAATCCAATGAACAAATGAATAATAATAATAATCATCTATCATCATCTTATCCAGTGTTACCCCTTGAGAAGCATAAGACTCCGGGGCTAGGCAAGCTGGTCCTGACATTTAAGATGTGAGTGACCAACCTCACTCGTCCCTGAGTGGCATTACGTGGGCAATAAACCCCAACCACCCTTTGGATATAAACCTACACTGGCTCAATCCAACTGGAGTGCCTTAATTACCCACTAAACCACCAGGTGCCATAATTTAGTTATATGGATACCACCCAGCATAGTAAATGGTTTCCTGGTGTACAGGAAACCATTTGGCTTGTCACTGATGTAGACTCACCTGTAGACAGAAGTAAAGACAGAAGAGGAAGGAGGGAAAAAAGGAAACAAGGGAGGAAAGGGCAGTCACCTGAGAGCAGCACTACATTGAGTGAATGAAAGACAGGAAAGAAGGAAAGAAGAGAGGAAAGGGCAGTCACCCGAGACCAGCACTACATCGAGTGAGTGGATGGTGAGTGCCCCCACCTATTATTATTATTATTATTATTATTATCATCATTACAGCATTATTATCACTCTCTCCAGCCCCTTCTTCTCTTCCCTTAGGACTTACGGTTCCGATGCCTCCCCTGGATCCGAGAGCAGGTTGCGGAGTTTCCTGAAGGGGCAGAAGGTGACGGTGAGGCTGGTGGGGGTCCAAAAATCATCAACGTACTGCCATGTCACGCCGGCTCCTGTCTGTGTGGCGGAGGCTCGGAAAAGGTTTTTTACTTCACCTACGAGGCCTGAGGGAGAGAGGGGAGTGAGAGGGAAAGGGAGAGAGGGGAGAATGAGAGATGGGAAGGGAGAGAGAGAAGAATGCACATGAGGGAGTGTGGTAAATGAGAGAGATGGGAAGGGAGAGGGAGAGAGAGGAGGAGGAGGAGAGAGATGAGAAGGGAAAGAGAGAGAGGAAAGAATATGAGGGAGCGCAGTAAATGAAAGAGATGGGAAGGAAGAGAGTGGAGAGTGAGAGAGATGGGAAGGAAGAGAGAGGAGAATGAGACGGGAAGAGAGAGAGGGGATTTGAGAAAGAGGGGAAGGGAGAGAGAGGAGAATGAGAGAGATGGGAAGGGAGAGAGAGGAGAATGAGAGAAACGGGAAGGGAGAGAGAGGAGGATGAGAGAAACAGGAAGGGAAAGGGAGGAGAATGAAAATGAGGGACAGAGAGGGAGAGAGAATACAGAAGGAAAGAGAAGGATGGAGAGGGAGGGAGATAAGAAGGGAGAGGAAGAAAAGAGAATGACATGTGGGGGAAGAAAGAGAAAGATAAGATTTTTAGTGCCCCTTCATGTCAACAAGCAGGTCACTCCATCTTGACTGCTGAGCTCTGACAAATGCTTAAGAGGGGATAATCGTACTAGTCATGAAGAAGTGCAGTGAAAGGATGTACAGATGCATCAGTGTCTTAAAGGTATTCTGATATTTACAAAGATCAATATTGGAATCTGATGACCGTCACAACAAAGTGTATTAAGCAGAACTGCAGTATTTTTATTTTCTGCCTTTAAGCTATGGAAAATAAGCTGCACAAGGATAAATATCTTTTTCAATTTACAGTGGAAAAACAATAATCACAAAGAAGTGCTACGGCAAGAGATTAAAGCGTTGTCCTATTCTTCTGCTGAACTGTGTGAAATACGGTGTAAAACGATGAAAATTTCTGCCAGGTTAAGGTGGACAAACTACAGCATACCAACCTTTGGGATGGTACTCGCAGACCGCTGGCAGTAGTGCGTCACACACCTCCCCCAGCCAAGTGAAGTTCCTGCCGTCCCAGGTGTTCTTGATGCAGCACGTGGCGCTGGTCAGCTGCGTGTTGTGGCTGGGCAGTTTGGAGTGATCCCACACTGACTTGTCACTCCACACAGACCCTGGTAAAGGGGACAGTGAAGGCAAAAACATAAGTGATTTGCAGCAGATGACATGTACAAACCTAACAAGGGTGGGCACCTATAGCTACACTGTCTACATCATAACACTTTCATTATTTATTCCCTCAGTATAAAAAGTCTCATAACCAATAAAGGCACATGGAAGCAGCAAGAACATATGAGGCATTGCTTGCACCAAAAACAACCATACATTTTCTATAGTTCTCAGAAAGACATGCAGTGACACTATCAACATTCTCACACAATCCTTGATGTTATTTCTACCCACCTGAAGGGTGAGATCTGCCTGGTTTGATACAAAAAATAAAAATTCAACATACTGACTCATCAAATTCACAGGCAACAAGAAATCAAGACAGTGGCATGCTCACCTGCTCGTCAGCAATGCCTCAAATGCTGTTTATATTAATTCATCGTTGGAGTGAGGCAGTTAAGAGTGAGACTAACCTGTATAGTTTGGACACAGGTTGAGTCCAAGCCAGTGTGATGTCAAAGTGGGTGTGGCAGTGAAGTCCTTGGTGAGTGCCTTCTCCAGCAGCTGTGCCTTGCTCTTGGTGGCCAGAGAGGTCAGAATCCCATGGCCCCTCTCACAGTTGGCACTCTGTTGCTTCCACCCTGCTCGGTTCTCAGTCACAGTGTGTACGATTATTTTGTTCTCTTCAATGCTGGAGAACTTGAGTGGCAAGGCTGTGGAAAAGAGAATAAAAGATTGGTTAGGATAAGTGAAGGGACAAGTTACTATCTATCTATCTATTGCCAGACGCCATAATCCCGTAAGGGGTGGTCATTTGACCGAGTTATTTGTTTTACGGGGAGGGGCACTAACCCTCCACCAACCCACTTGCTGACACTGAAAAATGGAAATGAGAACAAAAGGCTGGTTAGGATCAGTGAAGAGGACAATTTACTGAAAACACATTCAGAGTTAGGCTTCCAAGGTTTAAAAAAAGATTATTCTGTTTTCTTCAATGCTGGAAAATTTAAAAGGGAAAATAAAAGATAGGTTTAGAAAAAGTTAGGAGACAAGTTACTGAAAACACAAGCTCTGTGGTGTTGGAGTGGGGTGCCTTCATGTGGTGGTACCAGTATGATGGTGTGGTGAAGTGACTGAGTGCAGGGGAAATAGAAGGGTGGGAGAAAGGAATCAGAAACCACTCCATCCTTCCATAAGAACAGGGATGTAACTCCACCACAGAGCATTTATACTGTATTGTAGGCAGCCTTGTGGGTCCTGGGGTAAAGGGGAGAGGCCAGGATACAAGAGCCATCCTAATTCCTGATTCTTTTCATCAAAAGATATCAGTAAGACATGTTCTGGATTTTCCCACCTCATACATACAGGGCAAAGAAGTTGCTGAGAATAATTATAAATTCGGATGCTGAAACAAATACCAATATTTTAATGGAAACTAAAATTACAAAGTATTATTTCATGCCTCAGAATGTAACTGAACCTAATCAAAAATTTACTCAAACTCACAAAATGACAATTCAAAAACCAAATGAACACAAAAGCGGCCTCCACATACCGGTAAAAGCAGCAGCCTCTCCACACTGGCTGGACACCTGACCAAAGTAGCAGATGAGGCGCACCTGGTACTTGGTCTGGAAGCGGAGGAGGGGCATGTCCACTCGCAGGGATGTATTTTCTGATGTCCGATCCTCTGAGACATTGACAGTGGCTGTCCATTCCTCTGCTGGTTGTCAAGGAGAGAATGAAATGTGAGGATTAGTGCCCCTCCCTGTAAAACAATTAACTCTAAGCCCTTGGCCACCCCGTTTGGGATACATGGCGTCTGGCAATGAATGAATGAAAGATAACAGCAGTGACTGTACCTCTAATTATAATAACTGCCACTCAGGCTAAATTCCTAATGTTTCAACTTATTCATTTCTTTGTTCATTTGTTTATAAAGGCTCCAATGTGCTTGCATGTGTCAGCCTTGGTCACCTAATGATGGCTCTCCATGCTGCTTCGTCTCTAGCAGCCTCTCTCTTCAGTCCCTTATCCCTGAGGTCACACTCTATGACCTCATCCCAGGTCATTTTTGGTCTGCTTCTTGCAACTCTTCCCTCAATCAGATATACGGTATACTGTATAAATAAAAAGGGTGAAGGAAGGGGCTTAGCTTCAGAAGTAACAGAGAGAGGAAGAGATCACAGTACAAGAAAAAATTTAGTCCAACTCTACTGAACATTTTACCTTCATTGTATGTAACATTGACACTGTACATGAAGGCGGGGTAGGAGATGGGCAGTGAAGCTTCTGCAGTCTCATTGTCTCCTGTAGTTTGACTGGTCTCCTGGGGTGGACCAAGTACCCTAGCCGGCCTCCAGGCGACTTTAAGTGTGCCATTCCACAGTACATCGGCTGACAGGCTAACGTCGGCCAGGAAGGAGCCATATCCACTGGTGAGAGGGGACAGCTGTATGTCCTCCCAGGCAACTGTGAAGGGATACCAAAATACACGTGGGGTACAAGTCTGGCCTTTGGTTCCTTCTTTCTCGTATAAAATAATTTTAAAAAGTCAGTGTAAGTTAGGACATGGAGAGAAAAATTAAATACAGCAGTAGAGACATGGAGAGAAAAATTAAATACAATAGTAGGTACATGGAGAGAAAAATTAAATACAGTAGTAGGGACATGGAGGATTGATTTCGTTTTCGTTTTTTAAAGGCTCCAACATGCTTGCATGTGTCGGCCTTGGTCACCTAATGGCGGCTCTCCACGCTGTACGATCCATTGCAGCCTCCCTGTTCAGTCCCTTAACCCTAAGGTCACACTTAATGACCTCGTCCCATGTCTTTCTCGGTCTACCCCTCATAACCCCACCCCCAATATTAACACTTCTCACCTTCCTCACCCAAATATCATCCCCCATCCTCTCCACATGTTCAAACCATCTCAATCTACCTCTCCTCATCACAACACCAATACACTAGTATGGACATGGAGAGTAAAATTAAATTCAGTACTGTTATAGGGACATGGAGAGAAAAATTAAATACAGTAATAAGGGCATGGAGAGAAAAATTAAATACAGAAGTAAGGATGGAGAGAAAAAAAATACAACAGTAGGAACATGGAGAGAAAAATTATAGACAGTAGTAGGGTATGGAGAGAAAAAAAAATACAACAGTTGGGACATGGAGACAAAACTTAAATACAGTATTGCCAAAGTACTGCCGATCTCCATCATACATTTAAAAACAAATATATTCTTGTTTACAAAATTTTAAAACACTTATTTCTCTCATACAGCTGAGTATGACACAGAAAAATAATCAAATTGAGTAAGGCAGAGAAAAATAATCAAATCGAGTAAGGCAGAGAAAAATAATCAAATCGAATATGGCAGAGGTAGTAGGTGGTGGCGGCCATCATCCACTCACTTGATGTAGTGCTGCCTACTTCTTCCTTAGCCTTTATCATTCTTTTTCTGTGCCTGCCCTCCTCTCTTCCTATTTCTCCCATCTTTCCTGTCACTTCTTATTGCTTTTCTTTCCTTTACAGGTGGCTTTACATTGAGTGACAAGCCAAATGGTCAAATCAAGTAAGGCAAAGAAAAATAATCTAATCGAGTGAGGCAGAGAAAGATAATACGTGCTCCCTAAGTGTCAACAAGTGGGTTGGCGGAGGGTTAGTGCCCCTCTCTGTAAAATAACTCAAAGTCAAATGGCCACCCATTACGGGATTATTGAATCGAGTAAGGCAGAGAAAAATAATCAAACTGAGTAAGGCAGAGAAAAATAATCAAATCGAGTAAGGCAGACAAACAAAAATCAAATCTGCTTACTAATATGGAGGCTGAAGGTGAACTTGGTGAGGACGCTTGAATTATACTTAGGGCTGAACTTGACAACATAGGCTTTGCCCGATTCAACGCCACTCACTTCGGCTGTACGATCCTGTAAATGGAAGGGTATTAGGGCATCATCATCATCATCACCATCATCATCATCACAATCATTATCATCAACATCATTGCTGTCATCATCATCATCATCATCATCTTCATTATTATTAACAATGACATAATAATCACAGTCATCATTATCACCACCACCATCATTATCATCACCACCATCATCATCATCACAATCATTATCATCATCATCATCATCATCATCACAATCACCATCATCATCATCATCATCACCATAATCATCATTGTCATCATCATCATCACCATAATCATCATTGTCATCATCATCATCATCACCATAATCATCATTGTCATCATCATCATCATCATCACCACCATCTTCATTATTGTTAACATCATCATAATCGTCATCATCATCATATTTCTATTTCAAGCACTGCCAATGTGTGATAAAGGGAAATAAAGGAATAAAGCAAAGTAGAGTATGTGAAAATATTAATGCAGTTTTTGTAAAGAGGGTCACACATCCACTTCCTTACTTTTCAAACCTACAAAAATTCACGGCTTCACTGTACACTCAATCCCATACTCCTCATGTCCCAATACTGTAATGCAATACTGGTAAAATACATAAACATATTGAGTATTGGGTGATCTGAGTGTTTCATTAATAGAGAAAGTAGCCAGTGTGGTCTAGTGGGTTATGGTGCATATAAATGATCAATAAGTTCACCATTATATCCTACACAAGGGTAACTATACTCTTTTTGTCTTACCTTGGCTCTGATTTTCATTCTCTTGCATCTAGTTTCATCTGGATCAGTGGCTGAAAAAGGTAATCCTATGGCTCTACATCCTTCCCACAGCACTTCTTCATGATTATCATCATATTCCAGTATTAATTACATGCTACAACTCAGCATAGAAGATGGACAGATGGCAATGTTAGGCCAGAGTAAAAACAGCATAGTTATTGCCATGAAGGAATTTGATTTTAACAAGAAGGGGGTTAGAAGCAGTGTCTATTAAATCTTCCACTATGAAAGTCTTCTCTATCTATCTATCTATTTATAGCCTGATGCCGTACTCCTGCAAAGGGTGGCCACAGACAAAATGCCTCCAAGTCACTCTGTCACCCACCATTTGACTGCTCTCCCCCCAACTCACTCCCCCCTCTCTCAAATAGCTCTCAACTCCATCCTTCCACCTCATCCTTGGTCTCCCCCTCCCTCATATACCTCTCAACTCCATCCTTCCACCTCATCCTTGGTCTCCCCCTCCCTCATATACCTCTCAACTCCATCCTTCCACCTCATCCTTGGTCTCCCCCTCCCTCTCCATCCCTCCACTTCACCTACATACACCCTCTTAGTCAGTCTTTCATCCTCCATTCTCTCAAGGGGGCTAAATAAAACACAGGTACACAGTTAAATAGTGGAGGGAATAAAATAAAGATTACCTATACTGGATTTCCTTGCTGTTACTACATTCTGCATGACCATGACCCACCTTGCTAGTGAGGGTCTTCTGATCAACAGTGCCTCCTCCCGAGTCGATGAGGTGAAGATCGACATCCCGTGTGATCCATCCATTGGGGTCCACGTCCCACCAGAGTTCCACCTTACCCTCACCCACCACGGCTGCCTCAACCTCCCTCGGTCTACGGAATATTACTGCAGGAAGAAAGTATCACAATGCAGAGATGCAACTTGAATAACATCAGCTTGTGAATGACACTGTGTACACTACAAAATATAAATCAATATGTAAGATAAATAAATAAATGAAGAAAATACTGTAAATAAATAAATAAACTTGCTACCACTTATTTCAAACTCTTTTATCACAGCAACCTAATCTCCCCAACTAGAAGCATCTCTTCTATGATAAACATAACTGTCTTGCAGGAGCCAAAATAATAAAGTGGAGATTAAACATGCTTGAACTGAAGGCATAAACAGATACTGCTTCTAATTCATTCAGCCTGAGGAGTCTCTTAATGCCATGAATCTGTGTGATGTCTCTTTTAGTTTATTGTTGTTCCTACCAGATGATTTTATTCAACTTAGGCCAAGAAACCATTTACAACGCTGGGTGGTAACCATATAACCAAACCATACGTGCTCCTTACGTGTCAGCAAGTGGGTTGGTGGAGGGTTAGTGTCCCTCCTCGTAAAACAACTAACTCACAAGTCAAATGGCCACCCCTTACGGGATTATGGCGTCTGGCAGTAGATAGTAGATAGGAAAGGCCTCTTGTAGTAAAGGGTTTTGTTAGGAGTATACTGACCCATCCACTTCAAAGGGTCCATCCAAAGCCGAGTAAAATCATCAGATGGATGGAATACAATGAAAAACTTCCCCAGGCTCAGTGAGTTAAGCAGCAGCCATAAGGAAATACAATGGGATGTCCTCAAGCTAAAGGTGTTGATCATATAGGTACAGTATTTTACTTTCCTACATTCAGGGTTTATAAACAATGATTCCAACATTAAACTCACCTTTATCATTCTCAGGGCAGGTGTCTGAGGCGCAGATTGTCAGCACTGCATTTACGCTCACGGTGCCGCACTTTAGCTCCACCCCCTGATGTAAGCAGAAGAGCGACACTGTGTACCTGAGGATAAGATAAAATTTGTAAGGTTAAGTTTACATAGACCTTCTCTCTCTGTCTCTGTCTCTCTCTGGATCAACCCCTGAGGTACGGAGATGAGTGATACTGTATATCTGAGAACAAGGTAAAATTTGTATCATTAAACTTCATAGGCTCTCCCTCTCTCTTCCCAAATTTCATTCACTTGATGAGAGTATTCTTGCTGTCTCCAGATGATGCTTATTTGATTCAGGTTATGAGAGATTTTGAAATAGAGGATAAACACTGTATATATCCTAAATTAGCACCTTTGATCATAGGAAGCAGGAAATACGGATAGAGGGAGACAGTTCCAGAGCTGACTGGTTGCATAAACGAAGGACTGGAAGTAACGGTTAACTTCCCTTTAGGTGTACAATTGTCTACTGTTAGCCTGATTTAAAATGAAAAAGGCATTATCGGATTGAAGGGGTGAAAATGCAAATAATATCCTCAAACTATCTTTCTAACTATCTATTGCCAGTCATTGTAATCCTGTAAGGAGTGGCCACAAACAAATCGTCAACCGTGTATCTCTGTCTTCTGTCATTTGTCTGCCCTCCCTCCAACTCACACCTCCTCTGCATATACCTCTTCACTCCATCCCTCCATCTCATCCTTGGTCTCCCTTTCCTCAAGCTGAAGGGAGGGATGAAAATTAAATCTGTTTCAGCAGGATTTGGGCAATACCTGTGACCTTCATAAAGCATTAGAGTTTGTGATGGCTGTGTGGGGGAAGGAGAGAAGGGGAGGGGAGGAAAAGGATGGGTAGGAGAAGAATGGGGGAGGATGAGGAGGAAGGAAAGAAGGTTGGTGGAGGGAGGGAGGAGAAGGGGAAGAAAAGGGCAGGAAATGAAGAGTGGAGGAAGAGAAAGGGGAGGTGGAAGTAGGAAGGAAGGAAGATGGGAAGGAAGAAGAAAGGAAAGAGAGAAGCACAGTGAGAGGAGGAAAGATATGAACAGAGTACAAAGACAGGGAGAAAATGAAAGAGGGGGGAAGAAGAAGAAAGGACAGGGAAAAAGAAGGGGAAAGGAGGGGAAGGAAGAAAAGGAGGGGGGAGGGGTAAGGGAGAAATGGAAGAGGGAGGGGTAAGGGAGAAAAGGAAGGGGGAGGGGTAAGGGAGGAAAGGAAGGGGGAGGGGTAAGGGAGGAAAGGAAGGGGGAGGGGTAAGGGAGGAAAGGAAGGGGGAGGGGTAAGGGAGAAAAGGAAGGGGGTGAGGTAAGGGAGAAAAGGAAGGGGAAGGGGTAAGGGAGGTGAGTAGAGGGGAGGGATGGGATGTCAAGGAGCCGTATTTGTGGTACATCATTCAAATCTCCTCATCAATAACAGGATTACACGTCACAACACAGTCTACTGGCATGTGTGTGGTGGAATGTGCAGGACGGAGAGAATTTTTATACTTTATGTGAAGGATGGAGAGAATTTGTATTGTTTATGTGAAGAACGGAGAGAATTTTTATACTTTATGTGAAGGATGGAGAGAATTAGTATTGTTTATGTGAAGAACGGAGAGAATTTTTATACTTTATGTAAAGGACTGAGAGAATTTTTATACTTTATGTGAAGGACTGAGAGAATTTTTATACTTTATGTGAAGGACTGAGAGAATTTTTATACTTTAATTAGGTGTGTTTATGTATTTACGTGTGTATAAATAAAATATCTGGTGTATGGAATTTATTTCTGTCAGTACAGTAATTTGTTTTTTCTATGTTCATCATGCTATTGAAAAAAAAAAAGAAAAAAAAAAGCCTGTACATTGTTGATAAATAATGTACCGGTATTGTATATGTAGTTGTGAGCATATAGCCTACACGCACAAGTACATGCCTATATATATGAAAGTGTGCATGTCTATGTGCATTTACAGTTTTACACACACACATGTATGAATGTGTTTACGTGAATGAGGTCCAAATTCCTTCATAAACTACAGCATTACAAAACTTTTAAAACTATATTATACTTCCATTTGCAGCTATATTCATGTATGGGACCATACCAACATAATTCCAGACAAACGGATTATTGATCTTAAATCTTTCCCAGGGTTAAGAACATAAATCCTAACACAAAGATTACTGATCTTAAATCTTTCTCGCATGACATTAATTCATTTCACTTCCAAAAACTAAGTCATAAATCTGTCTCTGGATATTTATAGTGTTTGAATGCCTGAGTTCATGACTATAATAGATGTGAAATGTAGAATGCGGTACTAACTCCTTCACTGTGAGAAGTCTGTGGCTGCTACGATGAATAGAATAATTTAGTGGTTGCAGAGATAAATCTGATCTCTTTTACTTGTACATCTCTATCTGTTGCTGACTCTAACAACCTAACATAATCTAACCTAACCAAACTCTAACACCGTACAACCAACAACAGACTGAGCTAGGACCTGGACAATCTGCTCACCCTCTCCTTATTTACTGAGCACAGTATTAGAAAATGCATTTGTGAGAGGCATTTATAGAGGAGAAAATACCTGGACAAAATAATAAAAACTAAGGTATGGTAATAATTAAACTATTCCTGACAAGATCCAAAAACGACACTGCAATTAGACAATGTGCCAAAAAGCTCAAAAGCCAGACTGTATGGCTACTCTAGTCTCTCTTAATTGGGTGTAATTCCAATATAATACCAATAAAACCATCTGTGGGCAATAAATATAAAACACCTAAGCTTAACCATCTGTGCAGTGAAAGGGTTAATTACTTTCTCTTTGATGACAATTTACTTATTCCATGCTTGCTATTTTCAGAGGCCCTTTTAACTCTTTTTCTAAATAAGGAGAGGTGTTTTGAACTGGAGAGGTCTGACATTGCCTTTATTAACACCTTTTCTGACTGAGGAACTCCTACATGGAATAAATTCATTTGGTTGAAGCAGCTTATTCTTTAGCATGTAAAGGTCCTGTCACAGCGTTAATATTTTACCACAGGGGAGCAGACTTCTAAGCTTCCTAATCAAATAGGTCTTTCACAGAACTAAACATCAATTATAGCTAATATTCAGATGCCTTACTTGTTAGGTCAGAAATGAGTTTTGGCCTTACAGGTGTGAGGGTTAGGTTTAGTGGCAATCCTACGTGGTTAAAATCATGGGGAATCAGCCAGATTAGGTTAGATTTGGTTAGTAGAGTTAGTTTATCTTATATCGTCAAGTTTTCTACAGATCTGACTTGGTTATTTGTTGCTTTTTAAATTATTCGGGTCCAGTAGGGAATAGGATAGGGGTTGCCGCGGACGTCTTAACGGCTTCCTTAAATACTAAAATCAGTATATTTTATTTTTCATATTCATTGTCTCAATTCTGTGATCAACAAGGAACTTTCCATGTGTAGAAAAACACGGAAACACTGCGTATCAGTGGTATAATTTACAATTTTATCTGCGCGCTCGGTTTGAATTTTTTGCAGTATTACCATCTCAGCATCGAAAACATGCTAAACTAGTTTTGAAAAATTCGCTAACATTTGTCATAATGCCAAAGGGAAACTGATTTTACGGTATATGCTTTTGCGTAACACATGTTTGTACATTTCTCTTAATATTATGGACTAGCAGAATAACAAAATATATACTTTGCATATGTATTGCGGTCATAAGTTGAATATGGTAGGCTGTAGGCTAATAACAGGACTGACATTGAAATGTTTAATTGTTAATCATTCACTCAATTTAAAAAAAAAAAATTGTAGAAAAGAGCAAAGACAGACTCGAGGCATTCCTTGCATGTTGAGATTGTCAACCTGAAACACACCAAAAGAGTGCTACTGATAGCCTATAATTAATAAATAATATTATAGGCCAATATAGCCACGACTGTACAACATACAACATTCTGCTTAACTTCTCCATGATATAATATATTGTTGGTTATGATGCTACAGAGGGTACTTGTCTGTGTCCATTTTCTTTACTATAATTTCTTTTGGCTCCACACTCCCCAGCCTTTTATGTCCTCTCCACTTATCATTTATTTGTCATACTGCTGTTTTTGAGTCTGTTCTGCTTCCCTGTCCTCTTCAATTAAGTTGTCCGAAGAAAATATTCTCTCACAATCAGCATCAGTAAAGGGAAAGGTTTGATTGGGCATTTTCCACTCTGATTTTTGAGAATACTTTTTGCATCAAGTTATTAGCAATTATTTAACTTAAGCAAACGTATTTGATATTTAAATTAGACGAATTAAAAAAAAAAACTCAGCATCTAATGAAAAAAGCCTTTAAGTGTCCTACTCTGCAAGTGTGAAATAATTATGCACGAGCTACATTCCAGACATTGGATGGGTGTGGTAGTTATGCTAAATGACAGGCTGGACTTTATGCCGTTACGCTAGATATGGTAATACTGCTTCCTTGTTTATTTATGGAGAGCCAAACCTTAATAAATATAGAAACATTAAACTTAGCCAAATTTAGCTTACAAATTTGTTGCTGAAATTATAATACAGCATTTTTTTTTTTTGCGCAATTTAATTATATATAGACTTTTTGAAGCAAGATGTATTATATTCACTTGGTGCTTAATGACATCCGCGACATTTAGGCGGGAAGTGAGTGTGATGTGCTTGTGTCCGCTCCAGAAAAATGCCCTAATTTCCCCTTTCTGAGGCATGGAATCGTACACCTCCATTCCTGATTCACTGGACTGATCTGGTAAGTCTTTTCTATCGTTCATTTTTCGCTGGTATAATGTGCTTTGCCGTAGAAACTCGAAAACATAGCTGGATACTGAATGTAAGTTGATATTAATTTCCTTTAGCCAATCACGATTAATATTTTGAAGGAAACTGATCTCAGATATTAATAAGGAGGCAAATTAAGAGAAAAGCACATTGTATCATCGAAGGAAAGGCAAATTTACCCACACGCATTCAAACTTCCCCAATAAATCATGCTTCTGAAATTTATTGAACGATCGCATGAAATTTATTGAAGCCACTGAAGTTTGACGGCCATAAAGCCATTTCCAGTTATATTCAAACTTTCTAAACATCCGTCATAGTCCAAAGTTCCATTGATTAGTCGACATACAATCTATACAGTACTTTTTTTTTATTATTATTTTTTTCGTTACCCTGGCCTAAAATTGCCATCACTCCATCCTGAATGCTGAGCTGTAGCGATAGATTAGCACTTGAATATGGTGCTAGTCACGAAGAAGTGCTGTGAAAAGGATTAGAGTCGTAGTGTTGTCTTATTCTTCCACAGACCTACGTGAAATAAGCTGTGCCATGAAAATCTGGGCCAAGTTAAGGTGAAAAAGAGAAAGAGACAAATTTCAGAGACTGCATACCTTCGCCAAATCAGCATCATCCCTCTTTTTGCGCCAAATTTAAATACCTGTTCCTTTGATAGTCGTTAGTTTTAGATTTTGTGCAGTTAACTGTATATTGTATTACGGGTGGGGTGGAGAAATATATGAGGGAGTGTGAGTTGGAGGGACAGCAGCCAAATGACAGGACAGGACGACATGGAGGCGATTTGTTTGTGGCCATCCATAACGGGATTTAAGGCGTCCGGCAAGAGATAGATAGATAGACAGACAGACAGACAGACGGTGCGGGTGTGGGGGTGGGGGTGCCATTTTTCACCGCTCACATTCTCTCATTTCCAACCTCTCTCTCTCTCTCTCTCTCTCTCTCTCTCTCTCTCTCTCTCTCTCTCTCTCTCTCTCTCACACACACACACACACACACACACATTCTCATTTTCCCACCATTCTCTCTCTCTCTCTCTCTCTCTCTCTCTCTCTCTCTCTCTCTCTCACACACACACACACACACGCACACACATTCTCTCATTTTCTCACCATTCTCTCTCTCTCTCTCTCTCTCTCTCTCTCTCACACACTTTTACTCACTTTGCACCCCACAGCGGAGAAGAGATCATATAACGCAAGGCTTGGACACTGTTTTCCTCCACTGAGTCTGCCTCCCCTCCTCCAGTTCTCTCCAGCCGTACCTGAGGGGGAGAGAGAAAGGTGAGAGGCGGAGGAAAAAGAGGAGGGAGGGAGGGAAGAGGTGGAGGGAAAAGGGGAGGGATGGAGGGAAGAGGTGGAGGAAGAGGGGAAGGCGTGGGAGAGGGGGAAAGGGAGAGTTGGAGTATTAGATGGAGAGGGAGAGGGAAGGAGGAGAGAGAGGGAGGGAGGAGGAGGGGGAGGGAGGGGAGGGAAGGGGAAGGGGAGGGGACAGGTTAAGGGAGGGAAGAATTGATGAGGGAAGCAGGAAGAGTGAAAATGAATTGGGTGAGATACAAATAGATAGACAGGTAGACAGATAGATAAATAAATAGGTAGACAGATAGATAACTAAATAGGCAGATAGATAGATAGACAGGTAGACATAGACAAGTAGATAGATAGATAAATAGATAGACATTCATCCACCCCACTCCACCCACCTTGTAATTTGTGATGGTGAGGTTGAGGCGAGTGAGTGCTGCGTCCCCTTCTCCACTCAGCGGTACCTCCACCTCCGGGACAGTCCACCCCACAACCACCCATCCACTAGGCTCCGCTCCCACCCCCACATCCGTCACGGGCTGTACATCTATCGGCGGATGATAGATAAACAGGGAGAGATGATTGGATTAGGACCCTATCTATCTGCCCTGAAAACATGTCATTTTGAGTGGATATTTGGTCTTACTTCCAAGCTCTTGAATTGTTTATATAGATAGATAGAGAGATAGAGAGAGAGAGAGAGAGAGAGAGAGATAAATAGAGAGGGAGAGAGAGAGAGAGAGAGAGAGAGAGAATTGAATTGAAATATTTATTTTTGTGAAGGGTTGAGTGCAAATACAACAAAAGAAGGTGGAGAAAGAGAGAGAGAGAGAGAGAGAGAGAGAGAGAGAGAGAGAGAGAGAGAGAGAGAGAGTTAGCTCACCTTTCGGACACCCTAATATCTCCAGTCTCAAGCATTTCGTCGTATTTCCGACCGAACGCAAATCGGTACGGAAATGCAGACGTAGGTGCCGTGCCAGGAGGAGGGACGAGAAGGCATGTGTGGTTGCAACTTCCGCCTCGGTGTGGATGTCGCTGGCTTCGTACTGGGGAGAAAAATGGCGGGAAATTTGAATGATGTATGAAGGGAAAAAAATGTGTGTGTGTGTGTGTGTGTGTGTGTGTGTGTGTGTGTGTGTGTGTGTGCCTAACTTTCAGCTTCCTACTCCTTCCTCCTGCCTCCCCTTACTTCATTGTCTTGCTCCACTTTTCTGCCTAACCCCTGCCTCACCCTTCCTTCCTTCATAGCTAACCCTGCCTACCTCTGCCTCCTCTCCCTGCCCTACCCTGCCTCATCCTCCCTTCCTTCTTAGCTAGCCCTGCCTTCCTCTGCCTCCTCTCCCTACCTCACCCTCCCTTCCTTCTTAGCTAACCCTGAAACCCGGCCTCACCCTCCCTTCCTTCTTAGCTAGCCCTGCCTACCTCTACCTCCTCTCCCTGCCTCCCCCTGCCTCACCTGTGCACTGGTACCCCCACAACACCAGCCCCACGTGTCTGGAGAGTCCTGGGTGGAGTTTTGCACAAGGAAAAGGAAGCGGTAATGGTAGGATTCCTGGTGCATGGTGAGTGGAGGCCCCTGGGTGATGATGCCTGGAAATGGGAAGAAAATTGGGTTAAATGGGGAAGAAAATTGGGTGAAATGGGTAAGAAAATTGGGTGAAATGGGTAAGACAATTGGGTTAAATGGGCAAGAAAATTGGGTGAAATGGGCAAGAAAATTGGGTTAAATGGGGAAGAAAATTGGGTTAAATGGGGAAGAAAATTGGGTTAAATGGGGAAGAAAATTGGGTTAATGGGTAAGAAAATTGGGTTGAATGGGGAAGAAAATTGGGTGAAATGGGGAAGAAAATTGGGTTAAATGGGGAAGAAAATTGGGTTAAATGGGGAAGAAAATTGGGTTAAATGGGGAAGAAAATTGGGTTAAATGGGGAAGAAAATTGGGTGAAATGGGGAAGAAAATTGGGTGAAATGGGGAAGAAAATTGGGTTAAATGGGGAAGAAAATTGGGTTAAATGGGGAAGAAAATTGGGTTACATGGGTAGGAAAATTGGGTGAAATGGGGAAGAAAATTGGGTTACATGGGTAGGAAAATTGGGTGAAATGGGGAAGAAAATTGGGTGAAATGGGGAAGAAATTGAGTTAAATGGGGAAGAAAATTGAGTTAAATGGGTAAGAAAATTGGGTGAAATGGGGAAGAAAATTGGGTGAAATGGGGAAGAAAATTGGGTGAAATGGGGAAGAAAATTGGGTGAAATGGGGAAAAAAATTGGGTGAAATGGGGAAGAAAATTGGGTGAAATGGAGAAGAATTGGGTTAAATGGGGAAGGAAATTGGGTTAAATGGGAAAATCCATCCATCCATCCATCACCTAAACCTATATTGCCTCATGAGGAGCGTAGGAACCCGGGGCTAGGCAAGTTGGTCCTGACATTTAAGATGAGAGTGAAAATGGGAAAATGGGCAAGAAAATTGGGTTAAAAAATGAAAAAATGGGGATGATGTTTCTGTGGTTGTTATGGTTCCATCCCCTCCCCCACCTCCCCACACCCTCCCACACCTCCCCACACCCTCCCCCACCTCCCCACACCTCCCCACACCCTCCCTACATCCTTCCCCACCTCCCTACACCCTGCCGACACCCTCCCAAACCTCTCCCCAACCTCCCCAGTCCCTCCTACGCCTCCCTATACCCTCCCCCCACCCTCCCCCACCTCCCTACATCCTTCCCCACCTCCCTACACCCTCCCACACCCTCCCACACCTCCCTACATCCTTCCCCACCTCCCTACACCCTGCCGACACCCTCCTACACCCTCCCACACCCTCCCAAACCTCTCACCGACCTCCCCAGTCCCTCCTACACCTCCCTATACCCTCCCCACACCCTCCTTACACCTTCCCACACCCTCCCACACCTCCATTGCTTTATCTATGCTCTTACTCTCTCCCACACCCTCCCCTACCTCGCTACACCCTCCCACTCCTCTCTCCAACCTCCCCACTCCCTCTCCCACCCTCCCCACACCTCTCTACACCCTCCTACACCTCCCACACCTTCCCACACTCTCACTGACCTGATATAAGCCTCACTTCACCCAGGTCAATGGTTAGGGTGAGGGGCTTTAGTGTCAATTTAGGGGTGACTTCAACACACCCTCCCCACACCCTCCTACACCTCCCTATACCCTCCCCACACCCTCCCACACCCTCACTGACCTGATACAAGCCTCACTTCACCCAGGTCAATGGTTAGGGTGAGGGGCTGTAGTGTCAATTTAGGGGTGACTTCAACACACCACGATCCACTGCCATTTAACCTTGCTTGACCCGGCGAACTGCCCTTCACGGATGACCTGTGGGTGGAGAGTTAGGTGGAGTTAGAGGTGGAGAGTTAGGTGGATTAGTGGAGAGGTAGGTGAAGGGGAGTTAGAGATGGAGTTATACATGGAGAAACTGAATCAGAGATGTGGAGTTATAGTGGAGAGTTACGTGGAGTGATTGTGGAGAGTTAGGTGGAGTTAGAGGTGGAGAGTTAGGTGGAGTAGTGGAGAGTTAGGTGGAGGAGAGTTAGAGGAGTTATACATGAAGAAACTGGATTTAGAGATGTGGAGTTACAGTGGAGAGTTACGTGGAGTGATTGTGGAGCGTTACGTGGAGGCGAGTTAGAGGAGTTATAAATGAGGAAACTGGATTTAGAGATGTGGAGTTGTAGTGGAGAGTTAGGTGGTTATAGTGGAGTGGAGATGGATGAGTTTGTACATCATCATCATCATCATCATCATCATCAAAATCGTCATCATATTTAGTACTATCATCAGTAATCTCTCTTTTGGCCTGTTCGTTAGTTCATTTGTTTTTTTGTGTGTATGTATGTATGTATGTATGTGTGTGTATGTATGTATGTATGTATGTGTGTGTGTGTATATATGTATGTATGTATGAATGTTTTTTGTGTTTGTTCGTTTGTTTGTATATGCATTCGTTCGCTTCTCTGTCTGTCTGTCTGTCTAACTATATATGTATGTATATGTATGTATGTATGTTCGTTTGTTTATGTATTTGTTTGTTTGTTTACTTACGTGAGGCTGGAATCCGGAATCGTCATGTCCCCCAGGCCCATAGGAACATTGCACTTGTTACCTGTGAGAATAAAGAGAGTGATTAGAGATAGGAGTTAGCTTTATCTTACTTTCTTACACACACACACACATACACACACACACACACACACACACACACACACACACACACACACACACACACACACACACACACATAGAAAGTTATTTGAGGTAGGGTATATGTGACGCTCTCTCTCTCTCTCTCTCTCTCTCTCTCTTGTCACTTATTAGGCCCCAGTACTCACCGTCCTTACTGGTATGAGGAAAGATATAGAGCCAATACACTGTAATATGAGAGAGAGAGAGTCACAAATATTCGTCAACTCAAATATTTGTGTGTGTGTGTGTGTGTGTGTGTGTGTATAAAGACGCATACAGTACTCACACACACACACACACACACACACACACACACCATAAATTCTTCTTCACTCTGTCCTTACCCTCAATCAATACTAAAGTAGTTAAAGACCATTAACGTACACTCCTACCACACGCACACACACACACACACACACACACACACACACATACACACACACACACATACACACACTCAGTCACTCACTCACTGACGCATTCACTCACCCTCTCATTTTTTTTTTTATCCCTGTCAATCTAAATCTGTCTATATTTCTCTCTCTCTCTCTCTCTCTCTCTCTCTCTCTCTCTCTCTAAGTTCACAGGGGAGAAACACCCTGGGGGGAGAAGGGGTGTGTGGCATGACTTGGAATGACTGTTAATGGAGAGGGAGAGAGACGCAAATGACAGGGTATGTGTGTGTGTGTGTGTGTGTGTGTGTGTGTGTGTGTGTGTGTGTGTGTGTGTGTGTGAGTGTGTGTAGTAATGTAGCACGCATGACCCTAATTATGGCAATTATCCTCCTACTGACACACACACACACACACACACACACACACACACATACCTAACTTTGCCCTTGTACTGTCGAGTTTTTAGTGATTATCGCACCACTGGCGCACACACACACACACACACACACACACACACACACACACACACACACACACACACACACACACACACACACACTACTCCTCTTGACCTCGTACACCCCTCAAAAAATAATGGATATATGTGTGTGTGTGTGGAATGTCTTTTTTACATCCACATATGCATAGATAGATAGACAGATAGATTGACAGATAGATAGATAGATACAGTAGGTGAATAGATACAA
The DNA here is from genome assembly GCF_032717465.1 of Coenobita brevimanus. Lineage (NCBI taxonomy): Eukaryota > Metazoa > Arthropoda > Malacostraca > Decapoda > Coenobitidae > Coenobita > Coenobita brevimanus. Next base: position 43,754,728 of record NC_136986.1, read on the forward strand.
AATTACAAATACACGTCTGTCTATCTATCTATCTATCTATCTATCTATAACCAGACGCCATAATCCCGCAGATGGTGGATATTTGTCATTGAGTTAGTTGTTTTACGGGGAGGGGCACTAACCCTTCACCAACCCACTTCTAGGGAACACGTATGGGTTCATTATATGGTTACCACCCAGCGCTGTAAATGGTCTGGCTTAGAGGAGACCATTAGGCTTGTCACCCAATGTAAAGTCACCTGGAATGGAAAGAAGAGTAATAAAAAGTATCATCTTCTCCTGTCACTTTTTTTTTTCTTACCCTTCTTTCCTTTTCAGGTGGCTTTACATTGAGTTATGATGTTATGTGTGTGTGGCCAGGAAGGAACAGTGACAGCCTTGTGAGCAGAGTCAAAGGTTGGAAACTGGAATTGAGAGAGAGAGAGAGAGAGACAGACAGACAGACAGACAGAGACAGAGGGAGGGAGAAGGAGGGAGAGAGAGAGAGAGAGAGAGAGACAAAGAGAGAGGGAGGGAGGGAGTGAGAGAGAGAATATCATGGACTCCAACCCTCTACCATTCACTAGTTTGATGCCTTTATCTTAATTATTTATTTCTTTTATTTCATCTATCTATCGTGAGACCTTGAGGGGAAGGGGTTAGAGAGTCCATCAACCCCTTCAGTACGCTGGCTTATTTCCTTCACCTCCCCCGACGATACTGGGGAAGGTTATGTAATCACCCTTGTCTGTTTGTTCATTTGTGTGCAAGATATTTCGAAAAGGTGTTATCTGATTTCAATAAACGCTGGTGTATAGGTGGACGGTGGGTCAAGGAAGAGTTGAGAAGATTTTTGAAGTGAATCCGGATCCAGATGTAAGAATAAATCATTACTTAATAGGTGTTGATGGAGGTATGTACTCTCCGAAATAGTGTAATATGGCAAACTAACACCGTAGAGTTAATTGAGTATGCGAGACCGTAAAAGAATTCCGAAACTGCGTAACAGGGCAGACTTAAGATCGTGGAATTAACTGATCAGACGAGAGCGTAAACGTATCTCGAAACTGTAACTTGGCAACCTAAGACCGTAGAATTAATTGACTATGCGAGACCGTAAAAGGATTCGTCTGGTAGGAAAGAGAAATAATGGCCGCAAATCATACACATTCTTGGCCTTGGTGGGGGTATGCGCTCCCTGCCTCCTTTTTAGTTAATGCTTGTTGCCGGCAGACAGTGTTATTCATTTTCTGGTCGACGTCTTGTAGTAAATACCTCATTATCTCGACTATGCATATTAGTAGAGAGGTTCCGCCTACCTGTATATCAAAATCAGATCCTCGCGTGTATTTATTTATCGACGACGTATTCGAAGGTTCGCCAAAAAAAATAAAAATAAAATAAAAGTAAATAATCAGAATCGAGTTACCATTAAAAATTCACCGAGTTACGCACCCACTGAACCCCCCACACGCGACCAGCATAGAAAATGGTGCAAAGGTAACCAACAGTAGCTTGAAAACACTTGCATGTGCATTCTCCACCCTGTTCTGTTTGCGCCATGAGTTATTCGTCCCTCCTCGTAACTGCTACATCGTTATGAGCAAGAGTAACGTAATGACTGCGAGATTATTTGCAACTACGCAGAATTACATCGTCTTTGTTATGATTCCCAGTAATTCCCTATTGCTTGAGTCAGAGTTACCGGTAATAATAATAATAATAATAATGAAGACAGATAATTTTTACATATCTCCTGTAAACACAGTCTCACACATCACAACAAACCCCAACTCTCTCTCTCTCTCTCTCTCTCTCTCTCTCTCTCTCTCTATATATATATATATATATATATATATATATATATATATATATATATATATATATATATATATAGAAAACAAGACCATTTTAGATATTCAGACTTACGCAATTTTGACATCTGTGACGTAAGCACCATTTCCTATGATCACCTGATGACTTAATCACCTTGCTTTACCCTCTAATTAACCTCTAAATGGAGAAGAGATAGTAATGTCGTTAATCGCAGGCTGTTAGGGGTTAATGGCATTAATTATGGGCTATTTATGAGGTGGTGTGGGCGGTCATGGCTGCTTTGTTTATGTCAGGTTGTGTAACAGAGAATTCCTACGCACTTCGTTA